>NC_136891.1:20266115-20611115 GCF_949152265.1 Phoxinus phoxinus
TTGTTCTAAACCCATATGAGTTTCTTTCTTCTGCTGAACACAAAATAAGATATTTTGAAGAATGTTGATAATCAAACAATTCATGGACTCCATTGACTTCCATAGTATTTTTGTTTGCATACTATTGAAGTCAATGAGGACCAGAAACTGTCTGGTTACCAAGACAGTTTCTTTGAAAATATCTTATTTTGTGTTCAGCAGAACAAAGAAACTCATATGAGTTTAGAACAACTTGAGGGTGAGCAAATGATGACAGAAAAGGAATTTCCCTTTAACATTAGCTCCACTACGGCTCTCGGCCCCGCTCTGCCTCTTGAGTCAAATCCAGTCATTTGAACAAGAATGATCGGGAATTTCGTATGAGAGCGATAGATTTCCCTATGCAGATTTCACAACAGGTTCAGTTGGTCACATGATTTACCCACTTTGACCAACAGAAAGCAGCTTGATTTCAAAGTCACGTCTGTGTGAGCTGTACTCAGATGCCAGAGGTGGACAAAGTACACAACTTCCTTACTTGAGTAAAAGTACAGATACTACTGGTCAAATATTACTCCGTTACAAGTAAAAGTTGTAAAGACCGATGTTTACTTAAGTAAAAGTACAGAAGTACTCATTTTTAAAAGTACTTAAGTATAAAAGTAAATGTCAATGCATTGTTTTATTATTGTTGGATTGTTGCATGTAATAGCCAATTTACAGTACCTTATGCCTCTGAATCTATGCCTACCTACCCTCATATCAATGTCACATTTATTTCTAGAACACAGTTCCAGTCATGGGATTGAATAAGTCACTCAATAACGTCCACAATGGTTTCGGACACCCAAATGGCTGTTCCCAGTTTTTTGGCTTTTAGTATGAATATGTTAGCCTTGTTATCTATAAGCTATAGTGTGCTACAAAACAATGACAAAATTCACATTTAGATTCACATAAATTTTTGAAAATTTTAAATCATGTTGATGTCAGAATCCAATGTCAGATTGACGTGAATCTCCAACGTTGGACAGACGTTGTATTGTGGTTGAAAATCGGTTGACGTCAGAAACCAACATCAGTCGAGTTCTGACGTCAACCAGACTTTCATTTACAACCAAAATGCAACCAAAATCATCCCTGACGTTACTCTCTACTCAAGGCCCTTGACAGAAATGTAGTGGAGTAAAAAGTATGATATTTGTCTTTCAAATGTAGTGAAGTTAAAGTTAATTTTTCAGAAAAAATAATACTCAAGTAAAGTACAGATATTCAAAAAGTGTACTTAAGTACAGTACTCAAGTAAATGTACTTTGTTACTGTCCACCTCTGTCAGATGCTGCCTTACCTATGTTTCACCCGTTTCAATTGAAACAGACCCGCCCTCCAAGGGGGGCCCCAACAGACCAGATAAATCCCATTCATTTTCTCCGTAGGATATTGATTTTCAGCCATAATGTCTAAACCATCCAAAGTAGATTGACCACGAGCTACGAGGTTGTGAAACGAAAGTTTCTGCTCAAAGCCACAAGGTATGAAATCAACCTTGTTATTTGCAATCTTCTGGAGAAATACTGATTGGTCGAACTCGCGCCGCGGTTACCATGGCGACGTTTACCGCCCCCCGCGAACGGCTTAAGCTATCTGAAGTATAACATTGGTAGTTTATGTGTCTATACCTTTGCCTTTTTTGCCGTTAGTTTAAAATGTTACTTTGAGCAGGAAAGTTGAGGGGATGTTTGAGCAGCCCAGACAGCTGAAAATATACTGCGCAAATCTTTAAGCAGTAAAGCGTGAAAGGGCGCGGCTTATTCCAATGTAAAACACTGTATTTTTATATATAGTTTTAATCAAATAAGGTTGGATTATTTCTATGTTGAGGTGTCTGTTCATGAAGCTGAAAGAGCACGTAATAAAATAATATACCATTGATGCAAATCAACAGGAATCCTTGCTTTTTCTGCTCTATTATGTTTCTGTTTTATGTGGGTAGGGCCCCATATTAATTATTAAAACGTGCCCCCAGATGCTTAAGGCCGCCTCTGGCTGTACTTCATATATCACTACTGACAACAGACACTTGAACGTTTTTGCCAGCAAAATGGCACAAAATTTAAAACAGATCATATGTTTTCATACAATATATGAAAATGCCAACTCATCAAATATAAAAATTTTCTCATGATAGCCTATTTGGTTGTCCAACGCTGTCCTTTTAGGGTTGCCCATTGTCCTGTATAATATGGAATCCATATTAAATTCACATTATATAATTTAACAAATATCTTAGCATCTAAGATCCAAACAACCGAAGACCGCACAGTATTTATTGCATTCGAATCAGATTAGCATATACAGTGAGTATCAATCTAAAAAAGGACAGATTGCAATGGAAAACAAAGATGGATGTGAAAGAATGAAACCTTTTGTGTGAGTTGTATGAGATCCTGGACAAACAGACTTTTGACAGCAGGGGAAGGATCAAGGAGGATCAAGCTAGCATTAGCTGACTTATATTTGTTTGCTTTTCACAAGTCAGTTTCTAATTCATTTCATTGGTGCACATTTGTTTCACTATATTTCTTACTAAGCTAATTACAATATCTAAACCACAAAGTTGAATTGTTAGTCTGTCCATCTTCAAATATTTATGTACAGTCAATATCTCATAATTTGCGTTGGTGTGGCATTTTAAATGTGTTTATTTTTAAAAACCAAGGCATTGAAAGTCGTATGCCAGTGAGACAAAGTCAAAGTGATTGCATCTCAAGTGCATTTAGCACTTACTTCAGTCAAGTAGTGATTGTCCTTTTTATAGCTACGCACACATAGCTGCAGGCGTACACTGTGACTTCGCATTGCATTTCTTTTTTGTTTGCAGTGTGGTCAATAGTTTTACTGAAATATCAAATAATATAAGCTAATGGAGAACGTCCCTCCCGGTAAAAGTATGTGACCCAATTTTTGGGTGTCTATATAAGTTAGGATGCTGCCTTAAAAAGGTCTCAGCCTATCAAGAGGTACTTCACTACATTTTGGAGCAGAGTCAGAAAGGGAGGTAGTTTTGGATGTGTGTATGGTGAAAACGACCCACTCTTTAGTGGGTACTCCCCGAGGACTCACTATCAAGGTCACTACTACATCAGCACAGATTTGTATCGTCTTCTATCACTCACACACAGCACAGCACAGCACACACACACACACACACACACACACACACACACACACACACACACACACACACACACACACACACACACACACACACACACACACACACACACACACACACACACACACACACACACACACACACACACACACACACACACGTTAAACAAACAGACAGCCTCAGTCCAGCAAACATGCTGATAAGCTAAGTGCCCAATTGCCTTGTCAGAAAAATCAACCAGCAGCAGTTATTGAAATGTCCCTTTTACAGTATGTCCCACACACACACGCACACACAAACGCACACACGCGCGTTGTGTTTTCATGTTTTGTGAGGACTTTCCGTAGACATAAGGATTTTTATACTGTACAAAGTACAAACTGTATATTCTGTCCACTAACCCTACCCCTAAACCTACAGTACCCATCACAGAAACATTTCTTCATTTTTATATTTTCAAAAAACATCATTCTGTATGATTTATAATGTGTTTTCCTTATGGGGACTAAAAAAAATTACTTTTTTTGTGGGGACATTTTGTCCCCATAATGTAGGGTTTACCAGGCCACACACAGCTCATCTTCCACTGTCTATAAATTCAATTAAATTCATGTCTCATCAGCTCTTCATCCCGTTGCTCTGCTGAAGTAGATAATGGGATAATAGCGCTCCACTTTTCCTTGTGATTTCATATTAGCAAAGCCTTTTTCTCCGAGCATTACCACATTATCACAGAATCACTGTTTCAGTGTATCAATGCAGTGTTTTTCTACTTCTACATTTGCACGTATTCTTTTAGCAGACACCTTTTATCCCAAAGTGTATTGTCCAGCTTTTCATTGAGATTGAAATGATACAGTGGCCACTGAAAGATATTTGTTCACCAACGCCACATTTCAAAATGAATGTCACTGAGTTAGATAACAAAATATCAAACCAATTGTTGGTATTCACAAACAGAATTTTAAATCAAAACATTTCACAAAAATTAGTTTGGATTTTAGATATTGTATATACAGTACCTTTTAAAGGTTTGGGGTCAGTGCATTTCTTTTCTTCAAAAAGACAGTTTTTATTGTGACATATTATTACAATTTAAAATAACTGTTTTCTATTCTAATATATTTTAAAATGTAATTTATTCCTGTGATCAAAGCTGAATTTTCAGCATCATTACTCCAGTCTTCAGTGTCACACGATCCTTCAGAAATCATTCTAATATGCTGATCTGATGCTCAAGTAACTTTTAGTATTATTATCAATGTTGAAATCAGAGCAGAATATTTTTGGGGATTTTTTTACTGAATATAAAGTTAAATAGAACAGCATTTACTTGAAATAGAAAATACTTTCGTCAGATTATGTTTTTACTGTAAATCTTCAGCAATTTTACACATCCTTGCTGAATAAAAGTATTCATTTCTTTCATCTGTGTTAGTGACTCTGACCACATGACCTTTGCGCTGACTGTGGTCAATAAACTACAACTATATCTGTGACATTTTTCACATTATGCCAGTGAGACAAAGCGGTAGGCACTTTAAAAAGTCTGTTAACACTATTTTAACAAAGCAAGGCCCATTTCTTTGTTTGATTCTTTGGCTGAAATGAGTTTGAGTAGTGTGAAGGAGAGGCAGATTGTGCTGGGTCTATGGACACAAAAGCAGGGGTGAGACCGTGACCCCTAAGCATCATTGACCCCAGCAGTGTCCGGGTGTCTTCTTCTCGAACACAGGCACACCTACTGGGAGAAGTGGGCCATGCGAGGGGTATCTGTCAGGGTCTTGTTAGCAGGCTTGGACAGCTTTCCCTGGCAGATGGCACATTAATAGAGCGAGGAGATGCGTCTGTGTGTGTGCTGCTTGTGTTTGTTTATGTGTGTGTGTTTCTTTCGTGATTTAAGACCCAGTGATCGAAGAAGGCCAGGGAAGGCCCAGAGGAAGGAGCAGGTGGGAAGGAAATGTATGTGTGTGTTTATGGACTGGTGCCAGGGTCTTTTCCACAGACTTGAGTGATCATTAGTCAAGCCAGACTCCCATTCTCGGATGATTTTCACCCTCTATTGTGTGCATTACGAAAGCATTGTTTAAAAAAAAATGTTTGAATCAATTTTCTTGCTTAAAATAGACATTTTCCAAAGTTTAGGAATTAGGAATTATCATTTGAAATTGAACAGATTTGTTTTGGATTCCTCTTAACAATTAACACTTTTATTAACAGTTCTCTTAGAACTTAAACATTTTTTTGAAAAAAAGGTAACACTTTATTTTAAGGTGACACAGTTACACCTTACTACATGTACTGTACTAATAACAGTTAATGATGCATAATTACAAGTAACTAACCCTAAACCAAACCCTAACTATAACCGTAACTCTATAGTAAGCACATGTAGTTAATTAATATTACTCAGTACTTATGTAAGTACAATGTAACTACGTCACTTTCAAATAAGATGTAACCAAGAAAAGAAATTCTGAATACTTTGAAAGTAATTTTAGAGGCAACATAAATACAATCTAATAATTGGCATTTATTTAATATTATAGTGCCCCATGCCCCATGTAATGTCATATAGCTGTTTGTGAATGTAAAAGGTGAGCAAAATTTCGAAGATCGAAGTGCACAACGTCTTACTTCCTTCATCATTGTATGTAGGTTTGTTATCAATTTGCATAATGCCAACCTATGGTCTTCATTGGCGAACGTCTACTTTGACCCTTAAAGGTGCATACATATTTTTGACTGCACTAAACCACACAAATACCATAATGTGTTTTAGGAAACATGCTTGTTTCTCTGAAAAACAATGCTACAGCCAGTTATTTTACTTTGAAATGCGTGTTTCCGTGTCAGAATGTCTGATTTTATTTTGGACTGTGCGATCCATCCCGCTGCTAATTTACCCAATAGTATTTCGACACCCCTCAGCATCCATCTAAAAAAGCGTATTAGGACACGGATAAATCAACTCATCAACTTACAGTTGAGCGTCAAATTCGCTTCTATCGCGTCTAGTTGGATGCTTGAATAGTTTGAATCCACTCGCGTGTCCAAAGCGAATAGGACTCGCGTATAAAGCGAGCGTTTGAAGCGAAAAAGACACGTGTTCGAGGCGAAATTCGCTTATTTTGGGAGGGGGAAGTCCTAAGGGGTTGACTGTTTGCAAGATGGCTGATGTTGATCGAGCATTCATCGAGAGAGTCACCGCTCTGTATTTGCTCGGGAGATATACTGATTAGCGGCAGCATAAGGCTTGTCACCTTCTATTGTCCATTGCGCTCATTGCTCTTGAGTGTTCTCAAACTGGCAACTAGTGTGAGCGTCGAGTCTGAGCAGGAGAGGACAGGGAAAACAACTCTCTCCAATATTTTGAATTTGGACTGCAGTACCCATTTCAACCACTAGCTGTCAATATTACATAATGGACCTTAAACTCTGGAGCTGTAGCTGAGGCCTGGAAGAGTTTGGTTCGTGTTGTAGACATGTTGAGAAGATGCTGTTTTCAGCGCTGCGAATCCACTTTGATTCACTTCAAAAGGACTCGCGTAGGAATTACCAACGGAAAAACGGCGTTGATACGGAAAAAACAACGCCATTGTTCGTATCACTGTGTATCAAGTGCTGATGAAACCTCTGGAGCTGAAATTCAGATATCGTAATAGGCATTTCATTTCAGACATGCTCTGTAAGCGGTAGACCAATCACAACAGACTGGGCCATCTGACCAAATAGAGCACCACCTTTCTCACCACCTTCAACCACCTTTGTATTCTTACAATGTCGGTTGTAACATAACAGTGTTCTCTGTTACCTGCACCCAGATATCGTTTTTATGTCAAGGAAATTGAAGAAACATTGTACAACATTTGTTTATGACAAAAACAAGAAAGTTTCTTAATAAAACCGTAGTCTGTTATGCATTGCAGTAGCCATTGCACTTAGTATTTATTAGTGTTTCCATACTTTGCATTAATCCGCTTGTTAAGTCTGACGTCACACGTTACTGTTTCCAGATCCAAATGCTCTAACAACAAACGGTACTAATATACACTTATGTATATTACTGTAATACTACAGAATAATCATGATTCTATCTCCATACCGTGGAAACTAATGCAGGCTTGGACTTGGAAACGACTTAAAAGTCAATAACCTTGTTAATATAACTTTTTTTTTAATAGAACATATTATTTATTGATCTTTTCACACTTTTTTATGCTAATTTCCTGATCTAGTGATGAGTGCTATTTCAGTGTTCCTACTTAAGATGGATTACTGAGTTGTGCATCTTGGTTAAGGTTCTCACACCAACTGTTGTCAAATGTCGGCCAGACTTGAGCTCAAGTTAAGGGTTTTATTAGAGCTCCTCAGATCAGAATTAGATAGTTGGCGCACACAATAGAGTAGGCTAACGTTTTAAAGATAAAGAAACCATAATGCAAAGCTTTTGTTTGCTTTGAGATGATCAAGTCCAATTTATCTTAATTCTGCTGCCTATGGATTATGGAGGTCTGGTAAACCTCTGGGCAGAGCTTCTCGTGACTGAGTATTAAGTTGGCATGTTTCAATAATCTGCACAGACCCGATGCGATAACACCATCATTCAAAAATCAGTCAAATACAAAATCGTTCAAATCCTGACAGATTTGTTTAGGAAAATATTAATGGGACAAATGAAAAAGAGTTCAGTCATATTTGACTGAGTAATTTATTGAAGTGTCTGATGCATTAGTGAATGTGTTAGGACTAGTTTATTCGGTAGTTGCATTGAGTATTGTAGGGTTGGTGTTAGTTGTTGGGAATGTGTCGTATTCAAAATGTTTGGAATGTGTTGTGGGTCTTTGTGGGTCTTTGAGAAGTGTTTGAGAATATTGGGATTGTGTGGTGTGTTTAAGAATTCTGGGGAAAGTTGGTTTGCTGGACTGGATCATGATCCTTTGATCCAGGATATTTTGAAAATGTTGTGTGTGTTGAGCGGTGGTTGAATATGCTGGGTGTGTTGAGCGGTGGTTGAAGATGTTGGGTTTGTTGAGCGGTGGTTGAAGATGTTGGGTGTGTTGAGCGGTGGTTGGGTGTGTTTAGCGGTGGTTGAAGATGTTGGGTGTGTTGAGTGGTGGTTGAAGATGTTGGGTGTGTTGAGTGGTGGTTGAAGATGTTGGGTGTGTTGAGCGGTGGTTGGGTTTGTTGAGCGGTGGTTGAAGATGTTGGCTGTGTTGAGCGGTGGTTGAAGATGTTGGGTGTGTTGAGTGGTGGTTGAAGATGTTGGGTGTGTTGAGCGGTGGTTGGGTTTGTTGAGCGGTGGTTGGGTTTGTTGAGCGGTGGTTGAAGATGTTGGCTGTGTTGAGCGGTGGTTGAAGATGTTGGGTGTGTTGAGCGGTGGTTGAAGATGTTGGGTGTGTTGAGAGGTGGTTGAAGATGTTGGGTGTGTTGAGCGGTGGTTGGGTGTGTTGAGTGGTGGTTGAAGATGTTGGGTGTGTTGAGTGGTGGTTGAAGATGTTGGGTGTTGAGCGGTGGTTGGGTGTGTTGAGCGGTGGTTGAAGATGTTGGGTGTGATGAGCGGTGGTTGAAGATGTTGGGTGTGTTGAGTGGTGGTTGAAGATGTTGGGTGTGTTGAGCGGTGGTTGGGTTTGTTGAGCGGTGGTTGAAGATGTTGGCTGTGTTGAGCGGTGGTTGAAGATGTTGGGTGTGTTGAGCGGTGGTTGAAGATGTTGGCTGTGTTGAGCGGTGGTTGAAGATGTTGGGTGTGTTGAGCGGTGGTTGAAGATGTTGGGTGTGTTGAGAGGTGGTTGAAGATGTTGGGTGTGTTGAGCGGTGGTTGGGTGTGTTGAGTGGTGGTTGAAGATGTTGGGTGTGTTGAGTGGTGGTTGAAGATGTTGGGTGTTGAGCGGTGGTTGGGTGTGTTGAGCGGTGGTTGAAGATGTTGGGTGTGATGAGCGGTGGTTGAAGATGTTGGGTGTGTTGAGTGGTGGTTGAAGATGTTGGGTGTGTTGAGCGGTGGTTGGGTTTGTTGAGCGGTGGTTGAAGATGTTGGCTGTGTTGAGCGGTGGTTGAAGATGTTGGGTGTGTTGAGCGGTGGTTGAAGATGTTGGGTGTGTTGAGAGGTGGTTGAAGATGTTGGGTGTGTTGAGCGGTGGTTGGGTGTGTTGAGTGGTGGTTGAAGATGTTGGGTGTGTTGAGTGGTGGTTGAAGATGTTGGGTGTTGAGCGGTGGTTGGGTGTGTTGAGCGGTGGTTGAAGATGTTGGGTGTGATGAGCGGTGGTTGAAGATGTTGGGTGTGTTGAGCGGTTGATGAAGATGCCGGGTGTGTTGAGCGGTGGTTGAAGATGTTGGGTTTGTTGAGCGGTGGTTGAAGATGCTGGGTGTGTTGAGCGGTGGTAGAAGATGTTGGGTGTGTTGAGCGGTGGTAGAAGATGTTGGGTGTGTTGAGCGGTGGTAGAAGATGTTGGGTGTGTTGAGCGGTGGTAGAAGATGTTGGGTGTGTTGAGCGGTTGATGAAGATGCCGGGTGTGTTGAGCGGTGGTTGAAGATGTTGGGTTTGTTGAGCGGTGGTTGAAGATTCTGGGTTTGTTGAGCGGTGGTTGAAGATGTTGGGGGTGTTGAGTGGTGGTTGAAGATGTTGGGTGTGTTGAGCGGTGGTTGAAGATGTTTGGTGTGTTGAGTGGTGGTTGAAGATGTTGGGTGTGTTGAGTGGTGGTTGAAGAAGGTTGGGTGTGTTGAGCGGTGGTTGAAGATGTTGGGTGTGTTGAGTGGTGGTTGAAGATGTTGGGTGTGTTGAGCGGTGGTTGAAGATGTTGGGTGTGTTGAGTGGTGGTTGAAGATGCTGGGTGTGTTGAGCGGTGGTAGAAGATGTTGGGTGTGTTGAGCGGTGGTAGAAGATGTTGGGTGTGTTGAGCGGTGGTAGAAGATGTTGGGTGTGTTGAGTGGTGGTTGAAGATGTTGGGTGTGTTGAGCGGTGGTTGAAGATGTTTGGTGTGTTGAGTGGTGGTTGAAGATGTTGGGTGTGTTGAGCGGGGGTTGAAGATGTTGGGTGTGTTGAGTGGTGGTTGAAGATGCTGGGTGTGTTGAGCGGTGGTAGAAGATGTTGGGTGTGTTGAGCGGTGGTAGAAGATGTTGGGTGTGTTGAGCGGTGGTTGAAGATGTTGGGTGTGTTGAGCGGTGGTTGAAGATGTTGGGTGTGTTGAGCGGTGGTTGAAGATGCTGGGTGTGTTGAGCGGTGGTTGAAGATGTTGGGTGTGTTGAGCGGTGGTTGAAGATGTTGGGTGTGTTGAGTGGTGGTTGAAGATGCTGGGTGTGTTGAGCGGTGGTAGAAGATGTTGGGTGTGTTGAGCGGTGGTTGAAGATGTTGGGTGTGTTGAGCGGTGGTTGAAGATGTGGTTGAAGATGTTCAAGGTCAAGGTCAAGGTATCTTTATTCGTCTCCCTAAGGAGAAATTTGGTTCGGATAAAAAGAGATTGCTACAAAGAAAATTACAACAAAGATAAACACAAGTACAGAGTTAAAACAGATAAGAGACAATGATACATAAAACATAAGACTGCTCAGAGAGCTGTGCAAAACTGCAAGTCACCATTTGTTGGTGATGTTGATGTCACCATTTGTTGGTGATGGTGATGTTGGGTGTGTTGATGCCTGTATACGCGACGTATACTGTCTTTATAAATTATCTTCTTATTAAACTGTCTGTACACTTACAAAGTTCTCAATGCTTCGGTTTACATGTAGGGAAGGTTATAAAAAGGTTATATAGGTTTTTTAGCCATATCGCACAGTCCTATGTTCTTATTTTTTTTAGTTCTTTATTAAATATCTGCATTTGGATCCATTGTTTTCTCTTGCTTTTGTGGATTTTGGGATTGTTGAGTAATGTTGGATTGGAATGGCCAGATCAAGTTAATTTGAGGCCCCTAGGCACTGTGGACAGTGGGGTTTTTTATTTTATTTTGGTGTTATTTCTTTAGAATATAAGGCTACTGAATGGCTGTGAAAAGTGAAATATATTTCTTGCCCGCGTAATGTTTTAGCTATGGCATGACCAACAGGGACTAACTGCCTGCTAATTAGCCAAACCTTGACCTCCTGAGTTGGAAGATTTTGGGTAATGGGGTATGTTTAAGAATGGAGGCAATGTTGGGAGATATTTGAGGATGCCATGTAATGTTGGGTTGATCAGGACTCTAAATAATGGTTGTATTTTAGGATGCATGAAATGTTAGGTAGTGTGTAATGATACTTGTTGGACAGTGTTGGAGAATGCTGGGAATGTTCAGTGAGATGTAGTTGGTGAATGTTCTATAGCTACATAAAATTGTGCTGGCCTTAGAGGATGGTGTCTAGTGGTCATGTATGTGCGATTAAATTTGTGTAATGTGATGTTAGTGTGCAAAATAGATATAAGGTTTACTACAATTTTTCAACTGTTTTATGTAGCATGAATAGATTAAAGGAGAACTCCGGTCAATTTTAACATTGAGCTCAATTTTTAGTAAATTTGGAGTGCTGTCAATACAGAGAACAACGACAAAAATCGGTGTTGCCTACACCGTGTTATCCTATTTTTAAAATTTGCACCCTATTGACTTGAATGGGGCAAGTTTTAAACCTGCTTTTATCCTCTTAACATCTTTGATGTGTCATTACAAGTGCCCAGCCATGTGAGTGATTCCTTCAGAGTGAACATGAGTGAATCTGACTGCAGTAGATGTGAAAGATATGAATAAAAATGATGTTAATTCAGCCAGCGCAAATACCTGTATTTAGTTCCTGTTTTCGGTGGAAGTCCAAAGTAGTCGATTGTCGAGTTCACGCGCGTGATCATAGTAACTAAACCTATGCGCGTGAACTCGACAATCGACTACTTTGGACTTCGACCGAAAACAGGAACTAAATACAGGTATGTGCGCTGGCTGATATAACATAATTTTTATTCATATCTTTCACATCTACTGCAGTCAGATTCACTCGTGTTCACTCTGAAGGAATCACTCAACATGGCTGGGCACTTGTAGTGACACATCACGGATGATAAGACTAAGAACTGGTTAAGTTTAAAACTTGCCCCATTCAAGTCAATATGATGTAAATTTTAAAAATAGGATAACACAGTGTAGGCAACACCGATTTTTGTCGTTGTTCTCTGTATTGACAGCACTCCAAATTTACTAAAAATTGAGATCAATGTTAAAATTGACCGGAGTTCTCCTTTAAAGTCCCCCTGTGGTGAAAATCAATTTTATATTTTATTCCATTGCTACTGAGAAACAGCTTATTGAAGTTATGCAAATATATAAATTACAGCTGATTCCCATCCAGAAGCACACTTAGGTGTTGAGGTTCTTTCAATCGCATGATCATATGTTATAAAATAGGACTCTTTGGGCTGATCTTGTGTGGAAGAGGAACAATATAGAGCAACACAAAGAAAGAAAGAAAGAAAGAAAGAAAGAAAGAAAGAAAGAAAGAAAGAAAGAAAGAAATGCCTGCACGAGGGAGAGGAAGACGAGTACCAGGACAAAGTGGGGCAAGTGGGGCAAGGACCAGGGCAAGGGAGAGGAGTGGGGCAAGGACCAGGGCAAGGACCCTTGCTGTAATGTCCTTTTGCAAATAAAGTCTTTACTGCAGCAATTCTGTCTCTGTCTTTTTTCTTCTTCCATAAACTGTACATAAAGCTACTCTGAGATGGTCATTCATTTTTTGTATTGAATTTCTGCAGAAAAAGAAACAAAATGCATGTATTTACTAAACCCAACAAAACTAAAATGTAGAGAGGCTTCACAAGAAACTACAGTGCAAAACACAATCTATGATAAATACAGTATACTGTCTATTGTTATAAGGGCAGACCTGACACATAAAATAATGCAGTTTCTGTAATTTCAGCTGATGTTAGTGTTTTTTTCCGTCATTGTGTTATGATTGACTAAATGTCCCTGTTGGAAGAGAACATGTGTTAGTGTTTTGAATAATTATTTGATTTTGAAACATGTTTGCAGTGTTTTGTTAGACATAGTGTATTGTGTTAGTGTATTATTGTATTTTGAAAATTAGTTTTGGAGTTTAGTTTACAATGTGTGATTTTGAGCATGAAATTAACCGTTTTGCCAATTGTGTGTTTTAGGTGTGTTGGTGCGTTAAGAGTTTAGGAAAATTGTTAAATGTATTGAAAAAACTGTCATAGCGATCGTAAAAAACTGTAATGTTGTTTATATGTCTTTGTGGTGTTTTTAATATGCTTTAAGACAAACCATATGCAAATTCATGTCAACACCACTGCTGAGTACTTTCTCTTTAAATAGTTAACGAGTGGATTTCTGAGCTGGTGTGAGTGAGTGGAGGCAGGGCTCATTTATATATTCATAGTACTGCGTATACTAAATGAGGCAAGTGTATAGAGTTATATTCAAGCTATTTTAAGGCATGAAGATTTTTTTTCAAGGAAACAACTTTTAAATATATCATTTGGTGATCAAAAATGAGTTTTAAGGGATAGAAATGTCATTTTGGTGATCAAAGATGAGTTTTAAGGGATAGAAATGTCATTTTGGTGATCAAAGGTGAGTTTTAAGGGATACAATGATTGACTACGGGGCATAAATACATTTACAATAACATATTATTGAATATTATATATTGAATTTACATAACATATATTCACATACAGCTCTATCAACAAATGTTTTTAGATTAAAAGATTTTTATCGATCCATGTTTTTGTGTGCAGTGTCAGCTGTCCCAGGCGTTGAATGGAGTGTCTGACAAAGCCAAGGAGGCCAAGGAGTTCCTGGTGCAACTGAAAAATTTGCTTCAGCAGATACAGGTAAACTCTTCAACAGTTATGTGTTATGAAAATGATGTAAACTCATAAAATATAAAATTTCTTACAAATATCACTATGTTTTGAATACTTATGAATAAAAAATTGTCTTCACATCTGAGCAGAAATAATAACATAATCAAAACAGCCATGCTAGCAGCACTCAAATATTAGCTTGTCCTCTTTGATTTGCGAGTGTTTCATTAAAGATGCAAATGAATATCTCGTTAAAAATGAAGTGGGGTAATTATGATGTTCAGCATGTATCCAACAAACACTCCATATGTCAGATGTTAACATGAATTTTGTTAGCATGTTTTTGCATTGAACATCAAAGGTTTTCAACCAGGGTTCCATGGGGGTCTGTGCGAGGGAGTCTGTAGGCAGAGAAAACATAAAGGAATAAAAATAATTATATGTGACAAGCTTGGAACCTTATCTCTTAAGCATAATAGAACGTAATGTAATGTTGAAATGCAATGTTATTGGATACATTTTACATTATACTGGGAATCCCTGAAGCATGGTTGGAGAAACCCTGTCTAATCTAGAGAAATTAAACTGATGTAGCTGAACATTCATTTGTATTGAATGCTGATCAATGCAATTGCTGCACACAATCCATACATGCATTTAATGTCACGAGTTTTCAATTGTATTCTGCCTGGAGACCACCAGGATTATGAGCTCTGAGCTATTTTTACCTAAGTGGAGAGTTTAATGCCTTTTCCTACTGACCAGCAGCAGAGGAGAGAGAGAGAGAGAGAGAGAGAGAGAGAGAGAGAGAGAGAGAGAGAGAGAGAGAGAGAGAGAGAGAGAGAGAGAGAGAGAGAGAGAGAGAGAGAGAGAGAGAGAGAGAGAGAGAGAGAGAGAGAGAGAGAGAGAGAGAGAGAGAGAGAGAGAGAGAGAGATTGTCTTTGAAAGCCTCTGTAAGTAGACTTTGAACTAAAGTGCTGGAGTGATCAGTGATTTTCAATGTAATGTGACATTCATGCACACACAGAGACAAGTCCTGCAGAAGGACTCATAGTCTGGTTTCAAGCCTGACCTCTTATTTTAAAATGTGGCTACCAGTCACACATACTTTTATCAAACATCTCCTCTTCATCATTTTCGTGTAGAAGATGAAATGACTCAGTCCCATCAGCCCTAGTGTCAGTGTGTGGGTGTATGTCTCACATCTGAGTCACATCCATACTCAAAGTGAATGAATGATTAGTTCAGTTCGTAACTCCTACACCACAGACGATCTCAAACTGATCTTTGCCAGTTTAACAAAATGAACTTTAAAGCTGGAGTGTGTCATTTCTGTGGCACTAGGGGTACAAAACAGAATAGCAAAAGATTCAAATACTCACTCTGTCTTTCATTGCTTCCACAAACTCCAGTATCAAACTCACATGATGGGTTGTTGCATGGTCCAGTTTGCCTCTTCTGGTGGATGCCGTAACTACACCATTGAAGAGTATTTTTATCTATTTCCTGAAGGCTCTATTTTATACTTAGATATTACTAATATTTAGATTATATTACAATTTAAAAGACAGAATTTCAGTCAGGGGGGAAAAGATTTCGGCTTGTCTCCTGAGGCCACAAGAGGGCGCAATGAGCAAAATATGAATGCACCGCATTAAGTTGTTTATTCAAAGCAAAAAAGTGCATAACGTTTATAACAACGTTCACAATTTGGTAAATTGCATACACGATTATGAACAAAACAGCGTCTTGTATTTATGCATAGTTTATGCACCGATCACACAGAGACGAAATGCCTTGGAATGGAGAAAAAAAACCTTACAAAGTCTGTTCAGCCCTACTCCCTGTGCTTGTGTTAATTCAAACAACAGTACACATGGATTTAGTCCATTAGTTTTGCCATCTTCAGCGAGATGGTGTAGATCTTGTGTAGACGTTTGTAGGTTGATTTCGTCACATTGTGGTGAGCATCATGACTAATCAAATAAAAAAAATAATTAATGAGATCTGTCTGGTCAACCAATGGCAGAGAGTGAAATTTGTTTGAAAACAGCTCCCTCCCCAGTCCATCCAGACCGATATATTGAAACTAAACAGTAAATCAGCTTAAGAGCTCGTCACATATGGACATCATATTTGAACCACATTTCCAAAATGTTTAACTATAGTTGCCCATATAAACATATAAACACCATTTAGCAAATGAAAATATGCAATAGTACAAATGTTCAAATATTAGCGAATAATAAAATAATTGTTTTACATATAGAAGTCTTAATGATATAATAAGATGTTTAATTCTTAAGGCTCAGACAGTGGGAAATTGTGTACTCCAAAACTTTATCAGAACTAACTTTATAAGCAGACTTTCTCTTGTTCTTGTATTCAGAACAAAGCAAAACGATTGAGATATATGTACTGTTTTATAGGACAAATTATTGAGGCTGACTCTCAATAAGTGTATACTATGTGTGTGTGTGTGTGTGTGTGTGTGTGTGTGTGTGTGTGTGTGTGTGTGTGTGTGTGTTTCTTGCATATACATTATGGTTTATGAGGACACATGTGTAAAATGACATATGCATTAATGTAAATACTTCCTGTGTCCTTGTAAACCGAACGGCTTAAAAAAATCATGCTAAACAGTGTTTTACAAATGATTTGTTATCGCAACTTTTTTATTTTGTCAAATCAACTTAGATAATTAATCTGGTTCAGATAACAAAACATTTTGAGTTTCTATTTATTAAACCAATCCCCTTCATTGTATTAACTCAAATTTTTCAATTTCAACTAACTCAAAGTTAAGGCAACCAACTTACTTTTTTAAGTTAAACCAACACATTTTTTTCAGTGTAGGGTTAGGGGATAGAACATACAGTTTGAACAGTATAATGGAAGGTGCTATGGAGAGTCCCCATAAAACATGAAAACCCAATGTGTATGTGTGTGTGTAACAGGAGAACGGGGTTGAGTTTGAGGCATGTCTGGTCGCTCAGTGTGACTCTCTGATTGAAGCGCTCACTCGGCAGAAGGCCAAACTGCTCACCAAGGTCACAAAGGAGAAAGAGAGCAAACTGAAGGTAGGTCAACACACACACACACACACACACACACACACACACACACACACACACACACACACACACACACACACACACACACACACACACACACACACACACACACACACACACACACACACACACACATTATAGTTTAGTCTAAGATTTTCATATTAACATGTGTAAGGTTTTTCTTGTGTCTGTATTATCATGCATTATATAATGTTTATTTTAGTGCAATGCCTTGCTCCATTAAAAGTGCATTATTATACAATTATTTTCTGTTGAAATGATTTCCTGTAATAATCTCTTGTCACTCATTCCTATTCTAAACACCTTTTGACAAGGGTCCACAAACCTATCTTTTTTTGTGGTTGTAGTAGTAATTTTAGCATCATCTTAAAATCATTCAAAAGTTCAACTTACTTTAAATTTTGCAGCAGCATGTTTATTTCCTTAATCAGTCACATGATAATATAGCCTATGCTTCACCGCACAGATGGGATAAAGGGAGAGAGTTTCTGTAATACATTGTAAGTGTCGTAACCATACGGAAAGCAGATTGAGTTTTTGTCTGTGTGACTCCATATGGACAGAATAAAGTGAGATTTATTTAATCTATGTAAGGAATGAAACTTTACTCAGTGTATGATAAAAAAAATGCACATATCTGAATGCTCTTAAATGATTTGTTTTTCAATCATTCATTAATTTGTTTAGTTTAGTGTATTTTTTTGGGAAGTTGCAAGCATGTTTCTGGTGCCATTTCCATCAGCTCTAGTTGTATCGAGGACCATATCATCCGCAATCCAGTCTTTAAGTAGTGATACTATTGGCCACAAATGATCATAGAGATACAGTAGATGTTTTTAGTTCCTGCATCTGCATGTTCTTGTGTTTACAGTGACAGGAGACGTCATTTTCTACTCTAATTCTTTTCTTCCACGCCAGTAGTCTGACAAGCGAGCTTTACGCATGCCCTCTTTCACCACAATGAACAGAGGATGACGGGCGGTGGGGGGTGGAAAGGAAACCCGCACAAGTTATTTGTGGCTGTTACAGTATGTTACAGAGTTAATCCATACATTGCTCTATAGATTACAGAGATGCAAGATTACAGTGTGCTTTAAGAGCACTGAAATGAACTCTGGTTAGACTGGAAAGCAGAAGAATTTAGGTTACCCTGATACATCTATCGCTCTTTTCACATTAAACATCAGTTCATTTGATACAGATTAGAGACAGAAGGCTTACTCTGTGATTTTAATCACAGAGGCTGGCAGACAAAAAAAAAAAAACGGAAATTAAAAATAAAGGGCATCATTCATATTTCCATATTCACGACCTCACATTAATGTCTTTAAGTATGTATTTTTAACGTATTAATGTAATTAATTTAGTAATTTATACCTTAAATGGTTAATGCTGGTTATGTCAGTTATAATTATACTGCCATTCGTCTCATTCTAGAGAACGCTTGACAAGTGAATCATTAAATAATTACCGGTATGCATTATTATTAATGTAATATTAATAAAGAGTGATTTAAAGAGTGATTTGATCAGATTATCTGCATAATTAGATATGGATGGATAAGTTCATGTTTGATAAATTAAATCAAACATTCAGTTATTTGTATTTCAAAAACAAATATTAATAGAATACATGCAGTATTTTTTCATCATAGCTTATTATTTCAGTATTTAAAACGAATTAACATTTAATACTACACTAAAACAGACGACTATATTTACACGCATGACCTTGTAGGGTCACTTAAAAATGTAACTTCTGTCATCATTTACCCCCATGTCGTTCCAAACCTGAATTACTTTATGTATTCTATGGACCATACACATATATATTTTGAGATTTTAAGATTTTCATATTAACATGTGTAAGGTTCTTGTGTCTATATTAAAATGCACTATATAATGTTTATTTTAGTGTAATGCCTTGCTCCATTAAAAGTGCATTATTATAAAATAATTTTCTGTTGAAATGATTTCCTGTGATAATCTATAGTGTAACTTGTATTGAACCCGTCACATTCCATTAATTGGCCGAGACTGAAGATCTTTGACAACCATACAAATCTTGGACCAGTTGCGTAAACATAGCCTCTTAAGACTATGTATTAAGAACTAGTCTGTCCAACTAGCAATTAGTCAATGCTAATCAGTCTTTGTTTTCAGATTCAAATTGACCAATAGACCAATCTACCTTTTTGTGTAACTGACTGATGAAGGTCGTGAGACCGAAACGTTGCTAATTATTCATTTGCAAGTACTAATATTGCACAGGAGTTCCTTGTTTTTTTGTGTAACTGACTTTAAAAAAATTCTGACCAGTATGTAATATTTTATGACTAACTTGTCTAGTTTTAGCAGTTTATGCAACCAGCCATTGGTCTTGAAATTCTCTGACAGTAGATGTACTGTATGTGAGTTTGTGTGATGGAGATATTGGTTATATGACTCCATATCTCTTTGTAGCATCTATCTGATGTGACATTCACCACTATGAGCTTGTCTTTGCTTGAGTGTCTCTAATGCTGCTGCTCAGACTGTATGTGTGTGATGAGAATTTAACCATGGCCTTTCTGTTTCAGACTGTAAAGGATCAGATAACTCACTGCACCATGAAGCTCCGGCAGACCACGGGAATGATGGAATTCTGTCTGGAGGTTATTAAAGAGAATGATCCCAGTGGATTCCTACAGGTACAGAAAAACCTGAAACACAAAGTCAAAGGTCAAAGATTTAAAATAATAATAATGATGATGATGATGAACTAACATACAGTAGGTGTGTTACTGGCATGTCGATGTTCTCACAACCTTGCATTGTTAGAATTCATAAAAAAAAATCCTGCCAACTGGCGATTGACACCGTTTAATATACTTGCCGCCAACACCTATTTTTAGTCGCATTTGGCGCTTGCCAAATGTTAATTTTTGGCCCTGGTTACAATGATAGTAAGCTTAATCGCATACATTTAATTGAAGTATTGTTTACATGAGGTAAAGTAGAATCGGAATATTGCATAAATCTCATTCTAATCGCATTATAAGGGTTCATGTAAAATCATCATTGCGACAGTAGTACTGGTATCATACCTAATTTCTGTTTATGCTAATTCAATTTTTTTTTATGAAACTCAGTTCAATGTTGGCTAAGACATCCAACAATTCAGATTTTTTTCCTCAGAACTGTGAGTTATAAACTAAAAAGAAAAATGGGGTTGCAAGACATAATCTCGCAATTGTAAAAAAAAAAGTCAGAATTGTGAGATAAAAAGTCGCAATTTTTTTATTCCATAGCAGAAGCAAGCTTTCATAGGTATCCGATGGTGTCCTCTGAAAGCGTTTGCCTGCTGTTTAGACTGGCCCTCAGCAATTAAACTCTTTCAATAATTGATATTTTATTGCAGCGAGTGTATAATCGAGAGAGAAGACTGCTCCAGAGGAGCAACGCTGCCTCTTTATTGAATTTTTTATGAAGTATCAATTGTTATGTTTGTTTGAGTGCCTTCACAGAGCATGTAATGTGAGTTAGAGATGCCTGTCCAGCAGATATTTCTGATAAAGAGAGATACAGTTAGCAGACAATACTGTATATTGGTTTGTCTTGATCCCCAAAATGCAAAGAAGAGTGAATCCCTGAAACTTGATATACAAGTGATATGTATATCAATTGATATACACTTGATATGAATTTGACAAACCCCAAAGACAAACCCCAAAATGTTATATATTATTTAATACAAAATATATTATTGTCAGGCAAGGCAAGGCAAGTTTATTTATATAGCACATTTCATACACAATGGTAATTCAAAGTCTATTACAATAATCCACCCTGCTGGTGATGAAAGCTTGCACAATAATAATAATAATAAATAATAATTCATTACATTTATATAGCGCTTTTCTCAGCACTCAAAGCGCTTTACATAGAAGGGGGAATCTCCTCAACCACCACCAATGTGCAGAATCCACCTGGATGATGCGACGGCAGCCATATTGCGCCAGAACGCCCACCACACACCAGCTTACTGGTGGAGAGGAGACACAGTGATGAAGCCAATTAGTGTATATATGGGGATGACTAGGAGGCCCTGATGGACAGAGGCCACTGGGCAAATTTGGCCAGGGTGCTGGGGTTACACCCCTACTCTTTCGAAAGACATCCTGGGATTTTTTGTGACCACAGAGAGTCAGGACCTCGGTTTAACGTCTCACCCGAAGGACGGTGCTCTTTGACAGTATAGTGTGTCACTGCACTAGGGCGTTAGGACCCACACAGACCACAGGGTGAGCACCCCCTGCTGGCCTCACTAACACCTCTTCCAGCAGCAACCTGGTTTTCTCAGAAGGCTCAACCCTGCTTAGCTTCAGTGGGCAGTTCAGTTTTGTCTTTGTTTAACTGAAGAAAGTTTTGGCACATCCAACTGTTTACTTCATCAATGCATTGGAACAGGGAGTCAATGAGGCTGTAATCGTTAGGCGATAGGGCTAAGTAGAAATAAGGGGGTTGGATATTTACTATCGGGCCTGATGTTCTTCTGAGCAGATTCAGTCACTCTTAACACACCTCAACCCACAGAAAAATCTGATCAAATAAGCCGTAGAACCATCAAGATAATCGGGACTTTACCTAGGATTATCGGAAGGGGAGAATTGGGCCCAAAATCGGCCCGATTATTTTGTAGTGTGTGGGTGTCTTAAGACATCACAGTTGATCATTATCTTTTCTCTTCTCGTTCTCTTCTTTCAGATCTCAGATGCTTTGATAAAGCGTGTTCAGGGCTCTCAGGACCAGTGGGTAAAAGGTGCATTGGAACCAAAGGTCTGCCCAGAATTTGCCTTGACCGTCAACACAGACCCTCTGATGCAGTCAATTCTCCAGCTGGACTTCACCCAGAATAAAGGTAACGTGACACGACATATAACTAATGAGATTTAACGTTCGCTGATTGTGGTCACCAGTGTTTAGGAAATACCATTACAAGCACGTTACATGATAAGTTTATGTTTTGGAAGTAATGATTTTGAGATTTGGCATGTTCTTGCATTAAAACGGATAGATGCAACAGTGTAATTTAACAGAAGGTCCTTATACAATACCATTCAAAAGTTTGGGTTTGGAAAGTTTGTTTTGAAATCAATTCATTAAACTTTTTCCATCATGATTCCTATTTCAATTTTTTTTTATTTTTTTTTATTTTTATTTCTACCTCATCAAATAATTGGAAAAAAAATGCATCAAATATTAAGGAGCACAACTGTTTTCAACATTGATTCAACATTGCATTGTTATTGCATATCTCACGGTGATGGCCGTTCTGCTTCTGATTAAAAAAATAAATAAGATATTGTTTCTTCAGTAGGGATGGTTCAGAAATATTTGATGAAATGTATGTAGATTTCAATAAAAAAATTAATCCTGCAACATAATTTGTGCAATTATCACAAAGTACTTTTATGAGTTGTTTAAAAAATATCATTCCCTGGCACTGGTGGTCACTTTTGTAAGGCTAATAATATATTGTTTTATATATTTGTTGCAATGAGATTCTTGTTTTCCATTTAGAATTTGATTCTAGGATCCAAGGACTAGCAAACAAACTCTTAAAAATTGGCAATGATACCAATATATCATGGTCTCGAAGAATAGTTGGGCTGCTCTTTACACAAATCCAAACATGAATTGCATCATTCCCAGTTTCAGAGGCAAATGATCCCCCCAGTTTTACCTCTAGATTCATACATGCAACACCTGCTTTGTCCGATATCATCTTTCAGATGGTCAGGAGGCTGCATCATTGAAACAAATGCATGCAGGTGACCAGAAAGAGGAGGAGAACACAGGAGGTATTTCAGAGTTGCTACAAATGTTCCCCTATAATACTCAACCCCACCCCAAACCACAGCCCCTTGTCCTCCGTATGTTTTTTAGAGGCACCAGTGACTTTCAGGAAGTTCTTACTCCCATGCATGTCACTCCACATTTACCCGTTTAAACTTTGATGCCTCGGTGTATGATATTCGATGCTTAAATGTGTGCTTTGTACTCTGTTTTAGCAGAGACCCCCACAGTGCCTCCCGCACCACTGTTGCAGTTGGAGAAATGCTGCATGCGGAACAACAGTGCCACTCTGGCCTGGAGGATAACTACAGTCCAAGCCCTGCCTGTAGAGGGTTACGTGCTGGAGCTGGATGACGGGAATGGCGGACCTTACCGGGTACCGAGTCAACATTTTATTTTCACACTGAGATCATTCAACAGTCAGGAAAACAAATCGATCTCTTGGTTATTTTGTACTCTGAATGCTAAATGAATAGGTACCAAGCCTAGATGGTAGTAAGTCCATCCAGCATTTAATGTCTTGAAGACAGGCAAACAGAGTAGACAAGGACAGGTGTTATTTTTAAGGGGAAGATAAAGCTGAGTGTCATCGGCATATAAATGATACGATAAGTTGTGTTTCTGAATAATATAACCAAGTGGAAACATATATAAAGCAAAAAGAAGAGGACCTAAAATAGAGCCCTGTGGAACACCAAATGAGATTTGAGTATGAGATGAGAAACTTTTCCCCAGGTTAACAGAAAAAGTTATATCCTTGAGGTAAGATGCAAACCACTCCAGCACAGATCCCTGAAACCCAGCTACATGATCAAGTCTTTGTAAAAGGATGTCATAATCTACTGTGTCAAATGCTGCACTTAAGTCAAGCAGGACTAAAATACAAAAAGAACCAGAATCAAGAGAAAGTAAAATATCACTGGTAACCTTCAATAAAGCAGATTCGGTGCTATGAAGTTCTCTAAAACCAGACAGGATTGTGTCAAAAATATTAAAACCATTCAGGACGTTGCCTTCCCTGGCCTCAAGAGGCACACTAACAACTGATGCTAGCAGCTATGGTCTTTAATGTCTTTGCTGGTTGAAGCTGCGAGTATGACCAGATATATTGGTGCTGTGACCTGGATGGGAGTGAGGTTTAGGGAGTTGAATATAACGTATGTCAGTTAGTAAGAGCTGTGCAGATAAACCTCACACCAGCAACCTCATGCTAGTAGCTGTGGTCTTCAACTTCCTTGTTAGCTGCCCACCTCCCATTCTGGTTGATGCTGGTTTGAAACACGTTCAGAATGATGCGAGTACGTCCAATTACATTTGTTCCTGCTAATCAGAGGTATGACCTCAAAGCTAACAGACATGGACTAGAAGCCACAAATGCTAATTGCAAATATTAAAACGCATAATCATTGTGCATTTAGAACAGGGTGTCCATTCCTGCTACTGGAAGTGCAAATTAATGAAAATGAGGAAACGAATTGGTCAAGAGTGGTGCAATGTAACTAAAACGTGGAAACAAATTAAGTTGTGTGAACGAATTTATCATCCATCCATCCATTCATCCTCTTTTCCTATGTAGGATTGAATGATGCCTTTTTGTTTTCTAGGTTTTTTTATTCTTCAATGCTTGCAAAATCAAACATTATCTTCTTCTCTTTGAAACATCTACAGCTTATTTTATAATTCATGATAAACATGCAGCATCGTCTTGTACCTTATCTTAAGCAAGATCATGTTTCTCCAGATGCTATCCATTTTTAACTTTACTTCCTGTCTGCCTTTTTTATTCGTTTCCTGTCCATGTTCCAGGAGGTATACGTGGGTAAAGAGACAGTCTGTACAGTGGATGGCCTTCATTTCAACAGTTCGTACAACGCTCGAGTCAAAGCGTACAACACTGCTGGAGTGGGAGCGTACAGCAAGGTTGTTGTTCTGAAGACGTCCGATGGTGGGTGTTTTAGTCGTCTACTTCACACATCTTCTTTCATTCACCTTTAGTGTCTTTGAGAGTTCATAAAACTTATTTTCTATTTATGATACATAGATAAAAAATTTTTTCCAAAGCTTCCACATTATATATTCCGTTTCTTAGTGGATCCCTGCTGTGGTTGTTTCTCTTTAATGAGTGTCTTTGGGAAACTCCTTTCATCACTCTTTAGCTACTCTACAGAGATCAAACATCTAACTGTAGACATAGAGACTTGTAACTTTAACTTCTGGTACACAGAGACTCCAACTGGTTTTTGAGTTCATTTCGGTCTTTGAATTAATTTGACTGAGCAGTGTTTTAAAAAGTGCTGATATTTATATCAATGGCATTGGGACTTTTCAGTGTTTGTATCAGTCCACTTCTGCAGGTTACAATGTTGAACCAGTAGTGTGACTGTCTTTATGAGGGAATGAGTGAATCATTCACGCAACTGATTTTGTTAAAAAATAAGTCGAATTCAGACAAAACCCCAGTTATAGTAATTTTGGCAGGACCTGGATGTGAACATGAGTAGGTGTTTGCATGTCTACATAAATCAATGGTCCCAGAGGAGCTGTTTAATTAACACTGAACATGTAAGGATTTGATGCTAGATTTGCCTTACAGGCACTCGGCTGCCGAAACACATCTAAGAGAGCTTACCAACTTTCATATTTTATCCCTTTAACTCTTTTAATAATTTATGTGTCACTGAAGGAGTGAATATGTGTAGATACTGTAGATGCGTGTATGATCAGCAAATTATGATGACTGTACTTACACTCTTTTAAATCCTGCTGATTTTGATAGATTTTTTTATTGGTTAACCTCTTATTATCTGCGAAATATGCATTTTTTTTAACCACACTGAATTACTTTGTCTGTTATATTTTGGTTTTATCTTTCCTCTGCAGTGGCATGGTTCTCCTTTGACCCTACGTCAGCTCACAGAGACATTGTCCTGTCCAACGAAAACCAGACTGTGACTTGTAACAGTTACGATGATCGCGTGGTGCTCGGGACAGCTGCCTTCTCCAAGGGTGTGCATTATTGGGAACTTAGTGTGGATCGCTATGACAACCACCCCGACCCCGCATTCGGTGTAGCTCGGATTAATACGATGAAGGACATGATGCTAGGGAAGGACGATAAGGCCTGGGCCATGTATGTGGACAACAATCGCTCCTGGTTCATGCACAACAACTCCCACACCAACAGGTACGCACCTTAATTTGCTAGTTTTGTGATTTTCATGGTTGCGTCTTGAAAACTTGTACCTCCAAATGTCATGCATTCTAGTATTCAGAAACATAACATGGAAGTGGTATAAACAACACAAAATAAATATAGTGTGAACAATAAACACAAATAACTACATCTGAATTAATAATTATGATAAATATCCTTTTCCATCACTTATTTAATTAAGGTATCACAACTAATTGTGAAAGTTTATTTAAGGGATCCTATTGTGCATTTTTACATTTTCAACTTTCTGTAGTGGGTAATGTTGCTGTTTGAGCAAAGCACAAAGATACTCCGAAGAGAGTTATTCTCTGTATCAGTGTCACTGTTTCTGAACTCCGTTAAACGCCTACATTGTAGTCTTGAGTTTTCTTCCAGGAATTAACACGTCATTATTCCTCATTTAAATAAGGCATATGCAACAAAAGTGGCGAGGCCAGGGGTGCATTTCCTGAAAGCATTGTTAGCCAACTATGGTCGCAAGTTCCGTCGTTATCAGCATAGTTCAACAAGTCGGTGTTTCCCGAAACGACAGCTCTCGACCTGTGGTTAGAAGCAGAGTTTCTTGTTTGCATGACATGTGGACTCAATAAATCCTTATCTTGAGCAAAATAAGCAAGCTGACATTCAGTACAATCTGTATCTTTTATTTAGAATACCGGTACATACAAATGTCATTTACGTCTTTTAGTTTGTCAAGAGATTTAAAGCACCGTTTTTGAAGACTGCGGACGTGCTCTACTACGTAAGAACGAGCCTATGATTGAATCTGGAAATAAAGCAAAATAACTGAGAAAAATTAGAAATAGTCCTCAGATGCCATGTTCGTAATTAATAGCAAAACATCTAGTATTATTTCGATATCAAACAGATTCATTAAAGTTATTACTCCACCACATGCGTGACATCATAACCAATGTAGTTGAATGATCAATTTGCGACAATATGGTTTCGGGAAACAGTCGTGTCTAGCTAGTTGATTTCTTCAACGATACATCGTACTATGGTAGTAAAGTAGCGAGTCACGTCATTGTACGGGAAAAGCACCACTGTCACGACACGCATACAAAAAGGTGCAGACAAGGCGAGCCGCTTGGGCGGGGCCGGCAGGGCGAGCAGCTTGGGCGGGGCCGGCAGGGCGAGCAACTCGGACGGGGCCGGCAGAGCAGGATGCCTGGGCGGCGCGTCAGGGATGGCAGTCACCTCCGGGATGTTCTCTGAGTTAGGAGCCACCGGACAAGTCGTTGAGGAGACCTTTCTCCTCCTCCTCCGTCTCCGGACCACCAGAACTGGGACCACCGGATTCGGGACCACCGGAACTGAGACCACCGGACTCGGGACCACCGGAACTGGGATCACCGGACTCGGAACCACCGGAACAGGGACCACCGGACTCGGGACCACCGGAACCACCAGATTCGGGACCATCGGACTCGGGATCACCGGAACTGGGATCACTGGACTCGGAACCACCGGAACAGGGACCACCGGACTCGGGACCACCGTGCTCGGGGCGGCGTCAGCATGGCGAGGCTCTGGTACATCCCACTGGCTCCGATGTATTAGGTAACTGGTAAAACCCCCCAAAAAAACCCCAGGATTTCCAGCCCTTCCATCTCCCATCGAGGCAAAGGATCATCCAGGCAGCTGTTAAAAAGATCCTTGAGGGTAGCCTCAGTATAACCCATGCCTCTCGAGAGCGTCCAAAATGCCTGAGACAGGCAACCCACTGTCTGGCCCTTCTGACGTAGGGCTGTTAAATTACTAAATCGTCCCCTCCTCTCCTTCTCAGTGGTTGGGGGACGGATACGAAAACCTGTACTGCTGGATCTATACATATTTGCTGGAATCCTTCTGTCACGACACGCATACAAAAAGGTGATAGTCCAAATGCAGTTTTATTGGGTAATCCGTAATCATAAATCCAGGAACAGGCAAAAGGTCAAGGTCCATGTAAGCAGTCCAAAACAAGAAATAAACACTAAACTAAACCAAACCAAACCAAACCACACCAAACCACACCAAACCAAGACAGACTCTGGGAAGCGGGTGACAACATACAAGGATTTCAGAACAAGTGATTAAACAGACAGGGTATAAATAGACAGACACTAACAAGGTGAGTGGGAACAGCTGAGTGTGATAATGAATAATGAGTCTGACAAGGGTGATGGGGATTGTAGTCCAATAGTGACTGACACCTGTGGGGGAAAAGGACCTCTAGTGGCTACCCAGGGGACATCACCTAGACATTGTGACAACCACTGGTTGACTTGCGTTAGTAGTGTGTTGAAACTCGCGGTTATGGTAAAGGGTGTGACATTTCCGAAACACGCTTGAAGTGGTTGACCAATCACAACACACTGGTCCACTCGACCAATCAAAGCATATTGTGCTTTTCAGAAGTAGGGGCTTCATAGAGATGGGAACTAAACAGAGAGTTACTGACAGACTGGGAAAAGAGGAGCTGCAACAATGTAAAATATGTGAAAAAGAATGTTTCCAAGCTTAAAAACCTATGCTAGTAGACCCCAAAAACAAAATCAAGACTTTGAAAAGGGCATAATATGGCCTCAACACCATTCACTAAAGACTTGCTTTTTCACTCACTGATCTCTATATATAGGTTGCAGATATATTATATAATAATATTAGTAGTATTATTATAGGTCAGTGTTTCATATCAACAAGTCTCTTCCAATGCCACAACTCAGCAACTCTTCACATCTTGTGGAGCATTATAACCATTGTTTCAGTATAAGGGTTTAACCAGAACATAAAGCTTAATTGAAACATGTGGTGCATGTAAACGTGGTGTATGTCACACTTATGCTGATGCAGTGCCCTCAGGTGAGTATCAAGCACGGACTGACTATAACACTTGAATACTAATGCAACCATTTAAAATTCTGTTTCGGTTTCTGGATACTGAGGTGACTGAGAGGACACGCTAACAGTACTGCTAACCTTAAACGCAATCTCTGAAATCTGTGCCTTTTGTATGTTAACCCACTTAATGTAGCCCGAAGCCAAACTTGTTCTACTTCTTTGTCAGTCTTGGATCCATGCATCTCCTTTCATATTATCCATTTTTAATAATTAGGGGCCAAGCACTGAAGGTGCGGGCACCTATTGTATCTGTTCCCGTTCTTATTCTTCTTTTTCTTTTTTTTCTTTTTCTTTTTCTTCCGACTGGGCGTCTATGGCAGCCTATAGAACCGTTTGCGGGAAACTTATGAAAATTGGCACAGTGATAGAGGACAGCCTGAACTATCACCATAGCAAATTTGGAGTCTCCGACTCATTCCCTCTAGCGCCACCAGCTGTCCAAAGTTTCACTCATGTTTATGCTAATAACTTTTGAACCACAAGGGCTAGAAACAAAATTCTTTTTTCCTCTGATTCCTGAGCTCATGACGATTCGACTGCACCCTATGACGTCATTTTCCGTCATAATAGTTTTCCCGCCATTTTGAATTTTCCAAAAAACCTACTTTTTCGAACTCCTCCTAGGCCGTTGATCCGAATTTCACGAAAAATGAACCAGATCATCTCCAGACCTTGACGACCAAAAGTTATGGAATTCAAGTTTATTCGAATTACCGTTCTCGAATACCGCGCAAATAAATTTTACGTAGCGCTTGCGAAAACAGACGTAAGGCCGTATCTCCACAACGCTTTGTTGGATTCAGACCAAATTTGGTACATGTCATCACAAGCATGACCTGAGGCTACATGCTGCGTTTCGGCGCAGCGCCACCTACTGGTCCGGAGATATGAAGAATTTATGTTTTTGCTTATAACTTCTGAACGGTTTGTCCAAAAATCACAAAAGTGGTCTCGTTAGATTCAGGGCGTCGTGTTGAGTTGACTGATATCCAATTTTCCCATATCGGCCATTTTGGCTGTCGGCCATTTTGAATTATGTGCTAAAATGCTGTATTTTATGAACGCATGAACGTATCGTTACGAAACTCAGTATGGGTCATCAGTACAACGCCCTAAAGGTACTCAAAAATTTATGAGACAGCGCCACCTTTTGGTCAAAAGTTATAATGAAATTTCCAAAAATGCTAATAACTTTTGAATATATTTGCCTATAGTAATGACACTGGTCTCAATAGATTCCTTGGGTTATGCTGAAAACATAGATACCAATTTTGCCATAGTCAGCCAAACTTCCTGTCCGCCATCTTTATTTTTTTTTAAAACCTACTTTTTCGAACTCCTCCTAGACGGAACGTCCGATTTTCACCAAAATCGGATCGTGTCATCTCCAGACCGTGCCGAGTAAAAGTTATGGATTTCGTGTCGATAGACAAAACCGTTTTCGTATACCGCAGTGGCAAAGTTGAGGCATGATGCCAAAATGACTATTCAGGCTTTATATCTGCAATGCCTTGACATATTGACACCAAACTTTGTATGTGTCATTGTCACTTCACTCTGACCACATCACATCAGTTTCGTAACTGCGCCACCTATTGGTCGAAAGTGATAATCATATTTTTAGTTATTGTATGTGATTTTTCAACCATTTTGCCAAAATTCATCTTCAAATGTCTTTAATTGCTCCTTGCTGCAGTGGGTCTCACACTCCCAGCCACTTTGGCATGTCTTGTCGTCTTGCTTGCGCTTGGCCCCGGTGATTGCTGCTTGCAGCTATATTATTGTATATATTTCCCTATGCACATTTTTATTTTATTCTTTTGTCCCTCCATCACCCAGGGACTCATAAAGAGGTAAAGCATTCAAGTGAAAGTAGTTTATAGTCCCTCCAGTACAACTAGTAATAGTTGTAGTTCTCTTATCAGCTCTGTGATGGTTGTTAGATGAGAGAATGTTCCAGAAACACAGTGTTCCTGTTTGTAGTAATAAGCATTTTTGGTTTGATCCGCACTAAATACAGGTGGAAGCCGGGACGAAAATCCGATCACTGGCCCTGTTTCCACCTGGCATTTAGATGCGTTTTCAAGAATCCGATCACAATTGGCCAACCGAGAATATTACCTTTCCACCTGGTATTAACATGCGTTTCAAATGCATCTCCTGTGACCGATTGTGTTCGTATTTCATTGAGACATTACCTTTTGTTTGGCAACAGTTTACAGCTCTTTCACAGGAGCGCAGCACACACACATTATTGAATGAAACCCATGTTAAGGCGCGTTCACAGCAAGGATGGCAGATATAGAGTGGTGCAGGTATGACATCACTTTGTAGGCCAAAAATTAGAAGCAAGTTAGCATTTTAAAACTTCCTGTTCCATCGTTTTCTGGGAAAACATTTATTTAGATAAAAACTGAAAGTGTTGTCGGAAGCTTAGTGGGAGTTACGTTTTAATTCGTGGGACCGTGTTGTAGTTTGTTTATAGCCAACCTTTAGCTTTTTACTTCTGACGACTGCATAGGCTTCAAAAATTCATAAAAGTTTTGTTCATCTGTGATAATTATCTTGATGGACAAAATGTATCATGAACGTTTTTGTCGAGGAAACCAGTGTGATGCGAACTGCTGGTTGGCCTACAAAGTGATGTCATACCTGCACCACTCTATAACGTCAACTATGAAGTTTTAATAATTGTTTTAATTATTAAGAATAGAGAATTCCAGACTACAGCTATAACAAGAGGTGAGGTACAGTAAGATATGATTAGAATCACTTTCAGAACAATATTTTTTTTCAGCTGATGAGCAATAAAAACATTGACAGACAATCAGAATCCACCCGACTTTAAAGAGTTCGAGCATTTAAAGCAGTAGACGTCAAAACTGCAGTGTCTGTTCATAACAGAACATTATTGCTGGTGTGGACACTAATATAGTTATTGTTACTGTTATTTTTTATAGTTATCCTCCTTGGTGTGAATGGGCCTTTGTGTGATTCGCAACCGAGTGGGAAAGTAAGCGAATGAAAAGGATAAGGAGGGCAGATGCAAATTTTTACCATAATCCATTTTGCTTTTTCTTACAATGCGTCTCAGAGCAAACACATTATAGATATTCGGGATGCATTCAGGACAGATAGTATTTCTAATAAAAATGTGTTTTTGACTATCTCTTAATGTGGTTTCAGTAATCTGATCACAAAATGTTTAGAACCTGTTTCCACCTATATTTAGTGCTGACCACTTGTAACTGGACCATGAAAAACACTTAATACAAGGTGGAATCAGGTCCACTGAAACCTCATACATTGGGTGTTAAAAATGCATGCGACAACATCGCATTTGTAGTGTAAATGCTCAATCGTCCCAGACTGCAGTGAAGCACCGCCAAATCATTTAACACACAAACGTTATTATGGGATGTGTTGTGAGGGAGCAAACCAAAGCAGGTGATTGAAACTTCTCTGCGTTATAACAAGAACACACATATTACCGTCATTATCGTTGATTCCTGCCTTATCCTTTTTGTTTACATAATTTCCTACTCACTTGTTAGACGCTTAACATGGGTTCTTTCATTCAGGAGTGTTTGTGTTCCACACTTGCCACTCACAAGAAAGTTATGCAGTTTATGACGAAATAAGAGGGGAGTGTCTTGAAGAACTCCGAACACAAGACGTCACAGGAGATGCATTTGAAATCCATGTTAGAAAAATTCTGTCATAATTTACTCTACATTATGTTTCATAACCCTTAAGTTTTCCAATCATCTTCGAAACACAAATGAAGATATTTTTTATATTAATTTTTGTACATCCAACATTTTGTACATCCACACAACCCAAAATTTCAAGCTTCAAAAAGGTCATAAAGACATCGTAAATATGAAATGAGCAGTTCAATCCAAGCGATCAAAATTTATCATATGATGAACAGATTTAATTTAGACTTTTATTCACAATGCACATAAAAATGGTGAAAAGAAGTTCAACTGTGCCTGCTTGTCACGTGAGAACCAATCTCATTGGTTCTTGCGCATCAAGCATGCTTGAGCTTCCGTTCACCATATTTGATATACATACAGTATATATATATATATATATATATATATATATATATATATATATATATATATATATATATATATATAACATATAGAACTTCCTCAACATGTTTCTTCTTTAAAAACTTTTGAACCACTGGTTTCACCACTCTTTAAATATAAGTAGGTGATATCACACTTGCAGTCATCCTGCAATATTAATATTAGCTCTGCTGTGATTCGGAAGTTACATTCAGACTGGAGTGGAGCCACAGCAGTTTCCCCTCCCTGGGTTTATGTGCTCTGCTCCAGCTCCACTACCAATTTTCCTTTGCCTTTTGATCTGGGATCAAAAGAAAACTCAAAAGGCTCTGACTTTTTCAAAACCCTGCTCCTTGTTCCAAGGAAAATTACACAATTCTGCTCCCCACTTTGTATCGCACACATACTCTGCTTCAGAACAACACAAACCGAGACAAGCAGAGTGATGCCAACGGTGAGACATCCCAGTGCTGTTCTATTGAACATCAGAACTGCAATCAGATTAGAAGAAGTTGCATAATATTGTATAGAACAAAAGTAAGTTGTTGAAATAAAGTGGAAACTAGATCACATGCAATTAGTATCATGCCAGTTTTGGTGCAAATATTTTATGATTTTTTTTTTTTCTCTATGATACAGCTGTGTTTAGATTTGAATACTTTTGCGATATATTGTGTCACTGATTACCTTCTTTTGTCTCCTTCCTCTTCTGCCTGATTCTTGCAGGGCTGAGGGTGGCATCTCAAAGGGTTCGACTGTGGGAATCCTGTTAGATCTTACAAAACATACACTGACCTTCTTCATCAATAAACAGCAGCACGGACCAATGGCGTTCGAGAACCTGGAGGGTGTGTTCATGCCCGCCGTTAGCCTCAACCGCAACGTCCAGGTGAGCAGCAGATTCACACTGACCTTTAACCTTTAACCCACTCAGTGATTGGTAGCACTGGAAATCGAGAACTGTTTCTTATTCTTCATCATTCTCATGCTGTTTAGGTTTTTTGACCAAACTCTTTTTGACTGGATTATTTTGGTTTGTTTTGTTGTAATAAAAGGTAATTTAAGGGTGTTTTCACACTTGCCATGTTTGGTTCGATTAAAACGAACCCTGGTGCGATTGCTCTGTTAGTGCGGTTCACTTAAATAAGTGTGAACACCATCTGAACCCTGGTGAGCACAAAACAAGCAGACTGAGATGCTGAAAAGATGAAAACGCATCACGGACCAAAGACATCATGTAAACAAACCAAAAACGGGACATGAGGGGCTTTTGCACCGAAGGAACCTTTTCATAGTTCCTAGAACTATTGGCAGAAGTTCCCGGTTTTTGGCGTGTTCGCACCGCAGGAAGTAGGAACAAATTTAGTTCTAGGAACTCCTTTTGGGGGAACTAATTTACCTCCTACTTCAGAGTAGAGTCTAACCCAGCACTATAGGAACTATCCTTGACGTTAGTGTACGCTGATTGGCCGAACGCACACGAAACACCAGCACCCGCCATCTGTGTAAACACACAGATTATAGCCTATATATTTACTCCAGAAACTAACTCTATTAACCTGGAAAACAGTGATAGATGGGCCTCTTAAACTTTACGCCGAGGAGAAAATCCAACACAACTTTGAGGAGACCAAGAGAAACATGATTATGTATTTCTGCTCAGCTAGCAACACTGGATATCAACCACACGGTATACGCTAATACCTTTTCATACTGTCTTCTTTATATGCATAACAGTTAATCTGTAATATCTAATAACATATTAGACGGGACTGTTAGACAGATCGTAAACTAATGAACACGGAGAATGCGTGCAGTGTGAGCTCAGGCTCAGGCGTTCTCAGCGCCGTCAAGATAAAAGTCACAACAATAAGCGCGGCATACGTCACTTCAGAGTTCCTACTGCAACCAGGAAAATGTTCCTAGGGGAACCATCCTGCTTGCTCGTTCCTAGAACTACCTGGTGCGAAAGCCTTCTGATGCTTTTTAACTCCTTTACACATGTTATAAGCTCTTCGGTAGTTCTCAGCTGGTCAAAATACCATTATATGTAGCTACGCACATACAATGAGTGTATTAGCCCAGCACACAGCATTGTTTTGGATGTTCGGTAAGTTACGTTGCGAAATATGCGTAATAAAAGCCGACCAATCAGGTTGTGAACATATCCCTATGCTATCTCATATCCCTACCTAGGTTCAGTGTTAAAATGGCAATGTCCATGTGAACTCTAAGCGGACCAGGACTAAATATATATATATATTTTGGTCTGGACTAAACAAATCAAGTGAACCAAACTGCAAGTGTAAACACACCCTAAATAATTCCTCAAAAGTACTAAGAATTGTTAATGGATGGAATGGATAGAATATTTTAAGGTGAATCATAAATCAGAATCATTCCTCATGATTCCCATTCCTAGTGATCAGCATTAATGATTGAAATGTGTATTTTTCACAGGTGACTCTGATCACAGGTCTGGAAGTCCCAAAGAGCATCATGTGATCATCTTTGACCAATGAGAACGAGCCAGATCTTTCTTATCAAACGAATCAATGCTCTCATGCTGCATTAACATATAAAAGCTGATAAAACTTTGAGGGGAAAAATTATGTTTTGGAATATTTAAGCTTAGTTAATATTGTTTTCCCTTATGGTCATCTGGGTGATTTGCATTTCAGTGTTTACAAATCATTTCCATGTTTACAAAAAAACAAACCACTGGATATCCCCACGGGGGCCGAAGCTGGAGTCGGACCCCAAAGCACTTTGAAGTAGAGTTCAGTCTCTTTTTCATATCGCCAATGAAAATTTAGCACAGTTCCAAAAATGTAATGTGATTAAAAAAAATAAAAACGTATCAAGCATTTGATATGTTAGCAACGGAGTAAAGCAACCGATAGTAATCAAACAACTGCGAGACTAAAAGTGAATTTGAAATCATTTCAGGTTAATTCCACATGCTACACGAATCTCAGGTTTACTCATCTTTAATCTGCTGTGTGATCACAGCACAGACTTCAAAAGGTCTCAACAAATTCATCACTCAGACCGTAAATCTGGGTTGCTAGGATTGAAAAAGTCCCAGTCAAGCCAAAGGCCCTGTGTCAGAGAGTGACGTGACGAGAGTGAGTTTACAATCTCTTAACTTCAACAAATTCCAATCCTTATATTTTATGCAGATCTTTCTTGTATAATACGAAATAGATAGTGGAGATATGGAGGACAGAGGGATTTGGGTGGTTTTTAGGGCGTTGCTATGCAGTTGCTGTGTGTTCTGAATGGCTTAAACCGGGTTGTTTTTAAGTTTCTAATGTGTTCTGTGTAGTTGCTCGGAGGTTACTTACCGTTTTCACCTCATGGACTACAAAATAGCACACTTGCTGAATTAGCTCTGCACAACTTGAGGTATCATTCATGATCGTAGCACAAACTGTAGGATGAGTTACGTGCTGGTGTAATACTTATCGTATGCACAGTTGTGATACTTGTCAACACACACACACACACACACACACACACACACACACACACACGCACGAGTTCTGGTTTACAGAAATGAAATAATAGCTGCCATTAGAGATGGATTGTACCGTCACCACCAAGTAGATTTGGTCTGGGTGTTTCATATGAGCCACAGTTGTGTGAATATTTAGCCAGAATCTCAACTCTCCTTACACTGTGACAGACGTGTTCCTCAAGAGTCTTGAAGATGAAGTGTGTATTTTTTCTCCTATCCCAGCTTAATGTGCTGAGGCAACTGTAAGTAAGCCATTTTAGCCTAGTCAAGTCAAGTCACATTTATTTATATATCGCTTTTAACGATACAGATTGTTTCAACGCAGCTTTACAGAGATAACAGGAAAATGATGCAAAAAAGTTTGTTTCCAGAAGAAAATAGCATCACAGTCCAGCTTAAGTAAGTTTAGTGATGTTTCATTTTTTTTTTTTTTTTAAAGTTAGGCTATTAATTTAGTTAACATGTTAACATATATGTATAGCCGCTCTGGAGTAAACCGTGATGTCATCGTCCTGTCCAGCTCAGCTCAGTTCAGTTCTTGTATAATAGTGTCAATGCAGGCAGATCGATATTATAATATTGCCTAGGATGATTCAGAGAAAAGTGTAAACACTGTGCCTCTGTGGGGCTTTCAAAACATTGCTCGGGGTTCGTTTGATCTAGCCCTAGCAACAACGACTCAACCAATGGTGAGAGTTTGGGTATCTGTATTTCCGACCAACAAGAGAAGAGTGCTCGAGAAACCCTTTTAAAAACAGTCACTATTTTTGTAAATAGAGAGGTGCAGGTATGAAGTCACTTTGTAGGCCAACCAGCAGTTTACATCACGCTGGTTCCCTTGACAAAAGCGCAATAGGATTTTCCCATAGGCTTTTGGATCATTGCTAAAAACAAGCTGTGATCAACAAAAGTTTATGATACATGCATGTTTTGGCCATCAAGATAATTATCACAAATGAACACAACTTTTATGAATTTTGAAGACTAAACCGGAAGTGCTAAAATGCTCACTTCTGTGTTTTGGCCTACAAATTGATGTCCTACCTGCACCACTCTTTTAGCGTCACTAGTAGTCACGTGGAAATCACACACTTTGACATTAAATAAATGACAGACTCAAGCCTCATACACCTCAGTAACAAGTAAATGAGCACCTCATGGTTCAATTTATCAGCATCATTTCCACGCTGCGCCCTTTAACGGTTTCTGTGCTTTTTTTTATTTTATTTTAGACAATGCCAGAATAGCAAGTCAGGATGTTGTCGGGAGAGATGATTGCATTTGCATGTTGTATAGGTTGTAAATATGGTCAAAGCAGTGAAGCGTGCATGAGTTACGTATTCATTATATTGAATTTGTGTTGCACAGTGATGACACGGATAAAACAGAAATACAGTATAGATGCAGAGTTACAGTCTGCCCCCTAGTGTTTGTTGTGTGGAATTATTTTCTGATAATGTAGCCTTGAGTTAAACCCACAAGAAGCCACTTACCTACATACAATTCTCATAAATCTGGTGCATGTCACAATAAACGCTATGAAGAGCCACTTATGGACCTCACAATAGGAGATACAAGCCTATACCTCTGTTCAAATGATAATGGTTTCAGGGAGAAATGAGAGATAAATGGAAAGATATTATATTTATGTTTATTATCCAGTCCAGATATTAATTTACCAGATTATGGGAGCAGATAATGACCCATTGGTGAAGCATGGGATGTTGTTGATATTTATAACACATTTCTATGAAGTTTAATTTATGTAAATAGCTTGTTCCGATGCTTTTATCGGGGAGAGAGTATTTTGCTGTCAGGTGTACCAAAATAAAAATAGGCAGTTGTTGGCGCAAAAAAAAAAAAAGGAGAGCAGTAAAATGTGAAAAGCTACGCTTAAAGAAATGTTCCAGGTTCAGTCAAGGCCATCGTCTGGGAATGTTGTCCCGGCCGGGTCATTTGCATCTTTACAGTACTAAGTGTATGTCAGTTTAATACAACTTTATCAACATTTAATGGTGTTTTACCAATAATAATAAAAAACAGGAGTTATAGTAATGCACCTTTAAAGGAAGCACAAGCCAGTCAATATATTAAAATACACACTGTCTATAGTCACAAGACTGAAATATTAAACATATAGACCTGAGTAAGTTGAGTCCGAGTCAAAACCAAGACCAGAAGAGGGTCTAGTCCGAGTTAAGACCGAATCCAAATGATCCAAGTCCATGAACATATGCTTTTGGACTCGGACTCCATTGACTTCCTTTGTGGAGTAATTGGCTAGTTGAAATTATTATCGGTTGTAATTGCCATATATGTGGCATATGCATCTTGCTCAGTCACGTGACTTTTCAAAGAGCTGAACCTCGAACATTACTTTAAATCAGATTTATACTGAAACTGCTGTCTGTCCAAGAGAATCTATCTTCCCGAATTATCTTTTTTTACAGTGTAATTTACAATTTTAAAATTTCTTTGTATTAAAGTATATTTAAAAGTTTATGTCAATATAGATAATAGAATAACTGGCCACGTACTGAATATGAAAGAAAGCGCACTCCTGAAAGTTTGCTGAGACAGGAACGACTCTGACATAAGAACTTGAGTGCACACTGTATATGTATGATGATAAAGCAACTGTACAGTTATGGAGAAGTAATGTGTAAAGTGAAATACTGTATGGATATGACCCTAAGAATCGTGGGAGGAGGGATGTGTACTATAAGCATGGTTGAAAAATTCAGTTAGGCAAGAGTTACTTTGTGAATTATGTTTACTTATTTAACCAATATCCCTATTGACCTGAAATATCCAGATCTCAGACAGGAATAGTGTCCCCTATACTTTTCCCAATTTGAATATTCAGTAGGTTGAGAAAGTTAACCTTGTGCTGTGCCTCATTCACACACAAATCTGCCAAAATCAGCGCCGTTTCTTGGGAATGTGGTGTGCTTTCACCCAGGCTAGAAACCAACAAACTATATCCTCATATCCGGGCGTTTCTTCAACAATGGCGACTTTTTGCCTTGTAAACTTTTAGAAAATAAACTCTCATAAATAGTCCCAATTAACAATGTCCAACAGTGCATCTTGCTAAGGCTAATTTGATAACTAGCTACCATTTTATGTATCCTAAATAAATACACAGTTAATTGAAGATAATATTTTCATATTTTGTTTGCATTATCGCTCCAAAAACGCACAATAGCAATCTTTTTCTTTAATTTTTTTTAATTCATATTTTAATATTATTATTATTTTAATTAAAAATAAAGATTGTAAGTCTGCGTCTGTGACAAAGGTAAAACAATACAATCTATGTATAAATGGCATTGTAAAAGTATGGATATGGTTTTAATTTGACCTAACAAAAAAAGTGGCCAAAGTTGAAGAAACTACAGAAAGCACAGATGAATTCCATTGGATTTTTCCAAAATAGAGGAATCCCATCTCTTTATGATTCTTTTGAAAAAACGCACAAAATGAAATGGTCTTGGGGTGTTTGTTATACAGGCGAATGCTTAATACGAGTGTGACCATCATCAGAAAACGTCCCGTAGTCCCATGAATTAACAGAAAACCTGTCACTGTATCAAGCGTTTAAGGATTTATTTTTATATATACAGCATATTGCTTGTGTGGATGTACATTAGTCAGGTGTTTGGCCCTCAGCTTATCTCATTGTGAAAAGTTTGAAAAGGAAAGACAAGCTGTTTCCCGAATGCATCTTTCCATTGATCCTCAGACACAGGCCACAAACATGAACACAGCCCTCTTCATCATCATCATCCTCGACGAAAACTAACGTGTGAGTCTGAGTCTTCGCTGCTCTTCTTCTGTATGTGATCTTGCTCTCGTTTCCTCTTACTAATGTGATATTTTGTACGTCTTTGTGGTTTGTATATCAAATACATTGTATATGACATTCTTTTCTTACTACTTAGTGTGGAAGAAAAACAGCATCTTTCCCTTTTAATAAACAAAACTGTGATGACAGATCCATGTGTCTTTATTCAGAGTCTCATCTGGGATTTCTTTTTCACACAACTTAAAATTGTCTTACAGCCGTCGGGTCATGTTTATGCCACACAGATGGATTAAACTCCAAAAATCAGTGTTTCAGCATTATTTATTATTATTAAAACTCTTTTACACTTTCCTATGATGCTAGGCTGTTCAGGGTGGCGAAGGTGTTTAACTCAAAGTTGCCAACCACCTACATTTTTGATAATTTTCACAAGTTTCATGGCCCCCTTTATATTTTGTTGTAGTAATATCTAAACATGCAACATATAAAAAGAAAGAACAGACCCTCTGTTTTTAAACAAAAACCTGTTTTATTCTAGCCTCATTCTTTTTTTTATCAACAATTTAAAAAGTTTAATTAAAAAAAGTAACATTTTGAGCAAAACACGTTTTTGACGAGGACTACATCTGGATCGGATTCAGAACGAGGATCAAAACAAAGATAAGAGTCAATCAACACCCCCAAAGCTTCAGTCCTATAGCTCGACATTTAGGGGTCTATGTCCTAAGTCCTATTGGTCGACATTTCATTCAGTAATGTTAGAGTTTTGATTTAAATGCTGTTTAATGTTGATACGTTATTGTACATATGCTGCTTCGTCGCCTGTGTTATGATCAGGAGGATCGGTACTCTTTCAGATGTTGTGGGTTGGGTGGTTTGGGTCTATAGATAAGGCTCACATACCAAAAATATGTCTAATCATGAAGAAAAGTATAAGTACACCTCTAAAAGCTGCATAAGTAGTGCCATTTATGTCCTTAGCACAAACAGTGAAAGATGAGTTACACAAAAGTGAAGAAACCAGAAAATAAACAACAAGGACATGTAAATGTGTGCGTATAATGACTGAGGTAAAGTACGATTTTTATTCTAGTTCAGACAAAGTGTGATATTCCATACAAATATAAATGCTCTTGCATTTGAATGTGCTTGGGTTTTCTGTTGCTAATCATCTTCTGTTACTTTTTTTACTTTAACTTTATATTTCTGGATGTCTTTGGAGCTCAAGACCAGCATTCCATTTCTGAAGCGTCCGACTTGTCCACCAAGCTCTCCGCTAGAGGAGGATTTACTTCTCTCAGTCCTGGGAAGTGAAAAAAATAAATAAATGAGCAACACTAATCTTGACACAGTTATCAGTGCTCAGCTAAAGTTTGTGGGGATAATCCAGTCATTTAAATACAAATTGTCTCAATTTTGAGTTTTACAAGATGGCGAAAAAGTTCCCCACGTGGATTTCAACACAAACCTTGGTTGTCCTTCTTTCCTTCTTTTGTTCTGCGATTCCTGTCAAAAGACCCACAGAAGGAAAGTTAGCAGAGCGATTGTACACGCTGCAGAAGAAGTCAAGTGTTTTAAAAAGTAATCACATAACAACCATTTAAATTGAAATGTTGAACTTACGGATTTTGCTTCCTCTTTCTCTTTCATCTTCCGTTCTTTTATGTTTTCTTGATACACTTTGTAGTTAACATACTGCCTTTTAGGGGGCTATAGGAGAAAAACAAACAAACAAACAGTTTACCCAAAAATGAAAATTAATTTACTTGTTCCAAACCTGTATGAGTTTCTTTCTTCTGCTGAACACAAAAGAAGATATTTTGAAGAATGTTTGTTCAAACAGTAGATGGACCCCATTGACTTCTATAGTATGGGGGTGTCAATACTATGGAAGTCAATGGGGTCCATCAACTCTTTTTGGGGGGCCCGCCGGCCCAAAGTTGCAAGGGTGGTTTTTCCGCTCACAGTCCCGAAAAAAGTATTATAATCATTCCAATGACTCTGAAGCTGTTCAGTTAAGGTAAAAAACCTGCATAATTCACCTTTAAAGCAACACTGTGTAGGATTTACTCCCATCTAGCGGTGAAATTGTATATGACTACCAACTGAATAATACTTTCTAGCTCCTCCCATTCCGAGGGAGTTTTAAATCCTATGGTGGCTGTATTATTTCAAATCTCCCGGCAGTCGCGAGTAATCTCCCCCTCGCATTCGTCACGGTGCCACTGAGTGTAAAAACGCGAAAGGCGAAGCTTGAATTTCCACAGGTATGTCCCTCTTTGGCTAATGTATTTTCAAGATGGAGGCGCAACATGCAGGGAACTACACTGCGACCAAAATGGTCGCATATGCGACCTTTTGAAATGCCATTGCGACCCTAATTTTTAATGGGTCGCAAATGTATCACTGATTATTTTTGTACCTACCTTATGTTTTAGGCAATATGCTATGATTTACCATGAGCATTTATTAAAACAGAAATGTGTATTTTAAGAATACGTTTTATAACGTGCTCTGAGCATTCAACACAAAGTTGGCTTCAGCCCCGCGACTTATAAAGTAATCGGGTTGATGTGCGCGTTTATATGTCACAAGTTTCACGCTGTTCGCGCATAACTATTCTCCTCTATTGGCTCTTTATTTGTTTTAAACAGCAGACGTAATATTAATCCGTCTCTGGTCATGATTTGGAAACAATGAGCATTGAACCATTTTGCCGTGCTGCTTATATTTATCACGCAGTAAAAATGCCCCTCCCCGCGGCCAAAACCAGTCGTCTGTGGATGAGAATCCAAAACAAGGACTGGTGAGACGTGGTCCTGCTTCACTTCACAGACGCTGAGTGAAATTTTGATTTGATTTGATTTACTTTATTAATCCCCAGGGGGAAATTTATATGTCACAGCAGTACAAAATGAGAATTTTAGAATGACGGGACACTCATTTATATGACACTTTCAACAGGAAGAACAGCTTGTTCCGTGCGTCATACGTCATTGTACATGCGCAGTCCTTTCAGTTTCGGTTTTCAATCTGATCAAGTGTTTAAATGTTCTCTCGATTGCATTACAAAAGGAATAAACCACCCCTCTCAATCCGATCGAAATTTCATTCGGATCGAGCTCAATCCAATCGATTAAGGTGTTTACATGAAGATTTTTTTAGTCCGATTGAGCCGTCAATCCGATTATAAGTGTCCATGTAAGCGCAGCTTCATGTAAATTGAAGCTTCACAATGACAGTATGAAGCACCCGAAGTGTAGAGACGGGTACATAGCCTATCCCGTGAGGCAGCAGCACTCCCCACTGCATTTCGGCGTCAAGCAAACCGAGCAAGTGAGGAATCTGAATTGATAATTAAGTTCAATGTAGCTTATAATATAACCTTATTTGTGGCTTATTATATTTCACTTAATTGTGAAGTGGACATGCATTGTTTTTTTTTGTATCTTTAATACCGAATAGTCAATAGCTGTTGAAAATATATTATTATTATATTATTTTATGGATTATATTTATTTTATTTTTCCTTAAGAGTTCAGGAGTCTGCCCATCTGTGCCAACCATAGCATGTTGAAATCCAAAAGAAATTCATTTAGCACATTATTGTGTACTGTATTTTCTATTGCATTAAATCTATCCCAACCACTGTTAAAGAAAACAAGAAGGCATGTGGTTTAAAAGATGGCAAGTAAAATAAAAAGCACATCTGTATGCAATACAGTTTCATTATTGTTCATTATTATCCAGAGCGGCTTACTATAAATAATTTGTGCGACCAAATCATGTTTTGCGCCAGTAACTGAAAAAGTTAGTAGCGCAAGTGCCACCAGTGGAAAAGGTTAGTGTAGTTCCCTGACATGGCTGCCGCCATTCGAGCGACTCGCTCGTGTGTATTCTGAATGGCAGATTCTCCGCTTATGAGAATATTTGATTAGTTGGTGGAAGTAATTACACATTAATGAGCACATATAATTTTTGAAAGAACAGTGTTTTTTGCTAAGAATAAACTTAAATTACACAGTGTAGCTTTAAGAAAAAAAAAATCAGAATTGGGTCTCTTGTAATGTAAAAGCGGCCTAAGGTTCTGTGTGAGATTCGTTGGCATGCTATAGCACCCCTTGTGGCAATGCTGACACAAAGCAGATAGAAGGGCTTTAAGTGTGTTTCAGGCCTGATTATTGGATGTGTGTTGAACTTACTCTGGCTCCCAGCATGATGGCTCTGTCCTGCTCAAAGAGCCTCTGCTGCTGCCTCTCGTACCCTGACAGTCCAAACCTGTGAACCTCAAGCCGGGTCTGTGGACGACACGCGTGACACGAGTTTATGGGACATTGAAGAAATAACTGGCTCATCATACTGCAAATGAGAAGTTACTGATTTGGAACCATATACAGAAGAAGACTGAGAACAAATCATTTTAAAATGGTTTTCAACTATTTGTTGATACTTTTCGGTATCGAATGAATTCTAACTATATATATATTCTACATTTCACTCATTTTTCACACAATTTTGAAAATTGTGTTGCGTGATACATAGGGCCTAATGAAAAGACATTTAGTAAAGTTTGAATTGAAGTGCAAAATATTGTAAATATAATGTGTAAATATAGCTCTGTAAATACTATGATGTGTCTCTCATCGGGTAACCAAATGTTCTACACACTTTCAGACTTCTTGCCCACTGGAACACTTGTGCCAAATACAGGAAATACGTCATGCAAGTAGACAAGTGGTCAAGAGAAAAGACCACAAATGTAGTTATTGGGACAGACCCAAAGACTTCAGTGAAATGCCAAAGGGACTGAATTGTCTGTGCAGGATTCAAGGAAATTTCATGATAAATTAAGTTGCCTATTTTTTAGTACCATGATGCATTGAAGTCGTGATGAAACGGACATAGCTACAGATATTTTCTTCCCTATTGTGACAACCAAGTGAAATAAAAAGACGTTATTAATATCAAGAAATGGTGGAGACTTGGTTCATTCCATCCAGTCAATAGAAAGAAAGGGGCGGGGTTTAAGCGGACTAAATGATTGGAGGAGTCCGGTATCCTCACCAAGTCTGTAGTTTTACTAGCAGATCAAGTTATGACATTGAGGTAAAAAAAAAAAAAAAAAAAGTATGCATGGATGAGTTGTTCACATTAAGATCAATAACATTTAATAAAAAAGCAATAATCTCACCTTTTCTATCGTTAGTTTCTCATCTGGGACTTTTTTCTTCTTTTCTTTGACATCAGGAAGAGCCTGAGGATAAACATGGATGAAAACAGATAAGAAGTGAATGCAGTTGCAGTCAGCTGTAACTTTTTGTAGAGTTCATTCACTCTTTCATGCACATATTCTTAAAACACAAAGACTTTGAATTCCCCATGGGCACTAGACATGGATTTACTCAGGAGATCAAGGTTCGACAGCAGTTAGCTCCTGCTGGAAGATGTCGTAACTTATGGAAAGCTTGTTTCCGCCAAAAAAAAAAAAAAAAAAATGAGACTTGTGACTCATAATAACTTATATAAACTCGTGATTGCAAGTCTACATCTCGCAATTCTGTTTTATTTGTTTCTGCCACGGAAAGATACAAAAGTAATTATGATCTCGCAATTCTAAGTTTATATCTCACAACTCTGAGGGGAAACGAAAATAAAAAGTTACCTTTTCTTTATTACCTTTATTTAGTATCATAAATTATTAGTGTAGATCTTTCACCAGGGACACATTTTTCACTAGGGCTCTTAACAATGTGACATGTGGTGTATAGACAAAAGACAAAAAGTCAACGGGAATTTTAATGGCTTTTTTGCTTAAATGCCTAAAATAAGGTATTTGGTGAACACACAATATTCTCGTTTCACATTTTATTCTATGACAAAATACAGCAGTAATTCCCCCTTGTGATTTTTGAAAGCTTTTACTTGTCTTGTAAAAGGCGGTTGCTAACAAGTGGCTAAAGGCTAAATGTGACTACAGAGGTTGTTGGGGACATTAAACTTCATCACGCCGAACAGGTAAACTTGAAAAACCTTGTGCCGTTTTGAATTGCACTTTTGCAACTATTTTAAATCAAACTCTCAGGGAAAACATTTTGCAATAAAGTTGCCAGGCCTGAATGATGGTGATGATGTTGAAGTCATGTGACTGTGGCGTAGTTCGTTTATAGCCTACGTATTAGCTTTTTCCTTTTGGTGATTGTATTTAGGCTTAAAAATTCATAAGATCCTTTGTGAAGGTAATCTTGATTAATCGAATCATAAGCTGTTGTTGGTCACAGAGCTTATTTTCAGCAATAATCCAAAAGCAAATGGACAAATCCTATTGCCTTTTTGTCAGGGGTAGAAGAGTGATGCTAATGCTGTCCTCACATGCTATCGGAATTATCATAAATACAAGTTTCCTAGTTAAAAATAATCAGACATGAATGGCCTCTCAAGTCGTATTTACCACTGGGGAAGCTTAGGAATAATTTTGATCCCCAAGTTCCTGAGCTGGGCAGGCCATAAACAATTGCTGGCTGCTGTTCTGTGACTGGTAATGTTTATCAGTTTTTTCATTACAGCTACATAGCATTGTCATTAAAGTAGTGCATAATATTTACACATATGAATAATCATTTAAAGAATATTGTATGTTTTATACACAGTGAAAATAGCCTGAATTTTTGACCGAAATTCCAGAATCGTCGGCAAGATGACTATTGATAGCGTGGTGAATGTTTTTATGGTTGTCAATGAATGGGACGGACGCTAAATATAATTTTGGCTTTGATAAGATTTTCCCAATAAATAGGCAAGAATAAACCTGGTGTCCTCCATGATTCCTGTTCTTTCTGAAAAATAAAGCACTAAAATGCGACGAGCTCGTAATCATGACTTCAGAATTGTGAAGTAGGACATTTCTGGTATCTTGTGAAGGAAAGATGATAACTTCCAGGTTGGCCTAAAATAATACGTCATCACTGCAACACTATGGCTGCATCCGAAATCGCATTCTTCCCTGCTATATAGTAGGTGAAAAACAGTATGTGACAAAATAAGTATGTCCGAATTCACAGTTCTCATAAAAGAGTTGTTCAAAAGTCCCCGGTGATGGACACTTTACTATCCATGAGGCCACGGGAGAGGATTTATGATTGGCAGTGAAGCGACGCAACTGACACTGGTAGGTAACGTGATAATGACAACAAGGCGAATGTAGTCCGTCCAGATTAAATTCATACTGCACACACACTCATACTATATAGAACATACTTTTTTTTGTGGTTGTGAAGTAATTACTTATTCAAAATAAGTACCTACTCAAGACAAAGAGTATTTGATTTCAGATGCAGACAATATAGAATATAGAGTTATTCATGTATATAGACTTCTTCATGTTCCTCTTACCTTCTTCACTAGTTCAACAGCCTTTGATAATTGTTTCTTCCTCCGAGGATCAATAAATGTAACAACCTCCACATTAGATTGTTTAGCTCCAGATGGCAAGCTTTCACATACTGTTGAGTTTGTCATGGGCTGCTCTGAGTCCGTGTCGTGTTTGACAGTATCAGTGTTTTCCTCAGCATCTTTCTCATCTTTAGCAAAGTTCTTCTTCCTTTTCTGAGACTTCTTCAGTCGTCTGTGTTGTCCATCACCTAAACATGAAAAATGACATCAAATACAATAACCAGTATTTTACTTCATAGACTGTCATTGGCATACTTTGATTGTATGACTAATTGACTATATTATGCAGTGTACCGTATCCCACAATGCAATGCATGTCTAAACTAGATGTAATTAATAACAATTAACATTTTGTGCAAATAATTTACAGAAATAAAATATTTTTAATTGCCACTTGCTAAAGGCAATATACTGTTAGGATTTATACTGTTAGGATTACTATTGTTTGAACTGTTTATCGTTGGATACTAAGTATTGTTTCAGCACATTTTAGGGATATACTGTGTCCACACACACACACACACACACACACACACACACACACACACACACACACACACACACACACACACACACACACACACACACACACACACACACACACACACACACACACAGTAGTAAATGTAAACACACGACATAGGGTTAACTTTACATAGGGTATACAATTTTGGCGGTATTGATGGCGTTAATCATCATCAGCTGTAACTTAAATGTGTTGTTGTTAGCCTGTTATTAAAAAAAATCACTCTTACCGAAATCATACAATTTGTCCAGAACTTGGTCGAGGAAAAAAAGATCATCATCCACCTCTCCGCCGTGTTGACCACTTGCTACGCTCATTTTGATGCAAAATAAAACACGTTTTTAACAGAACGCCTTGCTTTCGTGTGTTTCACGTGTGTGCATCATACTCGCGAAATGTCCTTCTTTGCTTTCCGTCAATCCGTTCTACGTCCCGGAAGTAACACAATCTGAATTCTGACACCGCCCATTAGAAGGAGGAAAATCTCAAAACTGTCGAAATGAAACCCCCTGTTTTCCTCCAGGCGGCGCGTTGAGGTTCAGAGAGACAGACCTCCATTCAACCGCATTATAATCTCTCGGCGGTTTTGTCATAATGGAGACAGTTGTACGATACGAAGTATACTCTTTTAAATCTAAAGCTTCATGTAATACAATTTCGTGCAGATTGTTTTAAAGAGATTAAATGAAAACAGCAATCTAGTAATCACAAACGTCAGTGATTGGCCTATCCGGATAGCGCTGGGAAAAGTAAACGGTACCACGTGTTATCATTCCATTATATATACTGCGAAATGTTACAGGTGTTATAAGATATTGCATCCGTTTAGCAAATTTCAGCCATATTTATTTACCAAATCTCTCTTTCTCTAAAAAGCTCGCCCTCCAAAAACTGATCAGTTAACCGTAATCAAGCAAACTCAAGCTCACAAAATGATTGACAGGTAGAAGTCGTTCCTGATTGGCTGAATCCGTTAGTTTAGCCAATCAGTTTTCGATTCGTTTTTGTTTACATAGAGTTTTTTTTTAGGACAGCTCAGTAAAGTCTGTGGCGTAATAGGGAAATATCACGAATGGCATTAAACAACTAGCGTAGAGCAGCACACATAATAATAATAATAATAATAATAAATACAACTAGTATTTTGACCAATCCCAATCTGTCAGCCGTTCCGCCAAACCCCGCCCACCCGGTAACTGTTGTTTCATACGCGCTTGTCATTCCAGCTGTGTGTTCTTGTATTTCTATGACAGGAATGAGACATTTCTGTGACACGAGCGATCAACCTTGATACAAACTTTCTCACACAGAACTCACTTGATCTACTATACTCATGCTGTGATTGAGACTGAATGGAAATGGCGTCTAGAACACTGTATTCGGTAAGTGTTTTAGAGCATTTTTTCTTTGCATGCTTTCTGACAAAGTATGCTTGCAACACTTGCAGTGTGAATCTTATCATAAGGCTTCCTGTACTTTCCCTTAAAGGATACATTAAGTACGTCCAGTGCACATAAGTTATTGGTTTTTAAAATGATAGCCCTATTCTACAAGAAAATGTCCAACTTTATATTTAATATGGTGGAATTGTATTAAGTATAACATTAATAATTATATGTATGTTTAAGATAAAGCTATTTTAATCTATTAATTAGTTTTAAGTTTTTTTTAAACGTTGTTTACAAATTAATGGACATACCTATTAATTCTTTACTAATGAACTGCATTTTAGAAAGTCATTAAAGCAATGAAATAACACAAATGAATAAAAAGGAATTTTGTACAAATCCAAATTATTTCATGAATTATAATTTATTTTCATATATATTATAAACAGTTTCGGACAGATTACAGATATGCTCACTCTGGGCAATTTGAATTTAGTTATTTTTTAGTTTACAGTTTACAGCAAACATAATATTTATGTGTACAGCAAACATATATATATTAATTAATTAAAAGCATTTAAGCATAAGCAAATCAAAAGGTTTTGAAGAACATGAGAATACAAGAATATTGGTCCTTGTAATGTTATTTTTCATTTTTTTTTATGTAATTGTAATAAAAAAAAGCCCTTAAACTGTATAAAAATTATCTCCATCATCTTATCACTTAATAAGCAAACATGTTTTCTGTCTCCATACAGTCTAGGCAGCGGATGCTGAAGAAGCGGGATGATTTTGAAGACGTCCTGGAGGAATTGCGGCGTTCCAGTGATCTGAGATACGCACTGAGATGTTACACTCCCTCACTTTATAAAGGACTAGTGCCCTGCAAAGCCAGCATGCTGAAGACTATAGTCCTGCAGTCGGACCACCTGCAGTATGTCATTAAACAGGTACAGAGAACCACCATTCCCTCAATGCCATATTTTCATGCAATAACTTACTTATGCTTTTAAAAAGGACCTATTATGCACTTTTACAAAGTCTTGGTTTTGTTATTGGGGTCTAGTTGAATAGGTTTTCATGCTTGAATGTTCAAAACACACTATTTTTCATGTTGCTGCACCCAGTCTGTCTGTAATGCTCTGGGTTCGGTTTCCTAAAGCATCGTTAGCCAATTATGTTCGCGAATTCCGTCGTTACCAACATAGTTGAACTTTTTGGCGTTTCCTGAAACCATAGATTAATTTTATTTAACTGTCAAAAATTACAGATTTTTTTTTTTTTTTTAATTAAATGATTGCTCTATATACTCTAAAGATGACACTTGGCGGATTATTGCTGAAGTGAAAAAAGTAAAAAAAATTTTTTTTACATTTACATGTATTTTCATGAAAAATGCACAAAAATATATATATAAATTGAATGTATATTTTCCAAAACACATTTTACTTTAAATCTGTAAAGCCATAAATCTAAACAGGCTGCGTCCAAATTTGAGATTGATATCTAAAAAAACTTTTGCTTTCAGTAAGACTTTGATTGTGCTCAGTACCAAAAGTTTCCACTAGATTCAATTTGTCTTCCATTATTTTCAAAGCGCCCATTTTTGACCGCGAATGCAAGTGAAAGTAACTTTTTATGAGTGTTTTTGTGTTCACACAGCAAGTGCCAAAACCTTTACCAAGTTTCGTACCATTCTGAAGAATAAAAAACAAATATTTGGTCAATAATGACCAAATAGCATCAGAGGGTTAAATATACACATTTTAATCTATATATTTTGACGTATATTTGAGGAGTGCGCATGTGCCTAAATGCGAGTGGGAACCCTGGAGTATGACGTAGGAGGGAACTAGCGATGAATCAAACATCAAGTAAAGCAAAATGACGAGGAGTAAAAACAGTAAAGTAGTCATTAGGTGCCATGTTCATTACAGCAGCATGTGTATTGTTTGGAAAAAATACAGATCAAACCCTGGGTGTTTTAATGGCTACTGAATTGTGTGTAGGTTTCATCAGAATCAGGAGACAGTAGTGAGTGTGTGACGGAGGAAGCGTCTCTGATTCTGGACGAGATGGCACACCGACTTCAGCTCAGCACCGTACGTTTCTTCGCCTTCATGCTCAGCAAAGCCTTCAAGAGACTCTTCCGCAGCGTGTGTGTCAATGAGGAGGGCATCCAGAGAGTGAGTGACTCTTTACTGTCCCCAACACAAATGTGTGAATCATTCACATTCACAAACACTGTTAGCTGACTACCGTACTAGAGTCAGTAATGTTGCTGAACCATGTTCTAAACGAAATCATCAGCGTTAATGTTTGAAGGTTACAGGGATTTAGAGGGGCTTAAATTCCTTATGACATTCCTCTCATTAGTATGATGATCTCTTTTTTTGTCTTTTTAAATGTGCTTATCATATGAATAATATTATCTTTACAGGTCAGTTTAGCTGATAGCTTCCTTCAGTATCAGTTCAGAATTTTCTTTTCTTTAATGAAGTCTCTTATTTTTGCCAAGGCTGTATTTATTTTATTAAAATTACAGTAAAAAAAGGTAATATTGTAAAGGATTATTACACTTTGAAATACTCTTTTATATTTGAATATAATTACAAAAATATATGTATTCCTGTGAATGATCAAAGCTATATTTTCAGCATCATTACTCCAGTCTTCAGTGTCACATGATTCTACAGAAATCAGTCTAATATGCTGATTTGATGCTCTTATTATTATCACAGTTGAAAACAATTGTGCTGCTTGAGATATTTTTGGGGAAACCATGGTACTTTGTTCAGGATTATTTGAAGAATTGAAAGTTCAAAAGAACAGCATTTCTTTGAAATAGAAGATTTAAATCTTTTTAGAATAAACTATTCATATATATTTATACATACAATCAATATATTTTAATTTTTTTCTTTGTAATCACACAAATAAATGACATTGATCAAATAAATGCAGCCACCAAAAAAAATCATGATGTCCTGCCATTTGTTTTAATGAATATACCATGTAAATAGTCAATTTGTCATGTTTTCTCTCTCTAGCTCCAGCAGGCTGTACAGGAGCACCCGGTGGTTCTTCTGCCCAGCCACCGTAGTTACATGGACTTCCTGATGATGTCATACTTACTCTACATGTACGACCTCCCCCTGCCCGTGATTGCAGCTGGAATGGGTGGGTACGAACAGGATAGTCATCAAAATTGCAATCGTTTGTATCCATGTTGAACATAACAGTATCTTCAGAGTTGTCACACTGCTGAATTGTATCAGTCTGAAAACTATATTTAGTCTAGCTGTTATATGAATACGAGTAGACTCATGCTTTTCCAAAATTATTCAGACCCCTTTCTTACCACAAAATGATGGTCTTGTAACTTTTTATGCCAGCCGTCCCAAGTGCTGTGCACGGTTGGTTCTCTTCTTTCCCAAACATGCGTAAAAGGTAGGACACGCAGGCTTTTGACTTAACCCTCTGGGGACTAAGCCCTTTTTGGTCCGTTTTCTCTATTTTTACATTTGGGCTTATAAACCATATGTAATGGAGATGGAACACCATGTGTTTGGTATCTATGGATTCAGAAGACCCTAAGCTAACATAAGCATGCATGTAATGTGTTTATAAAGGAAGTATGAGTGAAAAATGTACAATAATCGAGAGAATTTCAAAAACGAAAATTAGATTTTTGTCATTTATTACTGAAAATCACACCTCACACAACAATAGTGAACAGTTTTTGAACCAAAAAAATATTTGTTAAACCCTTTGCTTGACAGCCATTTGTAATTGTTCAATCAAATGTGTTAAGAACAATGAAATAAGGAACTTTTTTTACAAACAGTCCCAGGCGTGAAAAAGCGGTCTGCTTCGAACTAAATGAGACCTGCTTGCTCTGAAGAACAGACACACTCACAACCTGGCAGATTTACTTTCCAGTAATTGTTCCAGAGCTTGTTCTGCCGTAAATCTTACTGCTTGCCATCATAAAAGTGCTAAAACAATACAATAATAATGCTTTAAGTTATTCTGTCTCTCTCTTATATAGATCTCTGTGCGCTCTGTAATACTCCGCTCTGTTTGCTATCTGTCTCATTCTCCGTCCACATGACGCTGTTTGTTTGTACATGTTGAAGGCTACAGAGTCCTCTGATTGGCTAGAATACGTCATGGTAACCTTCCTCTGGGTAAAAAAAAAAAATCCTCCCAGCAGCAATTTTTCCATTGGTGGAATTTGCCTAACAACATCGATTTCATTGGCCTTTTTATGCAGTGGTATTGCGCAACAGCGAAGTGTCTGTATAATACAAACGGGATATCACTGTTTTCAGCGGAATCTGAGGAAGACGGCAAAAAAGACCGCACCTCTCTATCATTAATAGTTTTGAAGATAATTGCACATTTGTAAAAGTATGCCATTTTGGGCGGTACCGCCCAATTCGTCCCCAAAGGGTTAAGTATGCTTACAACTGCAAGCGTGCACACCAGTTCCTTGCCAGTGAAAATGTTTGCATTCCTGCACTTGGCACAGGAAAAAATTAACTAGTAAAGCAATTTTCTGGTGGACCAAAATGCTTTTACAATACAAAAAGACAAGTAAGGTCACTATTAATATATAAAGACTTTTATTGGCACTTCTCGCCATTCACAATGCATCAGTAAGCGATCACAATGGGGCCGATGGTTGTTTTCCCTTCTGATACCAGGCCTGAAAAAGACGAAGACTAGATGAGAAATTGAAAGTCCTTCCACAAGAGCAATACCAAGACTTCATACATTACCTGAATCAGGTAGTGCTCGTCCTTTTCTGCTGGAACCACATGTGGAGTCACAGCACATGCACACCTGGTCATTGTCATCTACAGAAGTCCATCTATAGACAGGAAAGAAAACTGGTTAACCATGTTTAACAACTCACAGGTCTTAAAAAAAAAAAAAAAGCAGTACCCATTATTGAAGGAGCAAGCCTTGTTCTCTGGACTTGTCTGGGTTGAGGCCATGACAGCCTTTAGAGCACAGGTGATGTACACCTAAAGAGGAGGACACAGTTAAACATGACCAATAAGAGAACTCACCCACAGAACTACAACCCAAAATGCATACCATGCCACTATCAGCTTGCAGGAACCTGAAAGCCTCCAACTGAAACTGCAACTTGTCATTCTGAACCCTGCGCATGAAACTGGAAGTGGAGCCTGTGAGCTTTCCATCAACCAGGCACCTGAAGAGAGGGCAGTGGGGGTGGGGTTGGTGTTAACACTTTAGGGACTATTTGCAAATCGGCGTTTAAGGAGAGATTCCCTACTAACCCATAGTTCTCAATAAAGGAATATCTTGGAGAAGAGTTCACATCAGGGACTGCAGTAGCCACACAGTCTCCCACAAAGATACGGAGAGGGATGTGGTTGTACTGCTTCACAGAAGCTTCAAGGTTCAGGAACTGCCCTAGGAAGTACTGATTGGATGGCCTCTCAAACATCCAGTCATCTGAAATTAAACTCACGTTGGCAACATTCCCTAACCACTTTCTGAAATTCTAACATTACATATTACCAGTCATGAGCTTCAAGGAAAACACCAGAACTTCCTCTCCAACTTTTGTATCAGCAAAAGGAACCCAGCTGGGCATCAGCACATTGCTGCTTACATTTTGCAACCTAGTGGAAGAAGTAAAACAAGATTAAGTAGTATGTAACCTTTGGCCAAATTGCTTTGACAAGTTTTTTTTTTACCTTGAATAATGACACTCAACTCCAACAGCTGCTGCATCAGCCCTTACAATGGGAGTTCCTACTAAAGCCTCAGGAGTGTAGAGGAGGGTGAAGGTGTAAACAAGCTCATCTTCAGTCATCTGAAAGCAGCACAAGTAGCAGGTTACTGGACAAACCTGACTTTTACGGTTTCTAGGGTTGACCCATTAGCAGCCACTTACCGTCAGAGAGCTGCCACATGTCTGGAGCTCATATTCAAAGATAAGGACTTGAGCTTCTGGATCCTCCCCTACAGCTGCACAGCCTCCTAAAGTGAGGAATGAAGGATTCACCAGCTGACCAGTCCCAAATAAATCCTCCTTAACCTCCACATGAACAAAGTTCTCCCCACATTGTGCTGCAATACTCTCAGTAGCTATAGGTACACGCAGCTCAAAAGGTACATCTGGCTGTTGGGGTTCTTCTGGCATTACTGGAAAACGCCACGTCAAAGGCACAACAGGACCCTGCATTAGTTGTTTGGACTGAGTATTCCCAGGCTCTTGAAGAAGATTCCATGGATCAGCTTCAACAGAGTTCATTGCAGGCCTTTGAAGCTTAAAAGATGCTGATACCTGTGGGCCTTGGAGAGCTTGCTGAGACACTAAATCTGGTGGCTGCTGCTGAAATCTTACTGGATCCTGGCCTTGTTGAAATCCTGACCACTGTGCAAAACACAAGTCAATTGCTGTAAGCAGCAACAATCCAGAAAGACTGAAAACCATCACTCCCATTGCTGAAAAACTCTGAAACCTCCAGAATACCTGTTGGTCTTCTGCTGTGCCTTTTTCTAGAGCAGGCAATCAAAGAGACTCCACCCCTTTTGACAAGCTTAATGATTTTCCAGACTTGTTTCATTAAAATCAGTGTACATTCCAAAAGAGTACAACCTAGATCCAGGTGGCTCACTTGTTTTGTAAATTGTCCATTGGACGTCAAGCAGTGATCCAACACTGTACACAAATGTTTTCCCCCGGTTTCACTGACAAGGCTTAAGGAGGGCATACAATGTGAGATTTCAGCAAGGTTACTAACTCACACTGTACAAATAGATCGCTTAAAAACCTGAAGCCATGTAAGGTTGTGCTTGAATGCTGAAAAAAAGAAAACAACTTTATTCTTGTTGTATTGTCAGACAAAAATGATATAATTTGGATGTAATGAAAGTGGAGACATATATTTTCTTGCATATTGTAAAGTAAATCTGAATGGAAATTTAATTTAATTATTATTATTTTTTTATTATCCAAAAAATGTAGGCCGGAATCTTGCGTCAATCCATCAGTTGGCAGATCTGAATGCGAGCTTTCAGTTCATTGTCAAGTCAAGACACCTTTATTTAAATAGGGCTTTTTACAATACAGATTTAACATAAGTTTAACATATATTTTCTTTAAATATATTACTTATAATGAAAAAAAAAACTGAAATATGCTGTTTGCATTCTTCTATAAAAAGTTATTTAATATTTTCATCTAACATGGTTTTTACAGTAAAATGATTAAAAGTTGATTTCATATTACAATATTTTCATTACATGTAGTGTTTACTAATGTCATGATGTTTCCTGCAGATTTTATGAGCATGAAGTTTATTGGTGAGATGCTGCGTATGTCGGGAGCGTTTTTCATCCGTCGGTCGTTTGGAGGAGATAAACTTTACTGGGCTGTGTTTTCTGAGTATGTGAAGACCATGCTGAGGGTAAGACCCTTCATCCAAACAACTGAACAAATGAGCAAATCAGGGAATTAGACTGTCCTTAATATATATAGGATGAAATATAGGCTTCATATTGTAGTGGATGTAAGGCTTTTAACTGCTTAAAGGCCTGCTTGATTATAGCAAAATAAAATCAGGATTATTTTGGTCAATATTGTAATGGGCCATATGTCCAAAACCTTATATGAGTAATTTATTTAATGATAGCAATATATATCAAGTGTAAATGCTGGAAATGTAGATTATAGATAGCTGTAATTTTACAATTCTCGATTCCAATTGCGATACCACAGCTGATTGTAAGTAAAGTAAGTAAAAAAAGTCCTCAAAAAATGATTGAAAATAATTAAACAGTCAGTATTACAATAAAATCAATAAAGCAAATTACAAATACAATAGAGATTTTTTTTTTATTATGCAAGACTATGTGTATTCAGTTAACAGCCTAGTATAGATATTGAATAATAAAATGTAAAATAAAACACAGCATAGTCTTCACTACTTAAACTTGCTTTAGTTCTTATTAGGGATGCTCATTTCGGTTAATTTTCCGATTATTAACCGTTAACTGATAAGATTATAATATTGAATTGGCATTAAATAAAAATAAAATTAACGAGGGTCTGTGACCCATAAAAAAAATAAAAAAAAAATGATCACGTGTTTATTTTAACGTGCAAACAGCAGCATGCAGAACAGATCAACAACAGAACCTGGATCCACATCCAATGATCACGCACCTGCAGCATTTCTGACAGTGACAACAGAGAAAAACAGAATGAAATAATATATAAATAAAAACTAAAATAGGCCTACACTAAATATATTTTTTAAACTTAAATAATTAACAAATTAAGATGACAAGAAGAAAACACTGAATCAGGTTGAAGCTTTTTAAAAACAGGGTTTTTTCCCATCAGACTACGTTTTTTCATCAAATAAAAATAGCAGGCCTACCTCAATCCACAGCTTGTCTAGTTCTTATTTAAAAAAATAAGTTACTACATGTCTACATGATGTGGGGTTAGTCTGGGTCTCCGGTGGCACAGATGTCCCGGGAATACAGAGATAACGTATCGCTAGAGTGGCCAACTTCGGAAAGCACCTTTCATTTGCTTGTTGTGGATGTTTGCTTCGCAATTGATAGCCTATTGCGTTGTACTTGCACTACTGCTTTATTTTAATAACCGCGTAGCATATTTTGCAAATAACTTCGTCGCCCTTTCTGTCAAGTGGTCCCACACAGTAGGCTACTTCTTTTTGCTTACTTCATTTAGCTTGCTCAGCGAAATATGTCTTTAGGCGCGTGCGGTTGCGCGTGCCGACGCACCCCGTGAGGCGTGAGTTAACAAATATAGGCTATATACCATTTTATTTTTTAACCATGCAGCAAACAAACAACAACAAAAAAAAGCTACAAATATATATTTATTTTTTTACCTTTAAACCGTTTAACTGATCGTATTAATCGGTCAAAATGTTTACTTTCGGTTAATGGTTAAACGGTCAATATGAGCATCCCTAGTTCTTATTAACGCTACAAACGTTATTCAGTCAAGTGCAGTGAGTAATTTATTAATTTTTTTATGTGTCTTTTGTTGTTTGATTGACATTAGACTGGAATATTAGGCTGCTGTCTCTTTAAGAACGAATGCACGGATCTAATATACTGATTCAATGTTCTTTTCGTTTGCATTCACCTAAGACATAAACAACTGGGTTTGAGTGATAGCTCGCCAAGCCGGTCATTTTGACATATTTTTGTGTGAAGGCCTTTTTGACGGCTTAGACGCACAACCGAAGCTCAAAGTTCACTTAGCGTGTCTGTGCTCTTTTAATAACTTTTTAATATCAAGCACGTCCTATTTTAGGAAAGTCGCATTACATTACTTTACTAATTTGCATGAAATTTTGGCTTTTAATAGGAGAAAAAGTGCACCTCTGCAGTTGGGCACAATAATTGTTTTATTTCTATTATCATATATTCATAATTGTTGGAAGCCGAAATCTAAACTCAATTTTTATTAATCGCACAGCCCTACTTTTCAAACTGCTCTTAACCCTCTTATAAACATGTAACTGGAAGGGCATTTTACCTTTGATCCATACTCAGTTCAAACAGGTTGATACTGTAAGTAGGTTTGGAACTGACTATTTAAAGGAATAGTTTACCCAAAAATAATCCCATTATTTAAGCAATCCTATGTGTATATGACTTTCTTCTTTTAGCCAAACACAATCTGAGTTATATTAAAAAACAATCTGTCTCTTCCAAGCTTTATAATGCGAGTGAGTAGAGCCTCAGGTTTAGAAATCCAACAAAGTGCATCCATCCATCATAAAAGTAATCCATACGGCTCCAAAGGGTTAATAAAGGCCGATGGGTTTTTGTAAGAAAAGCGATGGGTTTTTGTAAGAAAAATATATATATTTATAACTTTATAAACTATAATCACTGCCTTCCGGTAACGGCCGTACGCAAGTCTAGTTCTGGCGGAAGAGTGACCTCTGACCCAAAACTGCGCTTCAGAAGGCCTTTATTAACCTCTGGAGCCGTATTGATTACGTTTATGATGGATAGATGCGCTTTTCTCGACTTCAAAATGTCAGGCTCTATTCACTCCCATTAAAGCTTGAAAGAGCCAGGGTATTTTTTTATATATAACGCAGATTGTGTTTGGCTCAAAGAAGAAAGTCATGTACTGTACACCTAGGATGGCTTGAGGGTGAGTAAATTATGGGAAAATTATCAGTCTTGGGTGAAATAACCATTTAATGTATACTTCCATTCTTGACAGTTGAAAATATACATTGTTGAAAAGTATTAACCTGTTATATGTTGTTTATTCAGAATGGTTATGCCCCAATTGAGTTCTTCCTGGAAGGAACAAGAAGCAGGACGTGCAAATCTCTTACACCAAAGACGGGTAATTATACATCGATTATTAATTTGTAACATCTTTATACAATTTCAAAAACAGGCAGGCTGTGCTGCTGGGACATTTTTTTGTGTGTTTCATTTTGATAAAAGCTCTTTGCTGACTTCTGCATGTATTGTGCAGCGTCAAGGCTTTTCCCCACTTTTCTGCCTTTTTTTATTGCTGCACAAATAAATTCAAGGTGACAGGAAACATTTTTTTTGGGGTCTGTATTGCTTGTTCACAGAAAGTGAGATGCCAGCTAAATGAAATTTCACAGGATTTTCTCAATTGAATCATAGTCCCAGAATGAAATGGCGCCCCTGACTAATTTATGGCACAAAGGTTCAAAACGACAGCTTGAAACCTGGAGAGCCCGACGGTGGCAGCTCATCAATCAAACCGAACAAAAGCAAATTTAGATGAATGAGAGAAACAAAATGGTCCACCTCTTTTGAACACCGTTTTGTGTCAGCTTCATCTCCCACACTCTTTCATTTCTTCTTCTCCCTCAGGGTTGTTGAATATTGTGATGGAGCCTTTTTTTAAAGGAGAGCTATTCGACGTGAACCTGGTTCCTGTCAGCATCAGCTACGAGAGAATTCTGGAGGAATCTCTGTACGCCCGTGAGCTGCTTGGCGTCCCGAAGCCCAAAGAGTCGACCTCGGTACGCGTGGCCTTCTTCTACGCATTCATGCATCATTATTTTTATTTTATCAACACATACACCATTGTTTAAAAGTTTGGGATCGGTTAAGACTTTTTAATGTTTTTGAAAGAAGTCTCTTATGCTCACCAAGCCTGCATTTATTTGATAAAAAGTGATAAATACAGTAAAAACATAAATTTTGTGAAATATAGTTACAATTTAAAATAAACTATTTTGACGGGGTTGTATAATGCCCTTTTCACAAGATTTAAAATAAGTCTTTGATGTCCCCAGAGTGTGTATGTGAAGTTTTAGCTCAAAATACCCCACATATATTTTTATATAGCATGTTTAAGTTGTCTTTTTTTAAAGGGTGAGCAAAAACGCACCGTGTTATGTCTGTCCCTTTAAATGCAAATGAGCTGCTGCTCCCGTCACAGAGGGGAGCTTCAAGAGCTCGTGTCCTTTTACCTGCCACTTTTACCTGCCACCTTTTTTGCACTGACAATTGTTCAAACCGAAGTCAGAAAGATGTAGAGATTTAAGAACAATCTTCTAGTCATTGATTAGCACATTCTGTCATGATAATCTATAAATCGTGTTCCCGGGGCGGAGTTTATGTAAATTTTAGGGTTTGTGATGTCATTAACCCTTGAGGAATGTCGTGTAGTCCTTACCAGCCGTTTGTTGTAGTCCTTGAAAATATCTACCTTTGCTTTGAACTTTGAGCGTTGTAACTTTGCAGATGTTGTTTATGCTCAAACAGCAACCTTACTAACTAAAGTTAGAACAGTGAAATTATATTCAACCACCCCTTTAATATATTTTAAAATGTAATTTATTCCTGTGATCAAAGCTGAATTTTCAGCATCATTACTCCAGTCTGCAGTGTCACATGATTCTTCAGAAATATATATAATTTATATAATATCCTGATTTTCTGCTCAAGAAACATTTACTGTTATTATGTTGAAAACTATTGTGCTGCCTAATATTTTTGAGGAAAAATTGACACATTTGGTTTTAGATTCGTTGATGAATGGAAAGTAAAAAATTTTTTTTGTTTGTAACAATGTAAGTCTTTTGATCGATTTAATTCATACTTGAATACATTTATTGAGTATTAATTTATTTAAAAAAAATAACGTACTGATTCCAAACTTTTGAATGGTGTGTACATTTTTTAAATATGTACCTAGAAAGAATAAATCATTTTAATATTTCTCATATAGTGTACAAATGGATGGAGATATATATATATACCGGTACTCAAAAAATCCTAAAGCAAAATGTATATATCTATATATTTAAATACCTATATATATTTATGCAAAAAGATAAGTCTTTTTGTAGAATATATTATGTTGAATAAAGTTTATTTTTCTCACCACTTTAGCAAATATTCTGTTTGTGTTTCAGGCATAAATTCTCACTCAATGTTTGTAAATGTATGCTTGTGTTTTACTGGATTTTTTTTTTTTTTTGGAACATTCAGACATATTACTGGAAAGACAGACCTCAGAGAGTTAATTGTTCTGTTTTTGTTGACTCTCAGGGTTTGTTGAAGGCCCGACAGGTCTTGAGCGAGGACTTTGGCAGTATGCATGTGTACTTTGGTCATCCTGTATCTTTGCGCAGTCTTGCAGAGGGAAAGATAAACCGCTGTCAGTACAACCTGCTGCCAAGGTATGACACCTGCAATCAGACAAAGTTTTTCACTAAAGGTCAACATTATTCACACAAAGCATGCTAGCAGACACATAGTGTGATTTGCTTGCCTTACACAATGGCATGCAGAGTTTTCTGATTCTTGTTTAATGATGTCACAGTACATTATGTTAATAAAAAATTAGAGTTTGGGTCCCACTTTATATTAGGTGTCTTTAACTACCGTACTATGTATGTACAAACATTTAAACTAACCATTTGACCTTCTCTGTACAAAGTGAAATATAATGTTGAACCTCACGACTGACTTAAGTGTTTTTATTTTATTTTATCAGGTACATTCCTCAGAAACCCAGCACAGACAATCACGAGTTTCTGAACGACGCTGCGTTCCGTCTGGTCCGCATGCAGGAGGAGAACATGGTTCTGAAGCCCTGGGTTCTCATCGCCACGCTGCTTGTGCAAAACCCGGATGGCCTGGACCTCTCCTCTCTCACGGAGCAGACCGACTGGCTTAGGCACCTGGCACTGGCGTTTGGAGCGTTCTTGGACTGGCCTGGTAAGAGACTAATCACTGGATTTGCCAAAGCTGGTGTGAGAGGTCAGCCCGATCTCATCCCAAGGCGTCTAATACTGACGCTTTTGACATATCGTCTACATCCAACGCACATGGCACCCTTTAGCGTCAATATGAGACGCAGATAGATATGGGCCAGAAGGCACCTCCTAGCGGTCTAACCCTAACCCTACCCCAGACCTAAACCCAACCATAACCGAACAAAGCTCTGTGCGTGTCATATTGACGCTAAACGGTGCCATGTGCGTTGGATGTTGACGAAATGTCAAAAGTGTCAGTATATGACGCCCTAGGATGAGAATGCGTTGGAGAGGTTCATGGGATGTTTGAAAGCGATTCAGAGTTTTTTGAGTCTGACACTTAGGGCCCTATTATACCGGCGGGGCAATGCAGCGCCAGGCGCGACACAAGTGTTCTTTGCTAGTTTCAGCCCGACGCAGTTATCATTTTCACGTCCTGTGCCACGTTGTTTAAATAGCAAATGCATTTGCACTAGGGGTGGAACGGTACATGTATTCGCATTGAACCGAAACGGTACGTCACGGTTCGGTGCATGAATTTACACAGAGAATACACGGTATAAAAATAAATAATAATAAAAATCTGCTCTCTGCAGAAAAAGCAGCCAATTACAATTCCCTTGTTGTATAGCCTACCGAAGTTAATGAAAAGTTTATGATAATAATAATAATATTTAAGTTGTACCGGCAAAAGTGCGTGTTCAGTACTGATCGCGAGTGTAAACCTTCACATACACACTCTGGGGACATCAAAGACTTATTTTACATCTTGTGAAAAAGGCATTATACCACCCCTTTAATAAAGCTGATGCACGTAGATACGGCTTCCTCCATCTCTGCAACTGGTTGTAACAGGCGCAGTATTTTTTATTTTATTTAAAGAGCAAATTCCGCCATGGCACGAGCACAACTGGCTTTTAAAAGGAGAGGGAGATGAGACTCTGGTTGGTTAGTTTATTCCACGTTAAGCCCAAAACACACACATTCCTCATTAAGAGAATTGGGACAACCCTTTTAAACCATGCGCCGGGTGCGCCGAACATTTTTCCATCGTTAAACTAGCAAAAGTGGATTCGGACACGCCATAACTGCACTTGTGCCGTGCACTTTAGACCATGCGCTTAGATCATTAAAATAGGGCCCTTAAAAGAATAGTTCTCCCAAAAATTCTGTCATCATTTACTCACTCTCAAGTTGTCCCAAACATGTATGAATTTCTTTGTTCTGTTGAACACAAAATAAATAATATATTTTGAAGAATGTTGGTGACTAAAATTGTGGGGCACCATTGACTTCCATAGTATTTTTTTTCATATTATGGAAGTCACAACTGTTTAGTCACCAACATTCTTCAAAATATCTTCTTTTATGTTCAACAGAACAAATAAATTCTTACATGCTATAAACGAACATTAGTTGTTGCATTATAAACAAACATGAATTAACAATCAACAACAGTATATACAAATGACATTGAATAAATGTTCTCTTTGATTGTTAACCAAAAGTCCTAAATGAAATAATTTCAAATATTTGATTACGTACAGCCAAACTATTTGTATCATTGAATAAAGATCTCTAAATTTGATAGTTTAGCCGCCTGAAATGGTATCCGATTATCATATATCATATTCTTCATATTTTCTTAGAATGGCAAAAATGATCATGCATATCTCAAGGATATGCAGAATCTGCTTAGATAAAGGAAATGCGCTCAATGAATAATTCATTGCAGAGAAATCCAATAGCTTTATGGCAGCTTACTTGGCCTTAATTTGAACAATCCTCAATAATATGATCTCTCTGTCTCTCTGTAGATCACGCGTCCTGCAGTGAAGTCATCAGCTGTAGTTTAGCTCTGCACAGACACCTGTTGACTGTGTCCGCGGGACACGTTCAGCTGAGCGTCACGGAGGCGCTGGGGGCCGAGACCACACCAGAGGAAGCCGTGTTTCACCGAGCCGTCGTTGTGCTCTCTTGCGCCTCCTACAGGAACCAGATCCTCCACGTGTTTCTGAGACCGGCTCTGTTAGCGGTGGCCATGCAAAGCGCAAACTCCAATAGAAAAGGTGTGAGAGATATCAATTGCATACATGTCTTTACTTGTTTTACTCTTGATTTGTGTAATCATAGAGTAATTTCTGTTCTAGATGACATCTACAGCTGTTTCAGTTTTCTGAGGAACATGTTCTCCAACGAATTTATCCTTTGCCCTGGGGACTCGGTTCAGGTTCGGGCACATTAAATTTGAGTTTGAACATTAGGAATCCTTTAAAAACCAAATCGTTGCTTTCTGATGTGAAACTAAATCAAATTATGTACATCTCACTTCTAGTCCTTTCTAAGTGTTTCTAAGACGTGTGTGTGTGTGTGTGTGTGTGTGTGTGTGTGTGTGTGTGTGTGTGTGTGTGTGTGTGTGTGTGTGTGTGTGTGTGTGTGTGTGTGTGTGTGTGTGTGTGTGTGTGTGTGTGTGTGTGTGTGTGTGTTTTTGTAGGACTTTGAAGAAGCGTGTTATTTGCTCATGAAGCGTGGAGTGTTGCAGGTATTGGAGCATGAGATCGTGATGTCAGCGAGCGGTCACAGCACCCTTGCTTTCCTGTGTGCAGCTCTGGACCCCTTCCTGCAAGGATACCAGGTGACACCTTACACACACTGTGCAAATGTACACTACCATTCAAAGATTTGGTAAAAAAAAAAAAATTCAACAAGGGTGAATTAAATTGAACAAAAGTAAGTTACATTAAAGTAAATTACATTCACTACTATTAAAGTAGATTAAAAAACAAAACAGTTTTTTTAAATTTGTAATAATATTTCACAATTACTGCTTTTGTTGTATTTTTTAATCAGATTAATCTAGCCTTGGTCTGAACATAAGAGACTTCTTTCAAAAACATTACAAATCTTACTGACTTCGAACTTATGAATAGTAGCATACATTATAGTCTGGTGATATGTTTCCATTCATAGTTGCAAAATTGGAATATTGCATAAAACAAATGCGAATAAAGCATTGTTTCCACATGTTCAAGAGTACAAAATCGTCACTTCCTGGGAAATTGTGCAAAATATCTGTAATGATAATGTTGCTGCAATCCAGAAAGCCAATGTGTCTTTTTTTTCCTACATCATGTAGGGCCCTATGATTTCCGCGATACAAAAATTTACGGAATTCAGTCATAAAAATTAAATTTTATGTATAACGTGCAATGTCACAGAATTTGTCAAATCTTGGATGAATAAATCAAAGTAGGTCAAGACACTTCAATCAAATTGCGATATGGACTAATGTCTGTGAATATTAAGCTGCAAGAAGACCATTTACCGTAAATATGAATCCTGCATTCTGTGTGTCTCTGTGTGAATCATGGTGCAGACACGCTGCTCAGAGTCACTTCATGAGCATTTTACCGTTTCATTAGATAAAACGTATCATACACATACAGAAAATTTCAGTTCATCACGGCAACCCGTCAAAATATTGCAATAAACGCTGTCACGTTCAGCGTTTGGCGGCCAATGCCTGATGGTTGATGATGCAATCGTGCGAGATGGTTCTTCTGCGAGGACAGATTTTTGCACAGCATCTCAGATGTTGGTTTAGTCATTCTGAAATGCCTGAGCCAATGCAAATGGTCCACTGGTTAGTCCAGTTCTCCAATCGCATCCTCTGTTGAGGCAAAGGTTATTGTTGCGCTTTGAGAGATTTATTCGGTAAATGTGTTTCCGGTATAGTTTCCATCCAGCTTTTTCTATGCAATATCCCAACATTTGCATAAAAAATAGGTGGATGGAAACAGCTAGCAGTTGTCTGTGGGAAGATTTAACTAGTTGTTCCTGTATAATTGTGCTTAAGGGGTTTTCACATAGAACACCAATCTTGGGTTCAGAAATTGCTATTGCAGGTCATATTAAGTTTGTGTGTGTATTTGTGCAGGTGGTGTGTCGCTATCTGTGCGAGGAGACTAACGAGAGCCTTACAGAGAAGGAGTTTGTTCCCGCTGTGAGGAACTTTGCACTGAAGCTCATCTTAGCAGGTAACACAGGGTGACAGTGTTTTGGCTGTTTACATATCAGGTCCTGTTCACACTTGGTATTGACATCCATCGCAGATGATCTGTGCATCTCCTGTGCTGTGTATGCTTGTGATTAGATTTCGTAGATGTGAAATTGTTTAAATCTTCTGTTTTCTCCCTGTGTTTGTCACCAGGCCGTCTGAACTGTTATGAAGCTTTATCCTCAGACCTTCAGAAGAACACTCTAGCAGCTCTCTTGAGGCTCAAAGCCGTGCGTAAGGTCAAAGTGTAAGTCTATCTTCATATAGTCTTTAGGGCTGGGTGAAAATATTGATTTCTCGATTTTAATAGATTTTCATTTTGATGAACCGATATCGATTACTAAACCTCTGTTTAGTTGATCAAATATACAATATAATTGCAATGCCCTAGCCGTTTAATGAGTGTCCAGATGTAGTCTCGGATGAAAGCCTTGATGGTTTAATAGGTCGATGGTGGTGAAGTTGCAGTCAGGTTCTTCCAGGTTGAGTAAAGAATGACGAACTTCAGTGATGTTATTCTGACTCAGTTGTTGTAGGAAGAGTCCTCTGTCCCGAGTGGAAAGGTACAACATGGCTTGTAACTTTGAGAGCCCGCTGATGCAGGGAGGTCCCACGGCATCACGATAGGACTGGATGTCTCCACTCTTGATGCAGGGTCACTTGGATAGTGGCCTTTTAACTTCTGCAGAGGTCACACCCCTTGAGTTGGCTTGACCAATGAAAAGGGTGTAATTTCAAGCGGGAAACATTTCTTTGTTTGGAGGTTGACTCATTTGAGCTGGGAATTTTGTGTCCCTTTATTTTCTGATTAATATAACTAGCATACAATGCACATTATGAGGAGATGTACCCCAATTTTGTACCTCAAAATTATACAAAGATCATTTTGACATGAAAAATAAGGTTAGGGTATCTAATAATTCTATCATAAGGCATGCATAAAACGGTACACAATATACAAGAGACAATATAAAAAACAGTACTACTAATACACACATTATCATGCACAATATGCATGTTTATTAATAGAAAAGTTAATTGAATTAATGGAGAGAAGTCCTTTTTATGGGCATTACAGACGTAAATCAGTTTCAATAGGGTATGAGGTTCTACATCTGGGGTTAGCTGCAGTTCGGAGGAAGTTACATACAACTCCACCTCATGGTTTGCTTGTTGGGTGAGGGCTATTGTGGATTATGTGTTAAATGTAACAAATGATTGTGTCTGATCTGTCTCAGGAGGCGTTTACATTACATTTTTTTAATGTGTTTTGGCCGTTCATTTACACAACAACAGCGTTTTGGGGGACGTTGTCGTCTGTACACGAAAAATCGCAAAGGTACATCGTTGTCGTGTCTATGGCTCGATAGTTACCGGTAGCTAGAAAAATTAACTCCTGAGAGGAGCATTTTGAGAAGTATATGCTCTATTTTACAAATTCAATCAATATTTAATAAGTTTGAATAAATCTATCATGAAAACTGACCCTGGGCACTGAAGCTCATGGGCCACCCTCCCGTGCCATTTATACGGCAAAAATAGTTTTTGCGTGTATATGATACGCAGTTTTCGCGTGCATATGATACGCACTTTATGGTGTGTAATATGCACGCACTCCCCACCCCTAATCCCACCCAAGGGTTTTCAGTGCGTAGCATATGCATGCAAAAAACTATTTTGGCGTTTAAATGGTACGAGAAATAACATTCGTGGTATAGATACGAACTTTCATGAGATCGTGTTGCCCCCCTACATGACAACCACACCCTCCAAAGCAGGCGATAAAGTGAAGAAAGTAAACATGCGGTCAACTGTCTTTATGAATAATTTTCTCAGAGATGTTAAATTACTGAAGGCTACCAGGAAAGCTAACTAAGTTTATTAAATTCATTCACAATGTACACATTTATTATTGATCTTATGCCTAATACAGGGCCATAGGCAGGGCTTTATAATCACTGAGGTCCTAAATTGAAGTTTTTAGGGGGTTCGGGAGCTCCCCCTGAGGAAATTTTGATTTCCCGATGTGCATTTCAAGACGTTTGAAGGCCAAAAAAGGATAAGAAATAGCTTTAAAACCATATCAGTGGGCAGTAGATTATTTGTCAATACCTGCTCTCTCCTCATCTCCATCACGCTTTCTTTTTCTCTCAGTCTCTTTATCCTGCCCTGTCTCTTCCCCTCCTAAAGCTGAGTTTTTTTTTTTTATGTACTGAAGGCTACATATTGTATTATACTTAATACACATTCATTATTACTATTGTGCCCTATTGTACTATCTCGCCCTTGACTGTAAACTGAAGTGTTGAGTCGCGCTACTAAAATACACGCTCAGCAGCTTCTGTGTCATATAGCCCGCCTACTGTGATTTGATTGGTCATCTCAAATATTCTGACATTGACAAACAGTGACAGATCAATGAGGCTCAGTTGAACACACACACACACACCCTGTCATCTGTTTCTGACGTGCACTGAGGAATGAAGAACGCGCTGATTATAACAAGACAGAGCAAAGCTTGCCGCCTATTTCATATGTTCATATATTTCATATATGTAATGATCAAGATCGAAGCCAAGCCTTGTGTATAGGCCCCACTATTAAGGGCCCCTGGGCACATGCCCAGATTGCCCGTATGGTAGATTCGGGCCTGATGACCACCACCGTTTAAATGTTTTAAATATAATTTTATTTCAAAAAAGTTATTATTGTAACGTTATTACTATAAAAACGGCCTTATATGCAACCTACATGTTTGTACAAATCAGTTGTTAATTTTAATCTGTAATATTATAGTAATGTACCTACTGACAGGGTTCCTGTATAGTTTACAGCATTAGTTGAGAGATTTTTTTTTTTCTTTGAGGAAAATTTGACATGTGTACCTGATATATATCCAAATGAATCAAAATTTGTGTCAATGCCCAGCCCTAATAGTCTTTATTTCATTAGATGTGTAATGGGCTTTTTAAGGTTATGGTTGTTTAACTGAACTGAACTGAACTGTCTCTCACAGAGGAGATCAGGTGACGTTGAGGGTGAACAAGATTGCAGTGAACTCACTGGAGGATATGCTGGGTAAGAGTGATGTCATCAAAATAGCTTGTGTTCAAGTTTGGCAATGTTTGAACATTCACATTCTAACATAATAATCTAAATATTTCTGTAGTATATATATAGTATGTACTGCATAGTAAGTTGCATGGGATACGTAGATCATGTACAGTGCTACGTTTGGCGATAACAACTAACAAGTATGCATACTAATGCATTATCCCATAATGCAATGTTGTCGACATCTAGTGTGATGAATGGATGGGAAGTAAATTCAGTAGTCACTTTTGAAATCTCTTTCTTGACTTATTTATGTGTCATTTTATCACACTGTTAAATATAAATTTTTTACACCAAATAAAAAATAATAAGAAAAGGTTGTTTTATATTTTTGAGATAAGTGTACAGCACTTAAACATCCGTGTCATGAAGTCATTTGACAACAAATGTAGCATAATAATGTTTGAAATGTTTATCGTGGAGTACTTTCTTGTTGTACCGTCATTTAGTTTTTATTAACTAAACCTTAAACTACCGTAGTAAAATGTTTTTATTAGTAATTAAAATATAATATAATTATTAGATAAAAACCTTTTAAAAAATCTGAAATAAAATAAGTTACTACAATTTCTTAATCTAAAATGTTTAAATAAATTAAAGCTAAATAAAAAAAACTAAACAAATTTTAAAAACACATAAAATTACTAAAACTTAAACTCAAATTAAAATGAAAACTGAAAATATAAAAATTTAATATTTATATATTATAATAATATATGAACAATACTAAAATAATTCAAATAATAGTAATAGCAATATTCAGGGCGAACAGTGAAGTATACGAGGATTTCTATTTTGAACAAAGTCTCAGTATATCGGCCCCATTATTGCACAACACTGTTGTTTTTTTGTGTAAGATATTATATTTACGTGGATTTAATTGTTAGGCACAAACACACTTTTGCTGGAGCAAAAAAACATTTTACATAATTTAATTTGGTATAAATGAAAACTATATTCCAGACCTAAATGGCGCACACAAGACAAGACACACAATTTATAACCATGAATGTGAACTGCATTACAGTTTAGAGATTACACTTGTATTTGTTTAGAAATAACACATGATTTTAAACAGTCAGCCAGAAACCAGAAACATCATAAGATTTATTTAAAATATTTGAAATAAAATAAATGTATAACAGTTAAACTTTTGTAATAAGATGGACCCAGGAAAACTTACAATTTTTATCACAAGTACAATTAAACAATCTTTTACAAGAGATGACATGTATATTAAAAAATTTTTAGTCTTTTTTTTCTCAAAATTTAACTTTATTAAATGTTTGTATTTATTATGTTATTTGTATTGAATAGCATGTGAATCTGATATGGCAATACATTTAAATACAACAACAGCTAAATATATAACAGGTAAAATGTAAACCAGTCAACGCACGCATGTATTTACAAATTAAATAATTAGAAAGTAATTATAGATAAAGTAAATTGTAGTAAATCCAGAGACTTTCTTTTTAGAGAGGATTTATGAATGGAAATGGGACGCTGGTAGGTCACATGACAGTAACAACATGGCGGATGTAGTATTTAATTCATACTACCCACATTCATACTATATAGGACATACTTTTTAATCCGTCGTGAATCAAGTCCAAATTCAAATGTAGTTCCTACTCAGACCGAGCGTGATTTCTGATTTCGAAATTCCGTCGATAGCGAGGAAAGAGTTTGTTTGTGTTCCTCATTTTACACTGTGACCCAGTTCTTGTTGTGTTGCTGTGCCGTACTGCCATGACCTCCTGCTTCTCCGTTGGATTTTACAGCTCCGCTCATCTTAACTTGTTGACTTGTCTGTTCCTCTGTCACAGGAGGTACAATTCCTACCCAGAAGCCCGTCCTCGCTCGACTGTAGTCGTACACGTGCAAGTCTCTGGAGGGCCAAACCAAACTAAACTGCCTTCATTAGCATAATGCCAAATTTTGCAAGGTGGCACGGCTTCGCTGACTACAAAGGTTACCTGTCATCGAGCTTTAAAGGGACGTCACGCTTTGCCATCTGGGACGCTAGAAGCACTCTTCTTATCTCTCTCCCTCTTCCACAAACTCGACAGCAGGTTTGCCGCGTCTGTGATCGGCCGACATCTTTTATGTGTTTATCAGACGAGGTTTAAACTGCTCTGATGTTGCCATGCATATGAAGACAGCGACACTTTTGATGTTTTTTTTATCCCCGTTTGAACATCCTGTTACCACCGTTTGCGCTCGTTTTAATCCATGTCAGCACTAAAGAGCCTTCGCTTTGATTCCAGACACTGTTACTGTTTATTCTCACTGGATTTTTGTCGGATCGCTTTTCTTTTCTCCGTGACTTGTTCGATTTGAATTATTTTCTTTTGCTCTCTAAATATGGCCGTTGTTTTGCTTTTGCTATGGATCGAGGTTTTTTTTGGGATCATGTTACAAAAATAGGTCAATCAAAAGTGTCGGGGCTAAAGAACAAATGTAAAAGTGAGTGTCTGCTCTCATAAGGGAAGCTTTTAGTGTTCTAATGAGCCAAGTATGGAGACTTTTCATTGCCATGACAGTGTTTACGTGCCTCTTGTCAACTAAACCGCTTTTCTGCTAATACAAAATAATGCATAGTGAAGCGACATGTTCTCAGTCATATCACTGCATCGTTTGCATATTTCACACTGTCTTTCAGTAATTCTTATCGTGATTAAAAAAAAAACAATATTTAAAAGGTTCAGACGATACAGAGGCATGTCGCACTTGACATCAGGAATGGTGTCAAACTGCTGAATCTCTGCTCGCTCTATTCTGAAAACCTCTGTAATGTTTTGTTTCCAAGTATTACATCAATTTTTCAGAATTAATGAATTAAGAATTAAATCGTACTGACTCAGATCACAAATGGTGTGAAGGTTAAAATGGTGTGAAGTTGATGCATGTCAGTTTTGGTTCCCTGCCTTTGAATTTTCACACTGTGACCTAAAACTGAACTATATACAAAGTTTAGATACATTTATGTGCTGCACAGCAGTCTTTCTAGAAAGAAAAAAAACCCCATATGTGGGGATTTGAATGGAAATTCAGGTATATTTTCTATCCCATATTTTGGATGGATCATTCAGACATTATCTGTGGTCACCGCATGGATGATGCAACTATAAAACTCAAGCCACATAAAGCCATAGCGCTCATCTGCCCTGGGTTTGGGTTGATTCTTGAACAATTCATCAAATTAAGTAAAAAAAAAAAAACCTGAAACCATATTTATGTTTACATTGACAAGCAGCTTTTTACATAATTAGATGAATTCGTCTTTCTGGATTGAAAGGGTATTGCTTGACAGAGTTTGTAAAAATCACTCCTTTGACTTTTGGACATTTTATATCCATATTGATCGTGTGTCTTTCTAATAATGTTAATATTGTGATTGAACAGAGATTGTGTCTGATACATTTTGAAGAAATGACACTAAAGACTAAATATGCATTAAAGCTAAGTAAAACGTGAATGCTGACCGTGTTGTGTGTTTTTATAATCTGTATGATTAATAATTTGGGTTCAGTCGTTTTATTAGATTTGTAAAGCCCCCTTGTGGTGAAAATCACATTTTGACATGACATATAATGTTTATATTTGCATGTGGTGTTTTTAATATGCTTTAAGACAAACCATGTGCAATACATAAGTCAACACCATTGCTGAGTATTTTCTGTCTCAAAAATGCAAATCGCTGGTGTTTTTGACGTCACAAACTACCTTGTAACAAATCAGATCAATAGGTTACTGTCGTAACCCCGGTTCTCTGAAACATCGAGTGGAGAGATCCACCTATGGGAAGGGCATCCGTACCTGACCTCTGCAGAAGCATCCAATTGCACCAAGTCTGGCTAGACAGACAGAAGCGCGCAGCCAATGCCAGGTAAGGCCCCGCCCCCTTACCTAGTGGCATATAACGCCTGCAAGCGCTGCTATTCTCCAGTAAGTATATTCGCTTCTCGTGCGGCAAGCGGGGCAAAGCTGGTGGATCTCTCCACTCGATGTTTCAGAGAACCGGGGTTACGACAGTAACCTATTGTTCTCTTTCATCATCTCGTGTTCGAGATCCACCTATGGGAGAGACATGGACAGCTCCCCGATTGCCCAATACACTCACAGTGAGGTTCTGAAAGCCAGAGAAGGACGGTCGCCCCAGGGGGGCGGTGCCAGACACGTCCCATAATCATGAACCTGCAATCCTGACGCACACACATAACTGCTGTGCACATGCAGGACATGAAACATGTATGTGGTAATAACCCCAGCAACACCAATGTGCATATATACACCCAAGAAGGATTGGAAATACGTGCTTGGTGACAGGAATGTGCATGGCCTGCCGGCCCATTCACTCCTTATTCGTTACTTCCAACGGGGTTACAGGGAAGGGCTAAGAAGACCCCACCCCTAAAACCGAATGTGCTACCGAAATTCTGGTGACATCCAGCCGGTAGTAACGCACAAAGGTATGAGGAGAAGCCCAACTGGCAGCGGAGCAGATGTCCTGCAGTGACACTCCCCTAAACAAAGCCCAAGAGGCGGCTAAGCCCCTTGTGGAATGAGCTCTGATGCCCCCTGGGGGCTGCACTCCCTTAGATTCATAAGCCACAGCTATAGCATTCACAAGCCAATGTGAGAGGCGTTGCTTAGATATGGGACTCCCTTTGTGAGGGGGCGCCCATGAAATAAAGAGCTGGTCGCTCTTCCGGAACGCACTGGTCCTGGTCATATATGTCTGTAAAGCACGGACAGGACACAGAGCATTTAGCCTCTGATCCTCCGGGGAGGAAAACGGTGGAGGGTGAAAAGCGGAGAGCTCCAACACCTCCGAAGTGAACGCAGGGAAGCACTTCGGCATGAAGGCCGGATTAGGCTTAAGGGAAACCTTATCTCCACTAAGAGAGAATTTAGTGCACGAGGGATGAACCGAGAGTGCATGTAGCTCACTGACACGTTTAGCTGATGCCAAGGCCAAGAGCAAAACTGTCTCGAAGGACAGCAGCTTAAGGGAAATACTTCCCAGAGGCTCAAAAGGATGTTGAGACAGAGCCTCCAGCACCATGGAGAGGTCCCACTCCCTTTTTCCATGAGGTATTGAAGGAAACACAAAATATCAGGAACTGAGCACTGATAAGATGTGAGACCACGCCCATCGCACCACCCTTCGAACACTTGCCACTTACAGCCATATAAGGACCGTGTAGAAACGGCTCTGGCATTCTGTATAGCGGCAATCACACGCGGCGAAAGCCCCAGTGCGCTTAGGTTCGTCCTCTCACGGGCCAGGCCCAGAGAGCCACCCTGTCCGGGTGTGGGTGGTAAATCTCCCCGTTCGCTTGGGACAATAGGTCCGTGCGTGGGGGGAGGCGCCACGGCTCGGCATATAACAGAGGGATTATCTCCGCCAGCCACGGTGCCTTGGGCCACCTGGGTGCAATCAGAATGAGAGACAGGCTCTGCTCTCTCACCCTGGCCAGTGTTGGAATTATCAAGCACAGGGGAGGAAAAGCATACAGCAGCACTCTGGGCCATGGGTGGGCCAGTGCATCTACCCCGAGGGGTGCGTCCACGTCCTTTAGCGAGAAGAACATAGGACAATGGTAGTTTTCGCGCGAGGCGAATAGATCTACGGTTGCCTGTCCGAATCTCATCCATAACATATCCACTATCTGGGGGTGAAGGCGCCAATCTCCGTAGATTGGATTTCCCCTTGATAGAAGATCCGCGCCTCTGTTCAGAATGCCCGGAACATGAGTCGCGCGTAACGACAGGAAAACCCGTCTGCTCCACACCAAAAGCTTGTAAGCTAGAGCGTGAAGTTTCGACGAGCGCACGCCGCCCTGACGGTTGATATAAGCCACAGCCGTGGTATTGTCGCAGCGTACGAGAACATGATGTCCCTGCAGGCGAGGCAGAAAATGATTCAGAGCTTTCCAAATGGTCAACAGCTCTAAATAATTTATGTGCGCTGAACGTAATCTGCTCGGCCACAGACCGTTCACCGTTCTGCCCGCCTGGGTGGCACCCCAGCCTGTTAAGGACGCATCTGTCGTCACAACTTTCCGCATCATAACCGTCCCCAGAGGGGTTCCCTGTGCGTAAAAGTCTGCGCTCTTCCAGTGTCGCACGGCTGCCGAGCAGGCGCGCGTCACTATTACAGAGCGGCAAAGATCGCGAATCGGGCTGAAATGTAGTGACAAAACCCATTTCATGAACGCTCTCATTCTCAGGAGTCCCAGTGGCACAACTTGGATGGATGAAGCCATAAGACCCTGCAGCCTGAGGCATGTGCGATATTGCACTCTCGCCCCCTCTCTGAACTGCGATAGACAGTTCATTAGAGAGAGAACGCGCTCTTGAGAGAGACGCGCTCGCATGGAGACTGAGTTCAACTCCAAGCCCAGGAAAATGACATTCTGACTGGGTGTAAAATTGCTCTTGCTCACATTCACTCTGAACCCGAGAGATGTGATGTGCGCTAGCACACGGCAGGTGTCCTGCAACACTTTCTCCTTCGATTCGGCTATTATGAGCCAATCGTCTATGTATGTCAGAATCCTCAGACCAGACATTCTCATGGGTGCTAAACCCGCCTCCGCACACAGACAAAAACTGCGAGGACTTAGACTGAGCCCAAATGGCAGAACTGTGAATTCGTAACATGTGCCTTGGTAGGCGAAACGAAGAAACTTCCTGTGTGGCGGATAAATGCTTATATGGAAGAAAGCATCTTTCAGGTCTACCGATGTGAACCAGTCGTTCTGTTTTATGGCGCGGGCGAGCGAGCCATGAGTTAGCATTCTGAAATTGTATTTCCTCAAATGTTTGTTCAACACACGAAGGTCCAAGATAGGGCGGAGAGAGCCGTCCTTCTTTGGGACCAGGAAATAACGAGAATAAAATCCCTGATTCATCAGACTGGGGGGCACCACCTGAATAGCTTCCTTGTTTAGGAGGGAGGATATTTCCTCTTTCAGAATGTGTGAAGCGTTCTCTTCCGTGTGTGAAGAGAGAACGCCGTTGAAATGCGGGGGTTTCATTGCAAACTGCAATCTGTAGCCCTGCATTATAGTACGCATCACCCACTCGGGAGCCGAAACCGCTTGCCAAGCCCGTTCGTGACTCGCGAGTGTTCCCACCCGAGCCGCAGCGGAGCTGTGTAAGCCCAGCTGACTCATTTGTGATGCAATGGCGCCATCTAGTGGATGAACTAGGGGCGACATGCCGGGGTTTAGAAAGATGTTCTCTCTCTGCAGGGAGATGAATTCTCTCTGCGGAGAGAGATCCTCTCTCCGTAACGAATTCATTTGATTCGTTTGTTTTAATGTGTTTTTTTTTTTTTGTGTGTTTTGTGTTGGGGGAACACTGGGGCCGAAGCCTTTAATAATTTGGTGAGGGGAAGTGAGTGTGTGCGGTGTGGTGACACTGCTTTGTGACTTTTCCTCACAACAGACCCCTCGAACGTGAGGGGGGAACACACGTTCAACAAACACATGGGCTGGGCAGCCTCGCGAGAGACCCTGCGTCTTTTGGACAGGGGTTCTTGGACATGAAGAGAGTCCAAAGGGCTCGTAGCCCGTGAAAGTGGACTCGATGCCCCACCGGCCGAACATCAGGCAGGCCGCTTGCGTTTCGAGTCGGTGGGGGTAGGGTTAGATGGTCTTCCAACCGCGGCCGCGGCGGGAGTAGATTTTCCCCAGTGCTTAGCAGGCGGTGGGTTATTCTGCCGTGGGGCGGGGGGTCTGTTGCGGGGCCTTTCCTTGCCCTGGTGGAAATGTCGTCCCATGGCAGGTGGGTTAGGCAAACGCGCAGGGGGTGCCTGGCGTGGGGCCGCCTTCCTAGGAAGACATAACTTGAAGGCCTCATCCTCCTTCTTTTTGTCGTCACACCGTTGTTGCATCAATGCGACGGCGGGGCCGAAGAGAGCCCGGCCGGGCTCCACCGACGCGCCCGCGATGCGCCGCTTCTCACTGTCAGGAAGGCCCGACAGGTTAAGCCAGAGCGCGCGCTCTCCCACCACAGAAAGCGCCATAGAGCGCCCGCAGGCTTGGACGGCCTGCCGAGCGTTACGGAGGACGAGGTCGTTCACCGTGAGGATCTCCTTCCACAAGGTTAGAGAAGGAGTTCCCTTTTCCAGCTGTTGCCCTAATTCGTCCAAAATCTCCGCCTGGTAAGCGGAGAGGAGTGAAGAGACGTTCAGGGCCCTGACAGCCAAGGCCGAGGATTTATATGCGGCCTGGTGAACTGAGGCAGAAAAACGGTCCATCTTGTTGGGCAAGACCGGCTTCGGGGGAGCGAGCAGCCCTCCCTGAGCGGGGTTAAGGTGCCTGGCGATGGAAGGCTCGATAGCGGGTGGGTCACCCATACCATGAGCTGCCATGTCCTTCACCTCAAGACCCGTGAGACCGTGTTTGAAGTCGAGGGGGTCGCTCCAATTGTTCCTCATGTGCTTCGCGCACGCTGGAAGGATGGGGAAGAGTTGTTTTCTCGGACCGGCAGGGGGTCCCAGCACTTTCCCGTCGTAAATATCCCTCTCCTGGTCGGTGGCGCTCTGTGGAGCCGGCCATTCCATGTTGAGGCGAGCGGCCGCTCGCTCACAAACTTCCAGGAGGATGGACTGAGGCAAGGCCGTGTGGGCGCTAGCCTGGGGAAAGCCAGAGGGCGGGATGGCCTCCTCGTCCTCTGAGACCCCAAGAAGGGCCGCGTCATCCTCATCGCCGGAACCGGCCGGTTCGTCGACGAGCATGAGGTTGCCCGCGAAGATGTCCTCTTCGGGGAATGCGGGATTGGGCTGGTCAGCCCAAATGAGAGAGGCGGCGCCCCGGGAGTCCCCCGGTAGCGCGTCGTCGTCACCGTGTCCCCCATCCGAGTCAGAGAGGCCGAGCTCGGAGCACTGGGTCGCTGCAACTTTCAGACGACGTCGTAAAAGCTTCTTGGGCAGCATAAGGCAGTGACTGCAATTTTCCGGGTTCTCCAAGGCTTCTTGAGCGTGTTTAAGGCCCAAGCAGACCACGCAGAACGGGTGAAGGTCCTTAGCGGCGATGAGCGCACCACACGCGGCCGGGCAGGCCCGTGATAGGCTGTTCCCCGGAGAAGCGGCAGGTTTAGACAGCGACATTCCGGAGAAGAACTCGGAAAAATCCGTAGCGGGCAGCCGTGGAAGGAGGAGCAGGTGAAAAACAGCGAGAGCGCGGGCGGCTCCGAATGCAGAACACAGCAGAAAGGCTGAAAGGACGACTGTCACGTCTGACGGAGGCTGATCAGGCGATATGTCCTCCTGAAGACACGAAAGTGAGCAGCGTAATCCATCCGAACTGTGTCAGTGCAGAGATCGCGAGAAGCGAATGTCAACTGGAGAATAGCAGCGCTTGCAGGCGTTATATGCCACTAGGTAAGGGGGCGGGGCCTTACCTGGCATTGGCTGCGCGCTTCTGTCTGTCTAGCCAGACTTGGTGCAATTGGATGCTTCTGCAGAGGTCAGGTACGGATGCCCTTCCCATAGGTGGATCTCGAACACGAGATGATGAAAGAGATCAACGTGTGATCGTCAACGAGTGGATCTCTGAATGAGTGAGTGGAGTGGAGCAATACTAAATGCATATTCATAGAACCACATACTCTAAATGAGGCAAGGGTGTAGAGTTATATTCAATCTATTTTAATGCATGAATAATTTTTTTTCACGGAAAAATCGTTTAAATATTCATAAAATTTTTTTTAAGAGATAAAGAGTTTTAAGGGATACAATTATTGACTACAGGGGGTCAGAAAGATTTTTTTCATCAATGTCACCAAAACTGCATTTATTTGATCAAAAATAGCCTACAGTAAAAACAGAAAGATCATAAAATATTGTTACAATTTAAAATAACTGTTTTCTATTGTAATATATTTTAGTATGCAATTTATCCCTGTGATGGCAAAGGAATATCTCTGAAAACGTCTAAACAAATGTTCTAATATGTGCTATGTTTATACAAATCGAGGTCTAAACAGCTACATTCTCGCCTAAAAGAAACTCTCGAAACTATATTCCGTGACACAATAACAGTAGCTGCTAGTATTTGTAAAGTTTTGTTTTTCCGCCATTGATGCTCACTCTGTGAGAAATGCTGCCACTGCAAGTAGATCCGGCAGAAACAAGCGGAGTGATACAAATTGTGAATCGGTTTCCATGTAAAATTGGGTTTTATCTACACTGTAAAAAAAAATTACATCCCCAAGTCAAAATTATCTAGTGACTGGTCTCATCTAAATTTTAGTCTGACATATTATTTCTCATTGAGCCAAATTTAACAGACTATTGCAACAGTTAATTCAATTTTTACAGTGTACCATACCAGCATCCTTACTCCACTATTCGGAGTCACACAATCTTTCAAACATAACTCTAATATGCCAATTTGCTGCCCAAGAAACATATCTTATTATTTTTGCTGCTTAATATTTTTGTGGAAACCATTTTTTTTCTTTGATGAACCATAACCATATTTAAAACCATATTGATTCTTTGATGAAGAGAAAGGTCAAAATAAATATTTTTTTGTCTCACATTATAAATATCTTCACTGTCACTTTTGATCAATTTAATGTCTCCTTGTTGAAACAAGTATTACTTTATTTAAAAACAATGCAGAACCTTTCATTTAGTCAACATGTATTCCACTTTATCACTTACAGGCCTTTGACGTTGTTGTGGTTTTATCAGTGTTGTCCTCTAGATGGCAGTCTTGGATGTATGATTTACCAGATTACATTAAGCAACCTGTGTATTTCGTGCAGTTTGATACCTTCACCAAATTTGTGCAGCCAAGCAAAACCTTTTACTCATATTTCCTTCCCATTTCATTCGCCTTGTCAACCGGATATCAATCAATATGCCAGCAATCTCTTCCACTGAGCACACAGAGTACAGGACACGTCCACTGCTCGCTCTCTTGACATTTCCAGTGTTAATGTTCTAGCTACAGATCAGTATTGTAATTGTATCTGTTTCAAAAACTGTTTCTTTTCTTATTAATATATCCTAGTTGTATTTGATTTATCAGTCTTGTTTAGCAGAAGACGTTCCACAGATGAACATTAAGAAGTGAAGTCTTACTGTTTATTCTCCCGTGTGTTATATAGAATTGGTGATAAAAATGCTGTATCTTAATCTGTGGATTAATTATAGCCCATACTTAGAGCCCTTGCCCAGGGAAATATTTGAGCAAAATACGCTCAAAAAATGTATAGGGTCATTCCTACAGTTTGGTGGATTTTGGACTGAGCAGGTTTGTTTGGGAACATTTTTATTTTTTAATTTTTTAATCTTATCAGAGGGAGAAAACACATTGGTCAAGCTCAGGCTAGTATAACCTAATGATCCTCCTGACCAAATATTTCACATGTTGTAGGAAAATGTTCCACTCTGTTAAATGGCCCTTTTTAAATGCAGTGTGTAACAGTGTGGACCTTAACAGGGTGGAAGTTAAAGCTATAAAGCCTATTATTTGCTAGGAAAGAACAACATACTTGCAGAAGATTAGCATTTAGGAATTTGAATGATATATAACATTGGTAACACTTTATTTTACAGTGTCCTTGTGTAGTTACATAACTGATCCCAAACCACACCCTAATCCTAACCCTATAAGTACACGTAGTAAGTAATTATTATCGCTCAGTACTTAAATTAAAGTCCCCCTGTAGTCAATAATTATATCCCTTAAAACTCACCTTTGATCACTAAAATTAAATATTTCAATGTTTTTTCCTTGAATTTAGCTTGAATGTAACTCTACATTATTTTCTCATTTGGTATACGCGGTTCTATGAATATGCAAATTAGCCCCGTCTCCACTCACTCACACCAGATCCACTCGTTGACGATGTTGACCTGATTGGTTACATAGTTTGTGACATCAGAAACACCAGCGATTTCAAACCACGTTTTTGAGTCTATAGGCCTACACTGCAGTGAAAATACTCTGCAATGGTGTTGATTTATGAATTTGCACATGGTTTGTCTTAAAGCATATTAAAAACACCACATAGACATATAAACAACATTAAAAGCTTGATTTTCACCACAGGGGGACTTTAAAATAAACCATAAAATCTATTTAAAAAAAATCGACACACAGGATGAACATTATGTTTACGCCATTAGATAAGTCTTTTAAAAATTAGAAAAAAAGGAGAAAGGTTTATAACAAATACTTTATTATTGGATTTGTTTCCTTCCAATGATGTCACTTCTAGCCAAGTCATGTGATTTAAAGCATTTGCTTAAGATTTTAAAGGCCAAGTAGCACCAGTGTAACATGGTGGACTGGAGTTTGAGAGACAATTGAATGGTTTTACACATAAAAAATATGTAACGTGATCGATTCTTTTAGACAGAAAATATAATTTAAGTAAATGTTTACACTAATAAGCATACCCAAGATTGCTACCTTTATTTTAAAGTAATGTTGAGAAAACATGACGTGAGAATTTGTCAAGTGCTTCTGTTTTTTATTCTTTCTTAATTTTTATTCTTTTTTTATTCCACTAGTCCATATGATGTTTTGTTAACAGGATATGCATGTAAAACTATTTGGCATAAAGGTTGATTAACATTTTATGTAAAACATGCAGTATTGTTTCATGGAGATATAAAATCCACCAAACTAGGAATGACTCATAACTGGAATTCAATGGAGGAAATGCTCCAGTTTATGCTGAATAAACTGATTTTCTTTGGTAATAAGTTTTGCGCCTTACAACTAATCTTCAGCATGTTTAGCATGCCAAATTGGGAATGAGCTATATTTGATAACTTTTTCCAATGATGCACACTCAGGTATTGCCATCTCCAGCTCCAGCAGAGAATCTCTGAAGCAACCAAGACTGTGAGGTCAGTTCAGTGTCATATTGCCTTAGGGTCACATCCAATTGCCACAACCCAGACTTTGTGTCCAGTGGAGATTTTTCAGAAAGACATATTTCCATTGTTTCATTGTCTGATGATGTCGAACACATTAGCGGTGTCTGAGAGCATCACATTCGTCACATATTTAAAAAAGCGGTGCAGACAGTGGGGGTTCACACACATGCTGGGTGTGAAGTCGGGACATGGCATTGGCTAAGCTCATGAATATGTAAAAGGTTAAAAACAAATAATTGAACATGATTTACTGTCCAGATAGATAAATATGTGAAGAATTAATGTGCAAATCAGGTCTGTATGTATTTGCTCTCAATCCTGTGCATATGGTTGGATGGATACAAAATAATATTTAAAATACACCATGCCTTGGTAGAATAGTCGACATAGTGGAGCAGAGTTTAAGTGTGTTTTCAGTAAGCCTTTAGTTAGCTTACAGCAAACTAGCTTATAGCAAAGTGTTAACTGCTTAAGAAGAGCTCTTTTGATTAAGTGTGTTTTCAGTTAGCCTTTGGTTAGCTTACAGCAAAATAGCTTAGCATAGAGCTGCTTAAGAAGAGCTCATTTGATTAGCAAGAAGAATGTACTACTATGTACTACTGTACACCCAAAGCCCTTTACAAACATATCAGTGGATCTCTCCTCACGCACCACCAGTGTGCAGCATCCACTTGGATGATACGACGGCAGCCACAGTACAACACCACACACCAGCTATAGGTGGAGAGAGGAGAGAGAGTGATAGAGCCAGTTCAGTGTATGGGGATTATTAGGAGGCCATGATTGGTGAGGGCCATTGGAGGGAATGTGGCCAGGACACCGGGATTACACCCCTACTCTTTACGGGAAGTGTCATGGGATTTTTAATGACCACAGAGAGTCAGGACCTCGGTTTCAGTACAGGACCTACGTCTCATCCGGAGGACGGAAGGGTAGAGTCTGGTATCTCCCTATAATAAGTCCATCTCTGATATTAGCACCATTAGTTGTTTGCTCTTATAATCCGATTGAGCGTTTGGACCTGGAAAATGTGACGCGTGACATCAGACTTAACCAGATTGGAATCATACTACACACATCACATCGCTTGCTATAGAATGGTTCTTCAATGAAAGGCTCTTCATGAAATGCATTAGGCTACATACTCGAAGAAAAAATAAAACGTCGCTTTTGACTGACTGGCAAATGAGTGCAGACATTAAGGGCAATGTATTTCTATCCATCACAACATTTTCATTCACGCCAAATCAAATATGTCATATAGATTACTAAAGTCCATTCTCTGCCTTAGACCATGTGCACTACTCTCCATAGTTTGAATAGGTGTGTATAGGTCCATAGGAACTTGTAATATCAATTTCTTGGCCTTTATGTCTCATATTCACAGTTAAAAATTGAAACAGAAAAAAATAATAATTGCTTTTTGCTTTGCATTTGAATACTGAGGAAATGAGAGGATTTGTTAAAGCAGTCAGCACCAGCAGACACCGAATCTTCAGGGGATAATTCATCGGCCCCCCGTCGCTGGACGCGCTGCTTCCTCTTCCATCGGGAAGCGTGAGCGTCAGATGAGTGTTCAGGAGTGACAGCGCCGTGGGAATCTCCGTCAGTGCGCTTCTGACAGTGAAATACATAATGATTCTCACATGGCAACCGCAACGAAGTGACAACCTGCAGATGATTTAATAAAGTTCAGTACAATCTAATTGAAGTTGTGAGTGAAAGCCTCTTGAGAGCGATCCCTTTCTGGATTTGTCACAACCCTTGAAGTGAGCATTATCACTGTGGGAGAGACACATGGATAAACCGTACAGCTGGTGGTTACTGAACTTAAACTGGGTTCAAACACACGTTACACCTGCCCTCAGCATAATGTATGAACTCTTTTGGGTCTACTCTTTATGGACAATTTACCTTGATCACAATACATGTGTGGATTTCAGACGTGTAAGACTGAAAATATTGGTTGGGGCCCTGGTCTGAGACAAAATGGCCCTGCTAGCTAATTAACATTCGACCTCCCCCATACAGCCTGACTTCCTCTCAGAAACAACGAAGAACTCACACAAGAACATGGTTTAATGTGAATGTTTATCAATAACTCATGTTTTTGGTGTCATTTGAAAGGTCTCAAAGTGAGTGGTACAGATATCTCATATCCAGATAGATCAAATAAAAGATAATAAGGTTGATAGAAGTTTAGAGAAAACTGGGAAAGCCATTTGAGGGTGGTTTTCCCCATCCCCCATATCACCTGGGCAAACAGTATAAAGGAAGGTGTGCTTGCTCTATCGAGGCCTCTTTGCTCTGGATGCTGGGCCGGTGTTGCAGCCCGGTCTCACCCCAAAACGTCACATACTGACGGGTCTTGACCAAACGTCAACATACGAAGAAAAGGGTACCCCTATAATGTCAATATGAGACGCAGACATAAGCGCACCAGCAGCGCCTCCTAGCGGTACCCTAACGCCAGTGTTGTGGGTAACGCGTTATAAAGTAACGCGTTAGAGTACTCTAATTACCTTTTTCGTGAAATGTGTAACTTAACGCGTTAGTTTTGTGCGTTAAGTAATCAGTAACTTCGTTATTTTTTAAAAAAAGTAATCCGTTATTTTAAGGAAAGGAAAATCCCGAATAAAAAAATTTCCCCAGGATCAAGACAGTGTTTCTGCGCTTCAATACCCCACCACCCTCCAGCTTCATTAAGGCACACGCGCGCAGTCTCTTGCTCTCTTTCTCTCCCGCTCTGCCATGCACGCGCTGCGCGGTTTGGAGCACAGTCTCTGTCTCGCGGGCGCGCTCGCTCTAGATTCCGGGAGATTTTAACTAATTCGCGGGCATCAGTGAGCCGCTATCAATATGCGGGAGACTCCCGGAACTTCCGATAGACTTGGGATGTCTGCATTTCTATACTGAAATAATATCGCCATTATAATTATTGATTTTTTTTATTGAAATAATAGCCCATCCGCGCATCTGGGCTGGGATGGAAGGTGTGAATTTTGATTAATATGTTCTGTGATAATAAATAAATAAAATGCTATGTGGAATAGCCTATGACTGTCTTTCCTGTTATTGTTATCCTGCAGTGTTAATTTAGTCGGATGACTGACGTTATTCATTGCCAGGACTCACGACTTCTAGCTGCATTTAAAGGGGGCCGTGTCTGTCAATTAAGCTGCAGCATGTGTGAGGCGCTGCAAACGGCTTTTAATTTTTGGTAACGCATGAGTTCTCTAACGCGTTACTTTTATGAATAGATAACGCAGTAACGTAACTGATTACTTTTAATTGATGGTAACGTTGTAACCTAATTAACTACTTTCCAAAGTAACTATACCCAACACTGCCTAACGCATACCTAAACCCAACCATACCCGAATCGTCACACATGGACGTTAAAGGGTACCCTTTTCGTCGTATGTTGCCGTATGGTCAAGACCCGTCAGTATGTGACGTTTTGGGGTGAGACTGTTAGGTGTTGAGAGAAAGGCTCTCTGCCTTTCTCTCTCTCTCTCTTTCTCTTTCTCTTTCTCTCTCTCTTTCTATTTCTCTCTCAAGTAATATTTTACATTTATGCTGGGTACAAATGGTTTAAATTATCATTGCATCATGTTGTAACTAAGTGTAAACATAACCTTATTGAACCTTTTTTAATTCATGGAGTCAGATTAAAACGAGATAATTGCATATGATAACATGTGTCTTATTTAACCAAAATTCCTTTGAGACGCTGGAAAGACTTGAACACAGGCGTCCTTTACCGGCTATTTGGAGACCGGAAGTTGGGGCGATTAGCCGGCTTACAGACGTCACCATACTAGTAATACCAAAGCATTATTTTGAGTGCCTTGGAGTGCTATGTACATAACAAAAACCATGGCGAATACAAGAAGTATTTAGACACTTGACTAGAATATGCTGGAAATGAACACACTGAACAGATTTGAAAACGTTGTCACACACTTGCTGAGCTTGAAATGGTTATAGTGAAAAAACTGGGCATCATACACTAAATGAATGAGCGGTCACATACTATCAGACTTTACATTTACACAACAAACTCACACAAGTTCAAACATGTGCCTAGGAGATGCTTCACATATCAAATATGTTTGATATCCTTCACTTGATGGAATCGAAGTATTCCATCAAGAATATGTATATATACGAAAATAATTGCAGTCTGTGCCCATCATACACTACACAACTGTAAATCTGAGCAAAAATATGGGCAAAAGTTGTATAGCGTAATTCCAGCCATTAAAATGTCATTGATTGCATTCAAAACAAAATATAAAACTAAGTGCAATTTATATACTGTATATATTTTGGAGGCCTGAAAACGCAAGCTTTTGAAAATGGCTTTCAAAGTGCAAGTTTTTGAAAACTATATTGTTATCGTCTCCATGTAAACTACAAAAACATGAATTTGTGAAAACGGTGACGTCATATTACGGAGTGTCTATTGGAGCGTGTGTTTCTTTACAAAGTGACATCACCAACTACTGGCCTGGCATCAATAATACATAATACATATTCGTCTCTTCGCGAAAAAAAGCGAAGGAAAAACATTCACGTTGTTGTCATGTAAGCACTCTTAATTGTGACTAAAGTATCCAAATTTTTTGTGCCACTTCATATTATAGTACAGTATCATAATGCTATCTGTACCACCCCAGCTAACAATATGACGTTGTGACGACGTCAGGTGCTGGTCATTGTTAATCATATGACGTTAGCATATGACGTCGCCACAACCGTCAAAGTGAAACACCAAAAGAGGTCGCTACGACGTCGCCAACCGACAACGTGACAACGTCTCCAGTACGTTGTGACAACATCATGACGTGGCTAAGACGTGGTGAGGAGGTTAGAAAATGACCACGAGACGATGGGTTATGCCACAACGTCTTTTGGTAGTCTTTTGGTGACGTGACGAACCCACGACCAATACTGACGTCACGTTACGTCGCCGTTACGTCACGTGTTTGCTGGGACAATACTCCCACCCATGCTAAAAAACGCCGCTGCTTAAACCAGCATAAAATTGTTCTGATTCCTATGATAAAGGCCTAATGATTATTAAAACTGAACCTAAATCGTTAAGACCTATTCGCATTAAGAACAATAACTATATTGATAATTATAACAATAATTATATTAGAGTCCACAGCAATGGACAATATCGTTCGGTTTATTGTTACAGTTATGTTGTCTGTCGCTTTCAATGCTCAAGGTATTTAAAGCTGTGTGAATTCTGATTGGCTGTCAATATTTTTTATCATTCATCAGCTGGAAAAAAAAATTCTAAAAGTGATTCCAACCGTGGTTCCTCTGTTGTGATACCGTCATAGCTGTGCTACTCTCATAGAATTAGATGGATTATTAAAACATCTTATCATCCTTAGTATGAATAATCTTAAATTGGTTTGCAGGTCACAGCTGGTTTAAGTCACCAAAAATCATATCATTTTTTGAGTTTATGAGGTTAGGATGTGCATGTGAAGTCCAACAGAACAACCCTAATCAATGCAATGCACTGAAATATCTTTCATTTCTCCTCGCCCACCATTTTACACTATATATACAGTATGTGCCTGTATTAATTGTTAATTGAGAACATTTACAAGAAAGCATTTCATACTCATTTCATAATTCCCCGGAGGGAGAAGCGCAAGATATTTTGTCATCTTACGAGAAAATTATGTATTGAATCAAAGCAGAACCCATTGATTCATAATGAAGTTGTGTGATATCTCAGTCAGATTGGATAACAGGACTGAATCATTATGCTTTTACACTGAAAACCCAAGACTATATTGATCCCCCCCTCCTCCATATGATTTGTATGAAGAGGTGCATTTCATCAGGGTTTAGTCATGAAACATCACCTCCCGGCCCTGGGTAATGTGGCTGTACCGCCCAGGAAATTAAATTAGGAAATTAGAGCCGCAGTATTTAAATGAGACTCCCAGCAGCAACTCGCTTCCTGTGTTTTACTGTTCAACATTAACCTCACTGAAAGCACTGCGAGGCAATTAGCATCACCAAATGACGAACGCTAGGTTTCAACTTTTCATTATGTGAATGGTGAGCCGTGTATAATTAAAAAAGTATTGATAAGCACATACCTGAGCATCAGCAGGGCACACCGTCGCCAGGGTGGCTTTCATAATTACAATATCTCTCTTCACCGAGGGCCAGAAGTGACTGAGGCATTCTGATATGGGCTTATAAGAAAACAAGAGAGGTTATTTAAAGCAAATGAGCAGACGGTTTCAATTAATCTAGGTTATTTCCTGGTTCTTAAGTAGCACACATTCACAATCATAGTGTAAGCATTTCTCTTTTCAACAGGAGCATTTAGAGTGCTGTTATTACTTTTTTCAACAAGCACTCTGAAGCATTGGCGCTTCTGTTTCATTTGTTATGTTTGTCTCACTCAGCTCCCTATAGCTCCCTAGGTAAATAATCAGTATTGTTGTCACTCTCACTCAGTTTTCTTTGTCTTAGTTTCCCGCCATTCATCAGTTGTCAAGGACAATCATCTATCCATCACACCTGTTCGTTGTCATTTCATTATCTCTGTGTTTTTAGTATGTCGGTTTCGGTTGGACACGTTACGTCTTTGCGCCTGCTTTTGCATTAAACCTTATATATATTTTTAATCTTCTTTCTTCAGTCTTCTTCTTCAGTCGAGTCATGACTCTAGAGTGACAAGACTAGAGTCGTTGACTGGAAAATGACTTGCGTGATGCTGTTCGGTCTTAACATGTTTTCATCTGATCTGGTCTAATCTTATGCTTTGTTCGTGTCCTGAGATTTTAAACTGATGTTTGTCCAGCCCTTTGGAGAAGTTCTGACCAGTTAGGTATCTTCTTTGGTTCAGCGTGTGACAGTTTCTCCTCCTCTCACATAAATTACATGTTATCTGATTAGTCACATGGTGTCTTAAAGGAACACTCCGACTTTTTGGGACTTTAGCCTATTCACCTTATCCCCCAGAGTTAGATAAGTCCATACATACCTTTTTCATCTCCGTGCGTGCTATAAGTCTGTTTGACGCACTCACCGCTAGCCTAGCTTAGCACAAAGACTGGATGTAAATGGTCGAAGCACTGCTACTTGGGAGGAGTGATAACCGCAGCACCTGAGACGCGCTCTGAACGAACTCTCTGCTCTTCACCACGGCGCGTCTCAGGTGCTGCGGTTATCACTCCGCCCAAGTAGCAGTGCTTCGCCTTCAGAGAATATAGTTCCCAGTTTTTATACGGTTAAAATATGTCTGTGTCTCATGTGACTTTGTTTTTTGTACACTCTGTGACTATACAAATCACAACATGTAAATAGGAAAATGTTTGCGTTATTTTGTCACTTATTTGGATTAGTATGCTAGCTGCAACCATTTACATCCAGTCTTTGTGCTAAGCTAGGCTAGCGGTGGGTGCGTCAAACAGACTTATAGCACGCACGGAGATGAAAAAGGTATGTATGGACTTATCTAACTCTGGGGGATAAGGTGAATAGGCTAAAGTCCCAAAAAGTCGGAGTGTTCCTTTAACTTTCCCGCTCTGGCGGGGGATAATTTAGACATGATTTCTATGATAAGAATTCGACATTTTACACAGATTTGATTCATACCACAATTTGAGAAATGGAAAACCATTCACGCTGATATTACACAAGACACACCTCTAATCAACCGTTCAACATAACTCATGGTTTTCCTCGTCAGACTCAAGATGTGCCATCTGCCTTTTTAAAACTACCTAACGTTGACATCTTAAGTGTTCTTTCTCTAGTTGTGATCATCTCTTACAAGCATTCTTTGTCTTATATGTAAAAGAGATTCCAGACTGAATGGGATCCCAAATGACAGATCATCTGGTACTGAGTGTTGACTCAGACTCTCTGTGGAATTCGGCTCTTTTCACAGTTTGAAGGAGTTCACTCTAAGTTAAGTGAAACTAAATATTGAATGAGAAAAAGAATTGAGACTTGATTTTAGTGCAGGAAACGGATGGTTGGAGGGCAGTGGTTAAGGATGTTGTTCTGCCCTAGTCATCAAACTTCATCTGAGAAAGAATGCCATTCCAGAGGGGAAGCAAATTTTCACATTGTGATTAAAAATTACAAAGACAAATCTTTTTCTTGTGAATTAATTTATAGATATGTGTTTACCACAAGATTTGTGCGCTAACAAAAAGAATGGGGTCCATTTTTATTTCATGCAGACTTTAATAAAACAAAAAGTTAAATCAATATTTCATTCAATTTCTCTAATTAGCCATGTAATAAGTGGAGTACTATATAATAAGCCGGTAATTATCACAAAATATTATTCAGCACATTACCCCTTGTGAGTGTGTTACGGCATATGTCCTTGTTTACGTCTGCCTTAGTCTCTCTGGAATTGAAATATATTTACAGTTAAAATTATTATAGCAGAGCGAGCATGCGAGAGAGAGAGAGAGAGAGGAGCATGAAGAGATATAAAATGAGAGTGGGGCCGGAGGTTATCGGTTTGAATCTGGTCACTCGACGCCTACTGAGTGCAGGGGGCAAGTCCTGTCACAGCCCTAGGGAAGAACAGCAGACGGAAATGAGATGTACATCATGTCAGGCGAAAGAAACGCGAAGAGGGAGAGAAGACAGATGGAATCTATGAGCATCTCTGGCCTCAGAGGAGAGCTGAGAGGTCAGCTCATAAGAATTTGGCTGGTGTTACTGCAGAGGTGGTCAGCTCCCACATAACTCTCCCCTCATTCCCGTTTCACCCTCCATTTTTTCATTACAACCTACACAAGACCTTATATTACATTCTCCACTTTGTTCTTAGCTGGAAAACTTTAGCATGAAAATCTCCGATATTCTCTCTATATATTTTTTATAACTTTTTTAAATTGAAAGCAACAGCACACCCAAATATGAAAATTCTGTCATCATTTACTTAACTCATTTACCTAACTTTCTTTTATGTAACACAAAGAGTACATTTTGGCTGCTCTTTTCACCAGGGGCATCGTGCAAATCACTCCTTATGCCACCATTGAAGTTCCTTCATAGCTATGCAAATATCAAAAATTAACTAAGTCAACAAATCAGAATTAACACTGGTGTGGTACAAATATACAGGTATGTAGAAGAACTCCATTTTGAATATTGTTATATCTTGTTTACTTGTTTGTCACCAAACTTGTTTACTTGCATGTTTAATGAAGGGGCGCCATTTTTAGCTTTCGGAGAGAGTACTAGCGACACTTGTAAACAAACCGTTTATCCTGAAGGTGTGTGTATCAGCAGAAGGGCTTTGACATTGGTAGATTCTTATCCCCAGGGATGGTGGAGTGATGTGTGTGACAGGTGTCGGAGGGATCTGTCAATACCTGCGGGTTTGACGAGAAGCACCCATCTGTATGTGTGCGCAAGTTTGTTCTTGAGGACAGAGTTTCCGCTCAAATAATCATAATGTGTTTGTTCATGCATTTGATTATGCATAATTGTGCAATTTTTCAAGGTTTAGATTCAAGGTTATTTTTCATTCAACATTAGTATTTGTTTAATCAGTATAACAGTCTTATAAATTACGTAGTACAAACTGATATTTCAACCCGACCTGTTTCACAGTGTGCAATTTCGTATGAATTCGCATGTGATTTGTATGAAAAAGTATGAATTTCCATCTCTGTGTGGAAGAGAACCGATTGTGCGAAAACATACAAATGAGGTTGTACAAATTCATATGTATTTGCGACAAATCAATATAGTTACAAATTGCTGTGGGTATTATTCATGATCAGTACACATATGTGTACAAAAACTAAGTTGTCAGTGATGGCAGCTCAAACTTTTTATAACCAGTATCAATTAGATAAGAAAGTTTGTCAAGACGAACTTAGATATTGGTCAACGAAAGCAAAAAACTCCATAGCTTTCCACTTGTTCTATATTAATATTAAGTCCATATGATCATTCCAATAAAGGGAGATCAGGGATGGCATTGAAAATAACAAAAGTGCCCTTATACTTTATATCTGATATATTTCTTAAGGTTCTGTATAGGTATAGTTAGTGGTACTTGCTTTGGCACTACTGTTATTGTTCATGATTCTTCAGCTTCGGGATTGGGATTTGGTTTATGTTGGGAGTTGATTTTAATAAATAAAAAAAATGTTATATGAATATTTACTTCCATATTAGGCTTACATATTACAGTGTTTTCAGAAGGATCATGTGACACTGAAGACTACAGTAATGATGCTGAAAATTCAGCTTTGCCATCAGGAATACTGTATTACATTTTAAAATATAAAGCAGTTATTTTACTTCTTTGTGAATTACTAAGTTTAAATGTGTTTATGTTTATGTGTTTGAAAGTTTATGTACCTGTTTACCAAGAATGCAACAGTGTAAGTGAAGTATGAAATATGAGACATTTGATGTGTGAAAAATCACTTCTCTCTTTAAAAATCATACTTGTTAACAGAATATTTGTATTGTGAATCATTTCAAATCAAGCAGAAAGTTTGTCAACTGCATTATGAATAGCAAGACAAATTAATCATCCGGCATTAGTATGAAAGAATATATATATATTTTTAAACAATTCATTTTCAAGTTCATTTCTGACACCAGATTAATGTACTCTTAACAACAATCAATGACTTACAAAATCCCCCAATCGTTCCTTTTTAGGATCATATGAGGAAACAGTGAGGCTGATGTGGCAACTCCACTCTTCACCTTCTTGGAAACAGCAGTGTTGTTTTTAATGCTAATTATCTTGGTGTTACCTCTGGTGTCACTTGGTGTGATTTTGTGCAATCACACTGATAACAGGTGGCCAGATGGCATGCCACTTCTAACAAAGTGACAAGAAAAATGCTGCGGTTGTGTCTTCTGTTCAATTAGATCATTTGTAAGTAAAAACTGTAAAAGCAAATGTATTTGATAAGTCACGATATTCTCCTTAAGATTCATGCATTTTTAAGGTGAATATGATTGGCAGTGGATTGAGAATCTAATCAAATGCATTTTAATATGTGAATACATTGGAGGAAGATGGAACTGGACTGCACAGCTGAAATGAACAGGTTTCATCATTAACGTCAGAAGGCATTTATTAGGATTAGTCGCAATCAGGCACTATGCCTAGAAATGGAGCAAATGTTATTGGAATTCTGAAATTAGGTGTGGAAATGTTAAAAGTCTCAGGCTGTATGACTAATAATGCAGTCTGAAAAGAAAACACGTACACGTGTGTGTGTGTAAGCAGCATGTTTAGGTTTATACATTCATCCTGTGACAAAACAACGTGATACCACAGCTAGATTCCCGATGAACATTCATCTTCTATGCACATTCCGATTTAATGTCTACCATGCTGAATTAAATGGTCCCTTGAGGCCAGTGAAGGCCTTTTGCATATACTGTACGCACACTCACTACAACAAAGGAATTTTTACCCTCAGCATGCCTGTGAATCTTCTGACCTTTTCTAAATGCGTAATACATGTGTATTTTTGTCATGAAACTCTAGATGGCATAAGCTGTTAGGGACCTTTAAATGCAATCGGCTGGGTTCAAATTCAAAATCACATTTGAATACACGGCACAAGCTTATTGGCCTCTGCTGTTTCAGCAACCAGTGAGATTGCTTGCATTTAAATAGTCTGGTTTAGTATTCGCTGTAAGCTGGTATGTAGCGCGTTATCAGTTACTCTGAAACCCTCCACCTCCCCCAGCTCCACCTGCCAAGATCTGCTACAGAAATTGTGCATGCCTATTCATGGGCACAGCAGCGTGTCTATGTCTTTTTTGGCACTATTTGTAATATATACAGAGAGAGAGAGAGAAAAAGGAGAAACATGAAACTGTTTAGGTTGGTCTTTTGATTTTTTTGGACAGAATAGTGTAAGAGTCGACAGATCGCAAAAGTAGGATAAAGAGGAACCGGCCCAGGAATCAAACTCAGGTCAAAGTGCTTCCTTTCTGTAAGTCAGAGCACTGCCCATGGGTCTAGACTAATTAGACTAAGGGTTTGTTTACACAATGCCGTTATCAACAAAAAACCTTTTATGCAGTTTGGGTGTTCATTTACATGACATGTACCCCCCAAAAAATCAAATAAATAAGGTCTATACTAGAAATATGCATAGATGTGTGAAAGATCTGCTGAATTACTTGTATTAACATGACAGCTGTCTTCTTGTAGCTTATTTTTATGCAAATTACAGGCAAAAATGTAGTCCATATTTGTTACACTATACTTTTATATTATTTTATTATATAAAATTATTTATTATACTGCCCGTTATTTTACTCTGGCAGAAAAAAAAGCTGCAAGCATGCGGCTAGTGTGTTTCTGCTGAGGGAACTGCATGCGTAATCAATCTCTCTATAATTTTTTTCTCTTTTGGAAAGTTGCGCATTAATGGATTTTTCTTTTGCTGTTGGAACAAATTGAAACACAAAAATTGTATTTATGGTCTCCCATTTACTTCTACAGATGCTCACCTGGCTATAGTTTACTTCCGTGTTCCAAACCCAGAAGTGCGAAACAGTCCATATCCCTGCTGTAAATTTCAGGTTTTAATGTGTATAATGTTTAAAATAAATTATGGTCATAATTGTTTTGCTTGTAGTTCCTATGGGAACAAATCTATTCTTAGTTTTTAGGGTCCTCTGAGTGGGATTTCTGTTAATGGTGAAAAACAATGTCATCTATTGGAGAACTTTTTTTTTTTTGCAGTTTTGCAGTTCTTCAGTTTTGCGCTAGAGTAAAGTGGTGTGAGCACATACATACACATACACACACCCACACCCTATCCAGTGCATACACTTCATGACAGAGGCCAGTATTACATGACTGATAGCATTAAATTGCTTTTATCCAAGTTTTTATCAGGATTTACCGGCCCCTAGCACCATTGGGTTCCGCCACCTCTGTTTCAATAAATCACGTTAGTGAGTGGTGAAGCACAACACAGAGAGAGAGAGAGAGAGAGAGAGAGAGAGAGAGAGAGAGAGAGAGAGGCTAAGATTGATGACCTGACCAAAAAAACTGATGCCAGAACAGCCACACGGCGCTCTGATGGAGAAACATATGTACATTTTTAGGCCATAATGGAAAATGTCAATCTCAGTGAATGCGGCTGGAAACTGTATTTTTCATTACAGAGAAATGCCAACTCATTTCCTGTTTACAGACCTCTGATCAATCTCACAGCAGAGACAGAACGACAGGAGACAGGTCAGGGGTGTCTGTAATGGAGAAAACATGAGACCGACCTTGTGCGCATGAACGTTTTGTGAGTGCATGTGGGTAATGTGTGTTTAAACAAGTTGGTGTCAAGATTTTGCAGATTAACTATTTTGCACATGTTTTCCCCTAAAGAAATGAATGATAGAGTTACTTCAATGGGTTCAGACATCTTGAGATCACATGACCAGAAAATACTTCTTTGCTGTGTCCCAATTCGCCTACTGCTATATACTACTACTTCGTCATCTTTAACGGACAGCTCTGTCGCGTACATCCTGTCACCGTAAACTGCCCTGTCAATCATCTTGTTAAAATCCTCCATTCAATTTAATTTAATTTCCTACCATTTTGAAGAGAAATGTAGTAGCACGATCTGCACTTCGGATTCTAACTGGAAAAAGTTGAATCCAGTTAGAAACCATCCGGGTATCTTTGGAATACTAATTTCAACATACTACGATTTGGGACGTACTAATTCTATTTTCAAAAAATATTTAGGACGGATAGTATGCGAATTGGGACGCACTGTTTATCTTTGCAACCTCCCCTTTATTGAGCAATTTTGCTTACAGAATAGATTATTCACACAAAATTTAGCAATGACATTGGCTCTGTGGCACCTCCAAGACATTTTGAATAGGGTGGCCACAGGAGGTAAGTAAAAATCCGTGGGTGGAACACTAAAACAAACACTGATAAAAGGGTAACCTGATTATTTTAAGGTGTTACGACCCTGGTCTAGGTTTCCCTCGTCCCATCGGCTCCCCCTTGGTTAGTCGTCACTCCACCTCACCACGGACTTGCTAACCCTACGGCTGCAGCGGGCATTTCCTTTTCATTCGGGTGCGCCTCGCTCCTGCATCACACCGGCATCACCTCAGTCCTCGGGTAATCTCGCTCCCAGGCTAGCGATGTCACTCTGCTCCATCGGCTCTCAATCTGCGCCCTGGGATCCATCGGTCGTCCCCCTGTTGACGTCAGCCACTACTCCACCTTGACTCCTCCCTCTCTCGACTCCGCCGTGGGCTGTAGTCTCTGGGTTCTGGGTCTGTGCCATCGGACGTCCACCATCATCACCGCCAGGGTCTCGTCATCCGTCTGTCACCATTCCTCCGCCACCTCCTCGCCCACCTCCAGAGCAACCACCTTTCCTCCATTGGCTTTCAGTTTGCTTTCATTCATCACATTTGTTCCTTTGTTTGATTTTCCCGCCACTAATCAGTAACTGTTCGTCATTTAGTTCGTATTTAGTTACTCTGTTCACTCTGCTTTCGGGTGGAAATCTTGAAGATCGGGGCCGGTGGAGGGGGAATTCTGCTGCTGGTGCACCCATGGTCCATGGTGTACAGTACAACTAAAATGGAGGTGCCACTGGGCATTTGTAACAGAAAACATTTTGCTTGTGCGTGATACTATTGTACATCCACACCATTAAGTGTCATTGTAAGTCCAGGGTGGCTGCTATAAAAAAAATACTCAGTTCACCTTGAAATGCCCCTTGAAATCAAAATGTAAGTTTTTTAGCTTTTAGTATGATTATGTTAGCCTTAAGTTTATTAATAAACTGGTGTGTTCTGAAAATTGATAAGCCACTTCACAAATTTCAAATAACTTTTTTGGAAATAGTCCTGACAGTTTCCAGAGAGTGAATTGCTGTCACATGGAAGTCTGATTCCCTTCTATCTATAACTAAATGGTATTTAGAAATGAATAACTGTGTCCCTTTAGAAAAAATAACATATAACCTTAGAAAGGGATACAACACCTTTATTAAAATTTGGCAGCCCTATCTAGATTATGTGGATAATGTGATATTGGAATGTGACTGACCTCGAAACATTGTACACCTACTTTAAAATATTGGAGCATATTTTTGGGGAGGGGGCATGGGAGTTTGTTTGTTTGTGTTTGTTCTCGTTCTTGTAAACTAAAAACTGAAAATAAAGTATTCCAAAAAAAAAAAAAAAAGCTGGTGTGTTCTAATCCAATGACAAAATTCGCATTTAGGAGATAAAAGCATTCAAAACGTACAGTATCTCACTTCCACTAAAATGGATCACAGATTTTTTTACATTACCGCAGACTTCAGCTTCTCATCACATCTTCTGTCCAATCAAAAAATCTCTAGAATTTAAAGCTCCGCCCCCTATGCTATAAATACCACCAGGCCAAAGTGACCGTTGACACGTTACGGATCAATATGGGTTGGAGATGTGTGTTCGGTTGCTCAAATGCTCAAGTTTTATTCCCTTTTCCAACTGTACTTTGGTTAAGTAAATGGCTAGAATTTATTCACACCTCTACTATTGAATCCAACGTATCATCAGCGCTCGGATTCGCTTCCATGGTGCTGTCAAGTACGACTGCAGCCTGTGAGGTAAACTAAACGCTATTGGCTATTCGAAAAGGAGGAGAAGCCATTCAATATGTCCCGACTAGCTTCCTGTGTCAGTGGAAATGACTTCAACGCATCGTACAAAGCGGATTCCAGGGCACTTCAGTGGGCCTTTAATGATGTAGATCAGTGTTTCCAACCCTGCTCCTGGAGGCACACCAACACTGCACATTCTGGATGTCTCCCTAACCATCTGATGAAGACTCATATCAGTAGATTAAATAAAAGCTGTCATATTCTACATGGCAACCCCCAATATGTGACCCGATCTATGTTGAGATCATGTTGCCAGCCAAATAATACTTGTATAAAATCACATATCTTTTTCAGTCTCCCCTGTTGTTGGGTACTTTTGATCACAGAATAAATTAATCATTCTTGACAGTTTTATCTTTTCTGCAATAGCAATGGTAACTTAAATGTTCAGCTTTAGTGTCACTACACCACACTATTGGGTGTAAGTATAAGTTAAAGAAGACTGACATCCAGTGCAATAAATTCCAAAATTACACTGATTTAAACAGGCCTAAAATTATGTGGTGGTCATAGCTGGTTTAAGCTGAAATCCTAGCCTGGTTAAGTTGGTATTGAACTGGTTTAACTGGTTGGCCAGTTGGTCTAATACTTTTATTATTATTTTAACTTCAGGCTATGTGTGTGACAGTATCTTCAATGTCATCTGGTGGATTAAATGTTCTGAACTTAATGTTTTATCTTAAAGATGTGGCAGCTCTATTAGACAAGGGACAAACAGATAAACACACACCCTCCTCTTCACTCTCTCACATCAGCACACACGCTCGACATTGACGAATACTTACATCGGTGTCTCCCTGTGTGCACACACACTCTGTCTCTGTGCTCTAATTTAAACAGATGACTCTTAAATTGAACTGTAAATTACAACAATACACCCTCAACAACTTCCTCTGTGACTTAAATGCCATCAGAGGGAAATTTCTATATGAATTACACCAGTGACAAACACGTTCATTTTAAATGTTGCCGTGCAGCATTTATTCGCTTCCTAAGGTGGAATATGTGTCTCTGGGTTGCTGTGTACAGACAACCTGTGTCAAACCATTTAAGTGTTGTTTTGTGTTTGTTTGAGTTGAGTTTCAGAGATTGCATTAGCAGTGTGGAACTATCGACTATCGTGTAGCCAGACTTTACAGGTGCACATTGCAGCTTATAAAGGTGCTTAAGAATATCTCTTTTACTTGATACTACAGCAAAAAAGCTCAAAAAAGCTCCAGAATAGCTTTCAAAGATTTGATGCCACAAATCCAGAGATTAGTTTTTCCTAAGAAGTGCTTATTGTAGGAGGCTGGAAACTTGTCACAGCTATTTCCTTTTGGACTGATTAAAACGTTTTATATGCAGATTTTATATGCACTGGCTTACCATGATGTAACTGGCTTTATAACTACACAACTCTGTGTTCACCGCAGTCCGCCGGATCCAGGCCGTATCCGGATCTGATGAAGGATCTGCGTCTGGACATGACGACAACGCAGTCCTGAAGTGTCAACTAGTCTCTCCCCTGTGAAGTCCTCCCTCCCTTCCCTTACCTCTGTACAGAAAAAACGTTGTCGGGATAATTCCGGTTCACATGGCTATGCGGAAGCGATACAAAATTTGGTATTGTAAATTTTTCAAGGCTTGTACCATATATCTTATTTCATGGTTTGCGTTCTCGAGACACCAGGCACTGTTTTGTGCAAATGAGCGGCCGGATCGCATTAAGGGTTTCTGTTAGAACGATGTCGTGTTAGCGGCCCCTAAGTTAACAACTAATGATCGTTGCAACCGAAGTGAATCAATCAAATCTAACTTTAGCTGGACAATAAATTTAATCTAGAGCTGCTGTAAAATTAAAACAATCTCTGTTTCTTTAATTTCCTATTATCACTGTAAAGCTGCTTTGATACAATCTATATTGTTAAAATGCTATATAAATGAAGGTGACTTGACTTGTTTATGAGTCTTGCTATGTCCTTTCCAGATGTGACTAACATTAAAAGACATCTCTACCATGCTAATTTGAGTATTTGTTCCTAATTTAGTGTATTTTTGTCCACTTCAAAAACGAATCGGACCGAAGTACCGCTCCTTGTGTATAAACATCAAACATGGTTGAGGAAAGACTGACTGTTGAAGTATAGAATCTATCACATAAATCAATCGTTCCAGTCCCACAAGGAAAAACACTTAAAGCAGTACAGGAGGCAAGAAAATACAAGCTATCATAGGCTCTGGTATTAAGATGCGTTTTGGTCGATCGGATCAAGTAGACTCATTCCTGTTTACACCTGGTGTTTTAATCCGTCTCTTTTGTCCACTTTCAACCACTTCTGTCCTGATTTCTTTGAGGGAAGGGTCTGGGTAAATGTACGTTTTTTTGGGATCTTTTGATCTAATGGACAAAATGAGCTCACACAATTTACACATGAATGCTCCCGGAGACAACGGAAAAACATACGGAGAGCACCAGCCTTCGTTTCTGCTCTGAGAGCCGCAAGATGACGCCAAGCTCGTTGAGGGCATGTTAGAAATCAGAAATGGTGAGAGAACATTGTGCTTGGTACATTTTTCGTCTTCAAACCAAAATTGGGTATTCAGCCAACAAAGTTTAAATCCCGTCTGGCTAGCACGCTTCCCTTCGTTTAATGTTTTCGCAATACATTAGGTCAGTTTGTGGAGAGTAGACAATCTTTTGTGGCTGTTCGAACGCATTCGACCACATGAGCGTCTACACTAGTGTGTAGTGAGAACTATTCTGGGGTGCGTTTCCCAAACGCATTGTTAGCCAACAATGTCGCAAGGTCCATTGAATTTTGTTGGTAACGATGGAATTTTAGACACTGTGGCATTGTGAACTTTTGTAAAGATACATTTGGTTATTAACTTTTAAATGCATCATTATGCAAATTGCAAACATGAGAGGAGAGTCTCCGCACGAAAGACCCACGACTGGCGGATCAACGTGCTATTACATTTCTCTTTGATCACACACAACCCGGGTATGTCCCGGATAGACGCGTGACGTTATGATGTGACGTATAAGGTACGCGTCGAAAAGCGGAAGTGTTTGCATTGCTTTGAACAACATGGCAGCTGATCAGGCATTAGATGTTGCTGTTCAAACTCTTTCCATTGTAGTCGTGAACTTGGTGGATTTTTTTACGCAGCGCCTTAAGTTTACTTATGATCTGCGCTTTCGATCTCGAGAAACCACGCTCGATCATTTTTTTTCGGATTCGGTCGTACACTAACGCATCACGTACCGTTCCACAAAGCTGGCGAACGATCTCAGCTTCGGCGCGGATTGCAAGGAGCTCTCGGGTCTCTGCTTCAGTCCAGTTTGCAGACATCTTTTCGTTCTTTCTTGTATCGATGACGAACACAGACTTTCTTCTAACAGAGTAACAGAGTCGCACGATAACTACGTCATTGCGAAGGCTCGTGCATCATCACTACGACACACCCCTTACGGCATTTGTCCTGGCTTTTGTTCACACAGCGCGCGTTCCGGGTCTGAACACGGCAATGTTACTAGGTCCCCAACCCGGCATCGATCCCGGCATTAAACCCGGGTCGTGTTTGCGTTCACACAGAAGGCGTTCCGGCAATTTGCCGGCAATTTGCCGGGTTCAAAGTGCTGTGTGAATGGGGCTTTGTTGTGATCTTTTGTTAAATAAAGATAATAAAAAGCTGGCCGAATGTGTTTGTCATTTGTGGCACTATCAGTCTACTTTATCTTATGGTGAGTTTTATTAAATGCAATGTTTGCGTTTAATAAATGTTTGAGTAATTTTTCCACAGTTTCTACAAGCTATAGCAGAACGTTTGTGGTGCGTGCGGGCAGGAGTGGAACACACACGTTGTGGGAGTGGGCGGTAAAGGTCAGAAATTCAGCGGGAGCAGGATTAAGAAAACAGTCCCATGCAGGGCTCAATGTGGATGTGCCTTCTGAGGATGATAGGAGTATTGTCTCAAGTAACATGGTAAATGTGAAATCATGTTAATTTGCACCTCTGTTTGTGCGTGAATAAACTGAAGTTCAATGTAAGGTGTGGATGATAAAATCTTTTTTAGGCAGCCCTAATTAGATAAATCAGGTTGTTGTTCCTTGCAAAGGTGAGGTGTGATTGGACTTTTTCATCACATCCCCTACACACACATTGCTATGAGTCCTTCATATCAAGTCCCAAACAAGTCCCACCATCTGTCAGTGATAAAAAACCTGCTTGTTATCACTTTTTCAAAGATGTTAATTGACTGTTAATGGCTTCACATTTCGACAGGTTCTCTGGCTCCTGGATTGAGGATTGTCTCTTGAGGTCATCTCTGGTTCTGTTTCAACAATTGCTTACAGGAAGACAGCATACCCGTTTCCACAGCATCGCTCTCTATTTAGAGCACATGTCTGGATAAACAAAAAGAAAAGAAAAAGAAAAAGAGAAAGAGAGTAGGGGGAGAATGTGCGGCGAAATTGAAAAGCTGAAAGAAAATGAGTTTTCAAACGTATTTCTGCCAGGGGAATGCAGCACGGCTGTTTGTGTCCCTCAGATGGTGAATTGTTGTGGAGGTGTTATAATCATTAGTCCAGATAGAGAGACAGTCGCGCTGTCTATCTGCGGCAAGGAATCTATGAGAGTATGGCAGATGTTCTTTGCATGAGGTAGACATGTCTCTAAAGATAAGACGCAAAACAAAAGTGCTCTAAATATTCTAAAGGTCCCTGACTAAGAGAGAGATGCTGCTTTAGCACAACAATGGCTGAAGGATCATGGCCAGAATGGGAGTGGAAAATGTCAACTGAGAAAGAAAATTGTTAGTTGAATTCTTTGTACCTCGCTTAATACACCTGAGATTATTTGACAGATGCCAGATCTTCTAATCGGGAAAACTGATCTATGGCTAATTTGGTTCTTCAAAAACAAATTGCGAATCTGGATTAAATTATCTGGATTAAGTTGTCTGATATTACTTTTCTTGTGTTCATTGGCAAGGGCAGGAATATCGATACTCTAAACTAAACCATGATCAGCAATGCAGCGATTGGCTGGTGTCAAGACAGCAACACAATAACATCATATATTTAAAAAAATAAACAGCCAAACAGGCAAAATGACTTAAAACTTCTAAACTTCTATTATAAAACGGATAGTTCCATTCCTTGATTCTGATTGGTTGAGCTGCGTTCGAAGCCGTGGTAAATTACTCAACAAACACACACCTGTGACCGCATTACATTAGTATTACTGTGCAACTTCGTTTGCGATTCTTTTGTTGCTGCGTGTGTTGCTTAGTAACCTCTTTGGAACTATTGCTTGGCGGAGGAATACATGTGTTAATAACGTTATATTTTTGTTGCTGGTGTTTATTTTATGAATAAAATTAATATTAAAATTAATATTTTTATGGAGTAACCGTTTTATGCCGTGTTTTACAGTGGATTTAGAACAGCTAAGGGGGTTTCAGGCACGACGCGGACTGTTCTAAATCCACTGTAAAACACGGCTTCGTGGGGCTTATTGGTTTAATAGACAATTGAAATGTGTAAAAGTTTGTTATATGATTCCCAACTATTTCCATTTTTCATGATTTATAGTATTTGTCAAGATGTCAAGAAGAGCCTATTGCAATTAGCAATTAATTTAATTTACACGTGAAGTGCATAAAGCGTCTTAAGGGTCAATAACATTTCAAATGGCACAGCAGACAAACATTTTTTACGTTTCTATTATTTATTTTTAAGCTATCTGGATCTCCTGCACTGTGTCAAGCCACCCATATAATACCTGTCACCATTTGAATTGTTGCACGTATCAACTTTATGTAATGTGTGTAAGGCCACAATAAAAGGACCTGATGGTCTTTTCCAAACTGATGGCCAAGATGGTGAATCTTTGTGTGTTTTTAGGAGAGGTCATGGCTAATAATAATAATAATAATTGGGCCAATATCCTAATTTTTCCATTATACACACAGATTTGCCATTAAAACTGAACCTAGTTTAAAAAACTGGCCCATGGTCATTTAAAACAATATTAGACATTGGTTCCTGCTCAATGCACCCCTAAAGGTGAAACATTGAAATTTCAAAATGTCTTCAATGTGGCGTAAATAAGCGAAGGTATCTGAAATCACGTAATGATGTTTTAATAACAAAGTTCAGGAGGAGCACGTTCAGATAATTAACACGAGAGGAAGACATTTAGTTAATCAACTCAGTTAATGAGATACTTTAAGTGGTGTACAGCAGACTTAAGGCGGGCATACACTGTGCGATGTCTGTGCGATTTCAGCAAAGATTACCAACTCACACTGTACGAGTAGATCACATGCGATGTAAAGCCAAAGCTGTTCACACTATATGGTCCGATTGTCGAGCCGCGAGTTGACTGCTCACACTATACTTGTGAAATATGCGCAATAAACGCATATAGATCATGATATTGTGTATCCAGAGATATTGTCAACAGCATCAGCTATTAAAGTCTTTTTTTTTTTTAAAACAAATTAAGTTTTGATACCATTACAAATGAATGATGGATATGATTGTTGTTTTGTTTCAGATGTTCTAGTGCTAAAGTATTTATTACTTTAATGACCAGCAAGTAAAACTTTAATACCTTCATCAGATCCTGAGAGGGCAATTCGGTACAGTGAATGTAGCAGTGTAGCTTCATGGCTGGTAATGAATGCATTTCAAACAGTCCCTTTTGAGGGAAACCTGAAAACCAGACAGCTCCTAAAAGCTTCATCTTGTCTATGAGCGTGTAGGCACTTAAACCTCTGATGTCCTGGGGACCTTTGCAGAAATTTGTTTGCAAAAAGACCGGTAACATGGGCTTGTTTTACCTTTGGGTCAGCTCAACAGGTTCACTCTCAATAAATATTTCTCAAAGATTCCTTGAAATCTTTTTCTCTCCGTTTTGCCCTTCTATCCACACTGAGACAGTGTTTTTGTCCAGTGAAAACTGTTTTAAAAAGTTTTCCCAAGTGGCTAAATTTGAAAGCGCTGTTTTTACATTGTAGTGTGGACTGTGAAAACAGAGGTAGGGCTATTTGAAAACTATGTTTAGTCATGTGATGCATATTGAACCAAAAGATATACCATTATTGTGCCTTTTATGTGCTATGCACTTCCACACAGTTGCTAAAGTTATGTTACTTTGTACACTCTTCATATCGCAGTTCTGCAAAGATTGAATCAAATTTTCAATTTGTTAAAAAAATAAAAATAAAGCAAACCGTGATATTGAGTGATTAACTTGAATCATTCATTATATGTAATTCACTTGCTTTATGCTAGCTGATCTCAATATAATTTATAGAACAGTGTTTCCACAATATTTCAAATCAACACACCCCTGTATTACTTAGAATTCAGTTTCTCACTCGTAAATATGACTTCGCTCAGCCATTCACGTGCTCGGAACTCATAATTAAGATATTTCCAACTCCACTTGAAGAGCACATTAATGATGAAAATACCAGCTGAATGTCGTTCAAACCAAGATGGTCAATGTCCCCTGTATTACTATGGTTCAATGTTTATTTGACTAGTGGCTGGTATTTTGCCCATGTGATCACATGAAATGCAGCAGGGAAACAATGAACATTCTAGATTAGCTTACATGCAAATGAGTTAGCCTTAGGCCACATTTACACATAGCCGGGTATTTAGAGAAACGAATATTTCTCCCCCTCCGTTTTTAATAATAACATCGTGCACACAACCCGCATAAATACGCCGTCGAGCGCCTTTATAACTATGCTAAACCTATGGGCGGCAGTGTAGGGAGAAGGATAAAGCCATGCAAGCCAATCAGAATCCTCAGAATCGACAAGAGAGAACCTAAAACCCCGTTTCTCCCAGTTGACACGACAACATATAACCGGCGTTTTCAGAAATCTCCACTTTGGCCGGAGTTTTTAGAAATGATCGTTTTCTGGGATAAAAACGGCGTTTTCGTGTAAATGACAGGCCAAAACGCTGAGAAATATCTGCGTTTTCCCATCGTGTAAACGGGGCCTTAGTATGGCTATTAGCAAGGCTTGTTAACAACTGAGATCAGGGAGGTGCAAATTTGAGCACAGTATTTTCAGCTGTTCTTTTTCCCACAAGACACTTTCTCTGTGAATCTTGAAATTTGACTCTCATGCAACTTTGAATTTTTTATAATTAAGTACAAAATGACTGTATAGGTAAAACAAAGTGCACGTTTAAGGGTACGTTTACACGACAACGATATGCTTAAAGAGAAGTTTTTCCTTTGAGTTTTCCGCGTGCAGACGACACCATTGTCAAATGATCTCCATCCGCCTTAAATTCTTATTGAAAGAACCAGAAATGCCTAGACAAACATTCTAAGCAATAAGTGTTTATAATTATAGTTCATGATATAACACAGCTTGTTTGCATACATTTTGGTTTCGGCAAATAGAACAGTCCTGGGATTTTCAAAATGAACTTTACTTTATGCACCTGTTTACACTGTTATGATTGATAGTGATTGAGAGAGAGAGAATTCAGCGCTAATGTTCATTTATAATCTAATCAAACCGATAAAGAGTTCTGCCGACTCTATAACACTCTCTCATCTTTCTGAAAATCAGCCTTAATAAATTTCATCTGAAGAATGGAAGCTCTCTCCCACATCTGCAAGCGTAACACAGTAAGACTGTTTATAGCAGAATGATTAATGACATGTAAAAATGAAGAACAGAAAGAATCACATCTCTTCTTCTCAGATCCGTTAAGAGTGAAATTAGATGACACAGTTGGAAATCACATCACGTATAAAGTTAATTCATTTCTAGTCTTTCAAAACAATGATTGTGGACTCAAAAAAATCTATTTTTTAGCATATTTGAGAGATGAGAGATATTTCAAGTAATATAGTCATTTCAGAGGTTAAACTCAATTTGTTAGTTGTAAAACTCAAACAGATACGCATCAGAGAATGTGAATTGCAAAGCTATTTGACTGCCAGCAGATTACATAACTCATTCTAACCCCAAAACATGCTAATTTATTCAAACAGGCAATGTGAATATTAATATTAGCACCATTATAAGGGTATTAAATACAAATTCTTTCATTTGTTATTTGCTTAATGTTTTTTTGTGTGATCTATGCTAATTATTATTATTATTATTCATTATACTTATATTATTCCTGTCCTAGGGCCATTGTGCTCCAAAGGTTCCATCCTTAATCAAACACACCTGAAAAACCTAGTCAAGTCAAGTCACCTTTATTTATTTAGTGCTTTATACAATACAGATGGATTCAAAGCCGCTTTACAATGATAACCAGACAATTATGCATTTCGGCTGTTGTTCAGCTGTAGTCTGTTCAGTTCTGTTGTAAAGATCATCAGTTTTTTCTATAAAGAAGTTCTGCAAAAAATAAAAAAAATATGTCATCGTCCAGGTCAGTTCAGTTCTCATACATCAATAATATTGTTGAATATTAAGTGTCCCCAACTAAGCAAGACAAAGGCGATAGAGGCAAGGAACCCAAACTCATGTGACAAAATGGAGAGAAAAAAAACCTTGGGAGAAACCAGGCTCAATCGGGGGTCCAGTTCTCCTCCGGCCAATGAATGAGCTCGGTGTGGTTATGATTCAGGCGGCATTACAAGTCGGTAGCATTCAAATATTTATCCAGTTCCATTTGCTTGAAGATCAGATTCATCACAGCGGTGTGGAGCCGAAGCTGGCCATAGGGTTTGTGCAGAGGACCTGATGTGTCAATGAGGCCTTCACAGGGGATTGTCTAGTAGACACAGTCTCTGCTCACATTCAGGGCTGCGTTTTGGTCGTGTCTAGGTGCAGGTCCAGCATCTGATCTGGATATGGACCGGATCCAGCTGACTGCGGTAACCTCGGGATAAGGATGAGACTAATATTAGAGTAGATGCCATTCACTCTAAAAAAAAAGTGGTTCTTCAGCGGTTCTTCAGGGGTTCTTTGCCGTGCTTATGGTGCTATATAGCACCACTGCCATTTTAAGAACCTGTTAAGCACAGTTTGGTTCTTCAGCAGTTCTTTGAGGTGGTTAAGGTGCTCTTATGGATATCTAATCAGCACCTAAACTTTGGAACAGTCTTCCTAGCGTTGTTTGGGAAGCAGACACACTCTGTCAGTTTAAATCTAGACTAAAAACACATCTCTTTAACCTGGCACACACATAACACATTATCAATTTCTATTATTCAAATAAGATTGTTAGGCTGCATAATTTAGGTCGAGCGGGACCGGGAACACTTCCTATATAACCCGATGTACTTGTTACATCATAAGAAGAACACTCTAAACAAAAATGGTGCTAAATAGCACTAAAAGTGGTTCATTGGCTTGTAATCATAGGGGAACCACTTTAAGTGCCATAGCACCTCACTTTTGTCAAATGGTGCTATGTAGAACTACAGCCTGCAGATGTACTAGGTATTATTCTGGCCAGAACTTTGATATTGCAATATACGTGAAGGACTATAATGCATTAAAAGCTCGTTTTTTAAAAGTACTGAGGAGCTAAACCATGTAGTGTTTTGTAATTAATTATCAAGATTTTAAAATGTATGCAATGTTTAATAGGGAGACAATGCAGTGTTGACAGAACCGGGCTAATATGAGCATGCTCCCTGGTTCTGGTAAGATCTCTATTTGCTGCATCTTGGACCATTTGGAGTTTGTTTATTAAGTTTATGGAGTCTGACATTTAACCTTTGTCTTCAGGATTGATTGAAAATTACAAGCAGGTGTGTTTGATTGAGGATGGACCGAAATTCTGCAGGACAGTGGCCATCCAGCAAACACAGTGTGTTGGTACAACGTACCCAACCTTCTAACAACGTTTTAACAACATGGCCAAAAGGTTGCTATAACTACGTTGTGTGGTGAAGGTTGTTACAGCGTTGTCACAATGTTAACATTAAACCACCGTTCAGGGCCATTGCTAAGGTTGTGCCTAGGGTGTCTGGACAATCACTGGACAACATATGTACTCGTCACTGCCCTGAAGCGTGAAAATCAGCCTTTTAAATTTCAACCAACCGGTGGGCTCATTGTGTTGTCTCATTCTTTATCAAGCAAGGATACGTGAGAATTGCGTTTAATTTACCTCAGCTAAATAAGATACGGATTTATACAAACACCCACAACTTAATTGTCTAATGGTACATTTATTTGAACATCTTCTGGTCAGGTATGACAAATATTTAACTTTATTTAAAAAGTTATAAGCCATAATGAAGCCAAAATTACTTTAATGATGAGTAATTGATTTCAGCACTCCTTGAACAGGCAGCAACTTAAGTGCGTACTTGTTACACGTAAATGTTTTTTCCTTTTTTTAACGAACAGATAATTTTTTTTGTGTAACCGGTCACACACCTGTTTATTTTTCCTTTGAGTTGTCGTCTCATTAGTTTCTTTGCTAGATGTTCTCATATCTGCTCATGCTAGTTAACGTTAGTCACTCCCTGTATATAATAACTTTTTTTTTCTCACAAATGTATGACTTTTGGAAGTGCAATTTGATTACCATATTACCATACATAAGGATAAACAATATTTAAAAAGTATATAATTATCTAACATATGACTAATTAAAAATTAACCACAAAACATAACATGCTAAATGGGGGATATCTATAACTAGCATATTTAAAAAATAATAATTTTTAGTTGCTGAATGTCGTGCAACAACGTTGCTACAGCCCTGTCGCGTCTTACAATTCTACGTTGTTACAATGTTGCGAGCACGTAGACATAATAGAAATGCAAGATAGAAAATAGCCATAGTAGAAATGCAACGTGCCACAGACGTTGCCCCAACGTAAATGTGTTTGCTGGGCCTCCAGTACCAAAGTTTCCCATCCCTGTCATAAAGACATGAGGGATAGTTCTTCTTTCTTGGGGTAGTGTACAGAGTCCCCATGTGGGCCCTCAAATGGCCCCTAGGGACTTCTGTCATATCTATGCATAATAATATCACAGGAGGTGGGCTCTTGTGCCTTGGTTCTGGCCCCATGTAGGATCCCCAGCAGCCCTTGAGCACCGCAGTCATATCCCTGCAGTAAAATATCATAGAAACATGAGTTCTGGTTCATTTTTCTTTTGGCAGTGTATATATGACTCCAACATCCTGATGGTGAATTTATCACCAGTAAGCATCACTCACATTTTGTTCAGAAAATATACTCATATATAGTGATTATTATCAGTATTATGTGGTACTAGGGGGCAAGACCCCTGGAGCATTATGCAATTTATGACACAGCATTTTATAACACTCTGTTATTAGGTTTCCACACATGCACGTCAGTGGACAAACACTGCAGTGATGCAGGGAATAAGACCCTGAGGAGGGAAAGAGAGAGACACCGTCTAAAAGAGGAATAGGCTTTATGACGCTCTCTATTGAAAAGAGAACAAACTGATCCTGCCAACAAACATCCTTTGATGGAGCCGAACTCAATTGAATTGAGTCAAATCTAATTCCACTGAACTGAAAGCAGGCAGAGAAAGAAAGCTTGAGAGAGATATGGATGGAGGGTGAAAGGAAGAGAGGACCGGGGAAGCGGATTAGAGTCTCCAGAGATGTGGCAGTCGTCTGAACAGGTGTTTGTCGAGGGAGAGAGAGAGAGAGACACTGGAGTAAACTGAACTGCAGCGGCAGGTTCTCTGGAGGTGTGTAAGTATGCTGCACTGTTTGATGTGTGGAGAACTGAACTGATTTTGATGTGCAGTCCTGTGTGGATTGAGCAGGGGAGATATGTCACACACATGCAGACCCAGAGATGGGCTTTCTGATGTCTGTAGTTATTGACTTTTCACTTTTCTGTCAGCTGCCTGTTTTCCATTCAGGGAAAGGCCACACACACACACATACACACACCCTTCATCCCCGCAATCCCTGATAGCGCCTGTCAGTCAGAAGTCGTTCAGCGGAGAGGAAGTTCCTAGGATGCCACTGCCACTGCCAGGAAACACAAATGTCTGCTTGAGAGGAAAAGGAAGTTGCATCAAAAGCTGAGGTAAAGGGGTGAATTATCTTTGTCCAGACTTGCACACATTTTGGAGAAAATCACACGTGCTGGCCATGAGCAGAACATAATAATATATTAGTATACTGTATGCATCATTTAATCACTGTCAAATGAGCAAGAATGCTGATGTTAAGAACAACAACAATACAACTTTCTTTTACACAACAATACAAAAAAAAAAAAAAACGATTGAATGAGTATCAAACGCTATCTCACGACCAATTCAAGTGTAAATCCCAGTGATGGGTAGGTTTAGGGGCGGGGTCAGGGGTAGGTCATTAGTACGAATTCATACGAATTGGGCAACTCGTAAAATATGTACGATTTAGCAAAACTCCTACAAATTCAAGGCAGGTCATATGAATTCGAACGAATTTGCCACCTCGTAAAATACGTATAAAAATTGCTGTGAGATCGAGTTGTGAGTATCTTACATTATAGACAAAATACTAGCTACTTTGTCTATTTTATTTTGCCAACGAAAATAGATCCAGACAAAGCCGATGAAGAGTCAACCACTGCATGTCTCTGAGCAACAGAGTAGTGGTGTTTCATTCCTGAATGAATATGTTTTTGCATGATTGAATTGACTGAGTGAATAATTCAGTGACTCAGTCATTTGTGGTCCTCTACTGGTCACAGTGATGTTGCCAAGTAAGACATGTGCATGGATCAACAACACATTTAGTTGATCCTGGAACAACATACCTATCCGACAACATACATATCCTTAACCCTAACCCTAACCCCACCTGTAAGTTGTCCCTAAAATCAGAGGGAAATGATGAATATACATGAATTTACATCAGTGAATAACACTGATGTAAGCACCTAACCCTGGTTGTAAGTCTAAACTTAGCATAATATTGTCCCTCAAATCTGATTAGTTGTTTGGAATATATTTGTATAAACAAAGATATTGATCCAGGAACATGTTGCACTTGGTGAAATCAGGTTCTGTGGGAAACCCAAACTCCATCAGGTGACAGAAATGGAGAAACCAGACTTAGTCGGCGGGCCAGATCTCCTCTGTCCAAATGAACGAACATGGTGTGATTTATGAAGAGCATCCGGCGAGGGCGGCGCGGCGCGGCGCGTCTTGGACGGCGAGAGCGGCGAGAAGAGTTGAAATCAAGTCAACTTTATGGTAATAAGCTATGTAGTGGTTCGGCGGCAACCAGCGGCAACCAATCGGAATGTAGGAGTCCTCCGCCTGAGAGGATACCAGAGAACACAATCCTGTAAACTTTGGTTCCGACCACATTAGTTCCCAAGCAAAATGGAGGAAAAGTTAATTATTTCTGTTGCGGGTTTCCCGTTATTGTACGACTTGTCCCTTTTTACATACAGGGACATTAATAAAAAGAACGACGCATGGAAAAAGGTGTCTGAAATTGTTGGTGTTTTGTTACTTTCACATTTAAAAGATTTCATTAGGTTAACTTATACCCTATGTGTGGCCAGTCTGCACAAAATAGGATATTGATTTATGTTCAGTTCTTATTTGCTTTGTGGCTCCTTTAAATAAAGTTGAAAAAAATCACGCATTCTAAAATCCACGTCAGAGCGTCCCCAAATCTCACGGCGTCAGTGCCGGTGGCAGGGTGGCGAGAGCGTATTTTGCTGCTCTCGCCGGCGGCGGTGTGAATGCACAGTAAGGGTGAGTAAATTATTGGATCATTTTCATTTTTGGTTGAAGTATCCCTTTTTAAAAAAGTTTAACTTTGTTGGACCAGTTACAGTATGTTTTAGCTTTTGAAACGTCTGCGGCATGTTCAACAGTGAGAGGAGCATAATTTCCGCAAGTCTCTGTGGTTGTGGAGTGAAGACATCATAATGATGAGAGTCGACAGGAAGAGTTGAACGAGAAGAGAACACAGACTAACGAGAGAGAGAGAGAGAGCTGGAAAAGAGGTATTGTGAAAGGGCAGATCTCCTCCTATCGCCATTCTTTTTTTTTTGTTCTGTCTGTTTGTCATAAAGATGAAAGAGTTTAAACTTCAGACAGATATCAAAGCCTGTCAATACATACATGCACATCACTGCAGCTCTAATAAAGACATCACCTGTGAGACAAAAACTTCAATAGAGAGTGTGAGTTACATCAGCCCTTTTAATATATGCTAATATGCTGATATACAGATGGTATGGGGTGACGTGGGAAGGTCAGATCCAGTATCACGTCCAAATGGATTTAGAAGACATGAGTTTTTGGCACTACATGAAGTTTAGGCTTGTTGTAAGCCAGAACTTATTTTGACAGTGTAGCCTAAAATGAATATAAAAAATAAATAAAACCATGCCCAAATACATGGATCCTCTTACGAAAATGTTTCCACAAAAACACAAATTTCTGAATTTGGGATTCACAGTCAGCTTCACACTTCCAGTCTACATGAGTTGAGATTGGATTAATATATTGATCTAGTTTCTGATAAATCATGAAATTGACATTGCTTGTCATAATGTGCTGATGCGCACTGTATAATATTGATACTAGCGAAGTACTTTTACTCTTTACAAGTCTGCACAACTCATTAATGCACATTGCACTTTATTGCAGATGTACTTATTTCTGTCGGACTGGAGTGTTGCTTCTACATTTCTACACATCATTATGAAAGATTCGATATATCTTATGTAAGTACATAGTACTTAAAGACACCTCTAAAGTGTGACCAAACTGGGCTTGTGTAATCGTTGATTAAACAATTGAATAGTAAATTAAAAAGGAAGTGAATGATTTCGCTGGGGACGCCATCTTCCGGCGAGACGCTGGAATTAATTTGGTGAGACCTGAGAAAAAAAACAAGGAAGAGTGTATCTGTTGTAATGCTTGCTAATACATTAAATTATGCTTGTCCCGTGATCATTGCTTCACCAACATATAGGTTAAATCTGCAATAAGCAGCTTCACAAGTCATCTTATTTGTTCTAAATCTTCCAAAAACAAGGAATTTTCTGGTTTCTAGCATATATTTCACACAAAATAGAGTAAATATGTCAAAAGGTTGACTATCATAGTCCTTGCAAAAATAGAGACCAATGGTACTGACTATGCATAACAACAGAAACATTGCTCACAGCAGGTGGTTTGAGGATGGACAGGAATGTATTGTTGAAGGTGGTGGATCTTTTACACAAGTGTTTTGACAGCTAAAAGGAATAAATGCAGAGATGCAACATGTTGATAACTGAGAAGCTGTTTCTCCTAATTTTTATCTGTTATGTTTAAAATGTTAAAACTAAAAAGACTAGATTCCCTTTCAAGGGAACTCTAGCTGTGTAGAGACGCTGTGGGAAAGCCTCTGTGTGATTCACTATCTCATCTCTTAAAGAATTAGAGACTTGCAAGCCTTGCCGGCATCTCCTTCGTGCCTAGAATTTGCACCTGGCATGGCGAAAGCCTTTTTTTCACCCTAGAACGGGTTATGTCCCTAAGGTTCCCACTAATATCGTGGGTCCTATCATACTGCGGGCCTTCTGTCCTCCCCCTTTTCAAACATCAGATCAGGAGAAACTTAATTTGCTGTGCCCAGTCAGGGCATTAGATGTCTACACCCACAGAGCTGCCCAGTGGCGAAAACCGGACCAGTTGTTTGTCTGTTTTGTTTCCCCCAGAAAGGGGTTCCCAGCATCTAAGCAGAGGATGAGCAAGTGGGTAGGGGGATTTCAGACGGAACCTATGACACAAATTTACAAGAACAAACATGAAAACATGCACAAAAATTTGTCTCTCAAATGTGAGGGAATTTAACTCGGTCTCTCGTGACATTTTGCAGACTCTGCTGTGTGCGTTCATGTGTTTTGAAGGAGGCATGGCTTTGGAGACACTCTGAAGGGAGGGTGGGATCTTGTGCTTAATTTAAAGCTAGCTTTCTATTGCTAGCCTATTCAAAAATGCCTAGCCTACCTTTAAAAGACCCTGCCCCCCAACCTTTAGTTTTGACTTTAAAGGCACATTTTCAACACTATTTGTATTGTGACAACGTTGGCAGTAGGCTATATGTAAATTAACAATGTTTATTAATGCCAGACACATTAAAATTACAAATGGCTGTGCCCATGCTTACCTGACAAATAAGGTGGATACATTGCAGACTGATGGGAGGGGCCATGCCCAGTGCATTATGGGTTCGGAAGTTTCCATACCTTTTTGGCAAAAGGGAAGAAAACAACATCTTTTCTTTGTTTTCTCTAGTCAGGCAGCACAGATTTTCTCCCCGCCTTTCTACTGTATAGGCAGCCAAGTTTTATTGAAAGCCCATTTTGCCAGCGGTGAAGTACCCGTTTTAGGGGTGGATGTCTTATTTAACACCCATCCCCCATTATTCACACCCTTCTCACAAATTATTTAAAAGCCCTGTGTTAGCTTTCCAACCCAACCTGTTTTTCTTCAGAATATTATTGATATTGGATAATCTGTTCTAAAGTAAAATTGTGGTATTAAAGGAAAAACAAACACACTAAAATGATACAAAATTGAATATTTAGGGTGCAAACCCACTTTGCATTCATAGATTTTATTTTTTTTACCTTCTTTTAAATAAAAAGATAATTTCTTAAAAAAAGAATTGAAATCAAAATACATATTGCAGGCATAGGCGACACTTTCAGCTATTTTTCATCCATCCACACGCCTGTTTCAACGTGTGCAGTGACCACAGCCCTCCCAAACAACAACACCGACAATGACAACAAATTCAAACGCGCAGACCAGTCTGATTCTGAGCAGCTGTTTACCACAAGACTTTCAGCCGCAGATAAAACCATTCAGTGTTGCATATTTTGTTATAATTTATTTTGTAGATGGAATATATTGTTTTTGTCTCTGGTCTGTAATGAGTCAAGGTGAATTGAACACTGCAGGTCTGTTTCGGGATGTCCGGTTGAGTTCACTGGAGTGTGTGGGAGGGGGAGGGGGATGAGATAGCACTTCACAACCTCTCGATGTCTCTGTATTTCTTGCGTAGGATGGAGACCTGATCTTTGAAGAGCACGGGATCCAGACGCAACTGAGAGTGTAAGAGAGGCATGAAGCCAAACCAACTTGTGAAAGAGTTCATGCAGGACTGACGCTGTGCAAAGTGGTCTGGGTCGGCCCATCGAGACGCCTTAGAGCCCTGAGAGAGAGAGGGAGAGAGAGAGGGAGAGGGAGAGAGAGAGAGAGAGAGAGGTCTGTGTATGGTTCACCAGGCAGATTATGAATGAGGGCAGGAACATGTTATTGGAATTGGGCAGCACTTTAAAAGACACTGACAAACAGAGCGAACACGGAGTGTTCATTTCACGACTCAGAGGATAGACGACAGTTATGGCCTTACATTCATGAGAAACACTTTGGAAGAATGTCTAGCCCCTTGTTAATACAATCCACTAATACAGAACTACATGCACCCAATCCTTTAAGAGGAACATCAAAATATTTGATATTGTTCATAACTTGTTCATAACATAATCTCAAAATCTTTAGACATCTTTGACATGACTGACTGACTGATATTTGACCATTTTGAGATTATAATCAGCAAATAGCCACGTAGCTTCTAGTTTAAGTTCGAGTGAATTTTGAGCAAATATTCAGTAAAACAATAAACTTTCTAAAACTTTGAAACGGAATATTTACAAACTCCAAATTACTCCTAACGTATTTAAACTACATTGCATTGTAAAATGCCGTATTGAAAAAAATGAGTTAACTATCCCATGCTACAAGCTAATAACAAAAAGTAGCTAACCTACAGTATTTAAGAGGGCAATAGCAATTTTTAAAAATCAGAGCAGTAAATCTTTGCCACAAACATAATTTATATCTCAATAAGGGTGATGACTCTGAAAGTAAGATAATGATAGCACTTGAGATAAATCATAACAATATGTGACAAAAAGCAGGGATGTAGTATTTTGTGGTAGGCCCCACTCCTTGTTAGAAAAGGTAGCTTGTTACTAAAAAACAAACAAACACATTGCTTTGAAAACAGGTAAACTAATGTCAAACTACTGAAAAAAAAATTGAAGATAAGTTTACATGACAACAATGTACTAAAAATGGAAAATTTTATCCTTTGTGTAATTTTGTGTGCATATGTTGTCAAAACGATCTTAGCATTACTTCTCAATACTGTATCAATAATCTCAATAATCATGTCAATAATATATAGTATAATTTTTATACTACTATTTAGCAACAATAGAAGATTTAGAGCAACTCAGCCGAAACCTACTGTTGCATTAGGATTTTTTTTGTTCCAAAAATGGACAAAGAACATACTAGAGATCCACCGATACTACTTTTTCCAGAAAAAACAGTAAACTTCTTGTCCATTGAAATAATGAAGGGAACCACTCCTTGTACATAAGTTTGAGATGCATTTAAGATTTAGTTTTAATCCAAATGAGGCAAAATGTGTGCTGAGCGATTAGCAATCAAGAGCATGCAACAGAAGTACACACACTCTCTCTCTCTTTTTACAGTCAGTTAAAGGTACAATATGTAAGAATTTTGTAATAAAATATCCAAAAATCACTTGGACAGTATGATATTTCTTGCAGTTGTGTATTTACAATATCCCAAATGTCTCCAAATATTTTTTATTTCAGAGAAATTTCCATTTTAAATAATGGCCCGTCCCAGAAAAAAATGTTGCCTGTCAATGACGCAATATCTGCGCTATCCTCGGTTTCCGCTCGTACTGCCATAGCCATTGCGTAACCATGGCGACAGACGTGGACAACTGCTTAGTGCGTAACATTTAGCGGCACACTGTTCTTATTTCGTTCAAACATTATGGACCATGGCAAGCAGACGTTGGGACCAAAAAGGAGAAATAAAATGAGGATCAATATCGGCGTGGCGTTTTCGAGATGCCGAGAGCTCCATGTCCGCGACTGGACTTGACAGAGCTTCAAAAGTAACGACTTGACAGAGACGCCACTCTTGCACATTTTATTACACAGGTGAGTAAATGTACATAAAACAAATCAATGTTATATAGCTCAACATGATGAAATGTTGGTAACACTTTACAATAAGGGTGCACTAATAAGCATTAATTCATGCTTAACTAATGCACAGATAATACTGAGTTAATATATTACTAATGATTATCTAAGCTATTCATTAATGATTGCCTCATTAGCAACTAATGAAGAGTCTGTCTGGTTAATATATTAGTTCATATATGAATTGTTATTAATTAAATATGTAATTGTGGATTAATTCCATAATCACTTATTTTATTAACTAATAGTGTTCATTAATTTGTTAATTACCACAATGAGCCTAATATGCATTAATACATTATTAATTACAACATTAGTTGTGTGTCAATTACTACAATTACTAGATGATAAGTTAATAATGATGTGCCTCAACAAGTAAAGTCACAACATAATGATTGTTAGCTAATAATTAATTAATCATTAATGACCATCACTAGAATTTATAAAAGCTGTTTATTAAACACTGGTTTACAAAAACATTGTAGTAATTGACACACTACTAATACTGTAATTAATAATGTATTAATGCATATTAGTTTATCTGTATTGGTTGAAATTTAAGGCTTTGGCTCATTGTGGTAATTAACAAATTAATGAACACTATTAGTTAATAAAATAAGGTATTATGGAATTAATCCACAATTACATATTTAATTAATAACAATTCATATATGAACTAATATATTAACCAGACAAACTCTTCATTAGTTGCTAATGAGGCAATCATTAATGAATAGCTTAGATAATCATTAGTAATACATTAATTCAGTATTATCTGTGCATTAGTTAAGCATGAATTAATGCTTATTAGTGCACCCTTATTGTAAAGTGTTACTGAAATGTTATATGAATATGAAAATTAATATGATCTGTATGTTATTCTAATGTTGATCTAGCTACTAGTGAGCTGCTAGTTTCATATAGCAAACAAACTAACACCATAGAATAAAATTATAACTTTCAACATACTCAGATGCTGTTTCGTGTGATAGTGTAATGTTAGAGTGACTGAATCAGTGCTGCGTTACCTCAAGTTTAATTTGTCAAATAAACTGACCTGTGTGAGTAGTATTCAGCACTTGCGGGTAGTTCGGTAGAAATAAATATCCTTTTTCCTTTATATCAGCGGGATTCGCTGTGTGATACCTGTCTATTATTAGCAACCGCGACCTCCTTCATACCACTGTAATGTTAAAAAAACATCAATGTTTTCACTCATCCATTAACATTATTAGAACCATCAGCTTGACAGCAAGTCCCATCATTCAGCTCGTCACTGCGTCATAAACCTACGCCTTTGACCCTAGCGGCGAAAAAAAAAAACATATTGTAGCTTTAACTTTAGTAAAATGTGCCGCGCTTTACCTTCTTTGGTATGGACATATCCAACCGACCTACAAACTTTCCAGCGATGTCTGTGAAAAAGGGATGTGTGCTCGTGCTAGAGTGTGGTTTTTATCAGCTTGCGCACAGCAGCATAGGATGTACATATTAATTTGTTTAACATTCTATTAATTCGATACATTTACTTATTAGAAATCCTTCTTTGATGCATCATTCTGCTATTTGTTTGCTCTGTTGTTGTTTCTTTGTCACAAGCACTGTACTGTACATGCTTGGTGGTATCGGTTTGTTGGTATCGGAAATTTTTATTATTGAGTTCATGAGTGCAGTATCGCGCCCGATTCCGATACTCGTATCGGTGCATCCCTACATATTATATCGGCTATTGTTTACCTTGCTCTGAAAACATATGTTGGCTAATCATTAATGCTAAAGAGTGCAGAGTTTTGAAAAAGACAGAGGTGATCTATAATTGAAAGAAAGAAAGAATGAATGAAGAAATGTATTAAAAGACAAGGAGAAGGAGAGGCAGGGGAAATGGGTAAGGTAGACAGACAGAGAGAAGGATAGTACAGCAACCTTGCTGTCAATCATTAATCTCACCTTACCATGAAGACATTCATCAAACGGACCAATACTGCTGGAATCAGATCCACACACACTCACAGCCCTGGAGCGCTCCATCCATCACACACTACACAGACGTTTCTGATCTCAATAGGGAATCGCCCTGGACACACACTCATCTATTTACAACCATACACACACAGACTCATACCTGCTGCATCATGGTCTCCTTGTACTGTTTTTTCTGCGTGACTTTGATTGGCGGGAGTTTGGATACTGCAGAGATGAGGAAATTCATGAGGATATCCTCACAGTTGGCCAACTGGTCCACCATTGACAGCAGAGACATCGGCAGGTAGTATGTGTACAGGTGATGGTAATACCTGTCCAAAATAAATAAATAAATAATATATTAATAAATATATTATTTAGCTGTGTGAAAAACGCCCTTAATTTGACATCACACGGTAAATATTATGTTCTGTTTGTGGACTCTTATGTGTGTTTCCTTTGGTTCCCATATCTCCTCCCTGTCTTTACTATGGTTACTCATTGGTTAACTGATTATGTTTACTTATGTCTTATTTGATTCCTCATTTAGCCTGTGAATTTAAGCCCTCTAGGGGGTATTCCAGAAGCAAGGTTATCTTACCATAGGACACACACACACACACACACCACACACACACACACACACACACACACACACACACACACACACACACACACACACACACACACACACACACACACACACACACACACACACACACACACACACACACACACACACACACACACACACACACACACACACACACAAGAATGGTGATAACCAAATAGTTTGGGTTCCCATTGACCTCCTTTGTATTTTTTTGTCCTTACAGTGGAAGTCAATGGAAACTGAAACTGTTTAGTTACAACATTCTTCAAAATACTTTATCTTCTTTTGTGTTCCACAGAAGAAATACTATTCCTTTAACAAGCTTATAATTATTTATCATAATTTCTTTTATGAGAAACATTAAACGAGTGCTTCATTAAGAGAAACCTGTGAGCAATAAAACGATCTTAGTCACTCATGATATCCTTCACAGACAGAGACAGGTGAGCCCACTCAGCCCACCTGCTGTGAGAACCTGAAAAAGACAGATGTTTTAATTTATGTGAGTGACCATCCTCTCTCTCTCTCTCTCTCTCTCTCTCTCTGTCTCTCTCTCTCTCTCTCTCTCTCTCTCTCTCTCTCTCTCTCTCTCTCTCTCTCTCTCTCTCTCTCTCTCTCTCTCTCTCTCTCTCTCTCTCTCTCTCTCTCTCTCTCTCTCTCTCTCTCTCTGTCCTTATTAAACCGACTCTCCTTTCCTGCCTGCAGATGTCTTGTCTGTCATTCCTCTTTCCTTCCTTCTCTTTTACTCTCTCTCTTTGAGGGAAAGCCATCAAAACGTTTCTCTCAGCCCTGCAGGTGGCTTATCTCTCTTCACACGTTTATTTATGTCTTTTTTCTCCTGTGCACTTTAAGCTCGGGTCACTTTGCAGGTGGTGTGTGTCAGCTCGCTGACCAGTAGAAAGCAGTTAATCTGTGTGTCGGGGTGTGTGATGTGTCAGTCTGAAGGTCTGTGTGTGTGTGTGGCTCTGTTGTGAGTGATGAGTTCGGGAGACCTTCGGCTAAAACAAACTGTGAACTCCATCTCACCTGTGCCATTTATCGTTAAAATATGGACCAGTGAAGCTGTCAGACTGAACATTTATTACCTGCTTTAATATCAGCCTGTCTCTGAGCGATCCTCTATTGCAGCAGGTCTCACATTCAGCTTTTACAAGCATCTGACACTGACCTCGTACCAGCCTCTTGTCCAAATTCAGTGAGAATCTGCAACAGTGATTCAAGATTCAACAAGCTGTGAATCCCTGCTATGATGTTGCTTGGGTATTGTGGTTACTACAGTGTTTCTTTGCGATTGCTAAGGTGCTCTTAGTGTTTTTATAGGGTTGATATGCTGTTTCTAGGGTGTTGTGGATGGTTATTACAGTGTTTCAATGCTGTTGCTAGGGTGTTGTGGTCACTATAGTGTTTCAATGCTGTTTCTAGGAGTTGTGGTCACTACAGTGTTTCTATGTGATTGCTAAGGTGCTTTAGTGTTTTATAGGGTTGTTATGCTGTTGCTAGGGTGTTGTGGATGGTTATTACAGTGTTTCAATGCTGTTGCTAGGTGTTGTGGTCACTACAGTGTTTCAATGCTGTTTCTAGGGAGTTGTGGTCACTACAGTGTTTCTATACGATTGCTAAGGTGCTCTAGTGTTTTTTTATAGTGTTGCTTGGTGTTTGTGGATGGTTATTACAGTGTGTCAATGCTGTTGCTAGGGTGTTGTGGTCACTATAGTGTTTCAATGCTGTTTCTAGGGAGTTGTGGTCACTACAGTGTTTCTATGCGATTGCTAAGGTGCTCTTAGGTTTTTTTATAGTGTTGCTATGGTGTTGTGGATGGTTATTACAGTGTGTCAATGCTGTTGCTAGGGTGTTATGGCTACTACAGTGTTTCTATGTGATTCCTAAGATGCCCAGAGTGTTTTTAGACTGTTTATATGTTGTTGCTAGGGTGTTGTGGTTACTACAGTGTTTCTATGCGATTGCTAAGGTGCTCTTAGTGTTTTTATAGGGTTGCTATGCTGTTGCTAGGGTGTTGTGGATGGTTACTACAGTGTTTCAATGCTGTTGCTGTTGCTATAGTGTGGTGAATGGTATCCAGAGTGTCTCTGTGTGGTTGCTAAGGTGCTCTGGATGTTTTTAGAGTGTTGCTTTTCTTTTGCTAACGTGTTGTAAGTGGTTACTACAGTGTTTGTGGATTTATGGTTGAATAAATACAATTTATTAAAGTAACTAGTTGATACATTTTCTTTATCAGCTGAACAATATATTTATTAAACACAATTTAACATGTAGGTAATTTACATATTATAGTCTAGTGGTTCTCAACCTTTTTAACTCAAACACAAATGTTCAGGGGTATGTTTTAATGGCATGTGTGATTGTTTAGACATTTTTTTCTTCTACATATAGCTGACTGAGGTGTGAGGTACCATGACACATGAAAAGGGTAGGATGAATATATAATAAGACACTTTTATATAATAAAACACTTTTCTTCACGCTCAAGTCCGTCCATGACCGGGGGATTGTTAAGCTCTAACAAACATAAAAAAACATGTATCATAACAGTACATTCCTTATATATTTCAAGTCTTCTGAAGTCATATGATACTGTAGCCTTTTGTGAGAACAGACTTAAATTTATGTCATTTTTCACTGAAAACCCTTCATCATACCCAGTGTTGGGCAGTAATAATATTACTTTCCCTGGTAACTAGTAGTGTAACTAATTACTAATAAAATTTAAGTAATATCACATTTACCATCCCAAAAAATGGCTAGTTTCTAGTTTTTTTTTTTGTCACAATCACTAATGATTTGAAATTAAAAATTCCAATCATACCTATAATTTATCATAATTATATTCTTTATTTTTTTAATTATATATATCTTTTTTTTTTATCTTTTTTTTTTATCAAAGCCATTATTTTAAATTTGTAGGGAGAAAGGATGACATCAAAAACATCAATGTCACATGTAAATTATATGGTACTAAAGGCCATTGCACACTGAGTCCGAAATTCGCATCCGAAATTTTCGCACGTTAAAAAATAAATACGACCTCACGTTATGTCAATCACGCTTGCACACTGCCTCCGAAACTTTCGTCCGTCATAAAAAAAATCGAAGCGGGTTCGATTTTCTGCGTTTTTCGCATCCGTAACAAGCAGTTTGAATGGTGTTTGAATGGTGCTTTGACAATTCAGAGCCACCGAATCACGAATACGAAAAAACGTATACGAAAATTTCGGACTCAGTGTGCAATGGCCTTAAGACTTCACTCAACTCAACTCAACCTCAAATCTCCTGAAACACCTTCTATTGAGAATGAGGAGTCACGTGCCAATTTGGGCGGAGTCTGAGACGGTCGGCCATGACGGTAGGAGACGCTATCGGTCATAGACATGTATAGAAAGGCTAGATGGCTCAAGGCGGAGTCAGCTGTGTTAGGTCAGGAGACTGCGCTGCTGCTCCCTGCTGCTGTGGACGGAAGGTGAGTGACATACGCCAACTAAAATGCTCGTAACTTGCTGAATTCTTGACGGATTTACAAACGGTTTGGTTTATTACAAACCTTATTAACGTGGCTATGATTCGTGCTGATGCCGATTTTTAAATTGTAGCTTAATAAACTCCGTGGCTATAATTTTTCACAAGTATGCAGTTAAATAGCCGCATCCCTGACGTTTATGACACTCCAAGCCGTTTGAAAATCGGTTGAAAATTGAGCAAAATAGTTATTTCAGCACTACATGCACAATAGACTTTAATGTTATAACTGGACGAGCGGTCCTGTCCTAAGATGGCCGCCGTGTGACGTCGTCGGGTCCCATTGGCTCTCAGCGCCGGTAAGCCATCTAGCCTTTCTATACATGTCTATGCTATCAGAAATTCACAGAGGCGCGAATAAACATTCATGATTTACTCACCCTAGCATTTTATATTTCGGCGGGACAGAGACGGATCTACAATTACAATAAAGAAAATTAATAAAAGTAAAGCAATGCAAAGAGATAAGTTGAAAGAAAAGGGACCTTACAGGAAGCTTACTCCGAGCGCAAAACAGCCGTATTTGGATAAGCTCTCAGGCATCCAAAATATCGACCCATACGAGCTCCCTGCAGCGGAATGGCACAGAGACCTGGACCATTTACCTCCATGTACATATATGGACATCGTGAATTATCTTGTTTTTGGTGTAAGTTACTACACAATGCAGGAGTTTAAAAGCCACAAGTCTTTGTAAAGTTACGAGGCTTTCTGCTGTGGCTGGGTGCAGGACTTGGCCATCTACAAGCCTTCAGCTGGTGAAAACAGCGTTGCTACGTTAGGTTTCTTCACATGAGTTTTAGTGTGTTGTAATTACATTGCATTTAGCAGACACTTCTTGACCAAACTGACTAATTAACTGTTTTCGTATATATTTATACAAAATAAATTATATATATATGTTTTCTATGTGAATATATATAGTAAAATGTAATTTATTTCTATGATTTTTTTCTCATAAACACTACGGTTTAAATGTTTGGGGTCGGTAAGATTTGAAGTCTGTTCTGCTAACCAAGGCTGCATTAGCTGTAAAAACAGTAATATTGTGAAATATTATTTAAATTTTAAATGTTCTATTTTAATTTATTTTAAAACAAATGATTCCTGTGATCAAAGCTGAATTGTAACGCAGCAGTGACTTCCAGGCATGGTTAACCAGTGCGGACTTGCGAGAACCTACTCTACTACCGAGTTTAACGACACCGGAATCCTGCCAACAGAGGGTGAGATCGAGGGGAGGGGCTCTGTACCATGACGACAACTCCTCACTCTCAATATCCAGTGAAACAAATTTAAAAAACCCCCGCCAAAAGATGTGGCCAAGGATGATGGCTGTAGCCCTAAAAAGGCTAAACAACAAAAATTGGATTTGTATCTTGCTGGACAGCAGTCTACAACAAGTGAAAAATAACTAATGAAGCTTGTGACTGGGTATGTGGTTGATGAAATGTTGCCTATCTCCACGGTTTACTCTCCATCTTTTAGGAAGATCCAAGGCTAAAATTTTTTTTTATGAAACACAACACCCCCACTCCATCCAGCGCACCAGTGGAAAGACTGTTAAGCTTAGGAAGACTGGTTCTGACACCAAGAAGAAGCAGAAAGTGCGATAAAAGGTTTGAAAAGCTTCTCCAGATGAGATATAATCGCGCTTCAGGTGTGAGCAGTAAAAAACTAGTGGTGAGCAATAGGCTTAAAAAAATTAGTTTAAAATTAAACATGCATGCAAATAGTATATCACTTATTGTTATTGAATTGAACTTAATTGTTGCTGTGTGCCTACTGTTTTATTTGTCTTCTGTAAAATATTTAGGTCTGATTTAAATTAAACATTCAAAGACCACATTCCATTGTTGTAAACCTATTTCATCATCAGATTAAATGTTCTGGTGCTTGTTGGCCTCTTTTTCTTTCTGCCAACATGTTTAGTTGGTTCTACCTGTTTGAGCCCTGTTGTAGATTTTAGTATGCTGCTGCTTTATTAAATAACATAAGTTGTTTTAAAAATAGTGGCTTGTAATCAGTTTGAGCCAATTGTAATCTTTGTTTATCTGTAACTTTCATGGATTCACAGACTGCAAAACCGATGCAATTAACAATTTTTGTGGGCTGTAACAGAAAAGTAAAGTAACTAGTAGTGTAACTAATTACTGTTGGCTGGGATAATAAGTAATAATATTCCTTTTAAAAGGAGTAATTAGTAATGAGTAATTTTTTTTTTTTTTGAGTAACGAGCCCAGCACTGATCATACCTCTCAAATGGTATTTGCACTTTCGCATATTCAACAGTCTATTACAATACACACATTAATAGTGTTTAAAGTAGACCTGGCTCTATGTATCCTTCACCAATAGATGCATATGGAAAAGTTACTGTTCCCTTTTGAATGGGAACTCGAGCTGCATCCCCTAGAGGGCGCTATGGGGAATGCCTCTAGCGTGACCGGTGTCTGAAGCATGAGTCTAAACATGACAATGAACTTGACACTGGCAGGCTGCAGCCTACGATGTAACTACTGGTGCGACTGGAGTATAAAAGGGCACCAGTGACATACGTCGTCCCCTTTCTTGTCTTCTGTTTGAACGTGTGTCTAACTGGAAGACTATGGCAAGCATTAGTCCTAAATCCTTTAGAAAGAGTGTGTGCCTCCGTGTCAGCGTTCTGACACCTGATGACAAATATGTGCGTTATTTGCATGGGCGTGGAGCATGCGTGCTCAGTCCTTGATGGGTCTGTTTGCGTGCATTGTAAGCACTTTTCTATGAAGAAACTTCACTCTCGTCTGTCCCAATTCTCAAGGGAATAGCAGGACCTGCTGAGGCGAGTAGGAGACTGAGGTTTTGGAGCTTCTGGATGAGTTTGAGAAAGGTATGAATATGTCTCATTCATCTGCGGCTTATAAGAGCAAGCTTCCAGATTGTGATGTGTTGTCTCTCACGTTATCTGATTCGGCAGCGAGCGTGTGTTTCTGGCTTCGAGCAAAGACGCTGATGAGATCGAAGATGTTTCTGAGCGCTCTAAGCCCGCCCGCCTTATGACAAGTAATATGACAAGTTAGAAGTTATGTCCTGTGCCACGGCAAGATTAGATCTGCCGTGGAAACGCGAGAAGCGCACATTTGCTCATAGTCACTTGGATGAACGCTTTTTGTCAGGATAACCGTCCAGTTCATACGAGCCTTCCCTATCTTCCAGATCTTCATGCTGAGGTGTACAGATCATGGAGAAAACCATATTCATCCTGCATCCATCGCACTCAAGTCAATTATGCTGATGTGGAGGGGATGCAGGAGTATGGTTATGTATTGATGCCTCTGATCGAAGAGACGCTGACTAGCTATCTCTTGATGGGCGAGGCATCTGCATTGAATGCTCCATCTCTGCCTACTAAACCGCTGCGTGTCACATTGCGCCATAATGGCAGAGCATATGCGGCAGCGGGTTAGGCTGGTGCAGCGCTCAACACTATGGCTGTGCTGCAGGCCTGACGGGCCGACCTGCTGAAGGACCTGGCCTGGACCAGAGGGCTTCCCCCTGAAGCGGTAGAGGAGCTGCACCGCACCACAGATTTGGTTTAGAGAGGTGAAGGCATGCTCCGCAGCTTTTAAGAAATGTATACCTTGCTGGTTCAGGTCCGTGCCTCAGACTGCGAAGGGGTCTGGCTTGTCCCAGTCTCAGGACCGGAGACAAGACTAGAAGGAAAGCCTCTCACGCTCCCCCTCCTTCGAGGGGTACAGCGCAGAGGAGATGGAAAGCCAGAGGGAGAAGAAAGACTCGAGGTAAGTGATCCAAAAGAAGCATTCTAGGGTTTCAGAGACTAAAATAACATCTGACTCTACATCTGACTATTTATTTTATGGAAGTATTTTTGGGCCTCCTCTTGAGAGTCGTTATGCTGAGGCATCACTTCCCTCAGATAGCGTCATCAAGAAGTTGGCTTCCTGTAAGCCTCCTTGGTACGCTGTTCTGAGTATAGGACGTTTCTAGGCCTCCTCTCGCTTCAGATAATTGTTATGTTGAGGTCTCTCTGCAGAGCTCCACCACACAGTGGTGCTGAGTTGTCAGGCTTTTGGAGCCAGGAAGCGCCATGGGCCTCCTCTCGCTATAGAGAGTTATTTTAGCCTCTGCTCTTTTTAAGCTTCACCTTCTTACAGTACGAGTTGATTATGCTCCATCAAGCCTCCTTAGGAAGCTGTTTTGGGCTCTCTGAGCCACCTTAGCTATTGCTTAGGTCTGGCGCATTGTTAGGAGTCTTGTTATGAGAATCTTCCTGTGAGGCAGTGTTGTCAAACTGTTAGGCTCTCTTTGAGCCTCTTTAGCTACTGTTTTTATAGAAACTGCTCCTCAGTGCTCCGCCTGGGGCAGCATCGAGTTGTTAGGTGCACTACTTGCCTCCTTGATGGGAGCTTGACAGGGTAACAATGCTAAGTTGTTAGTCTCTCTTGAGCCTCCACGGCTGTTCTTTTGATAAAGTGTTGCTAGGCCCCCAGGAGCTCCACCATTTTTTTGCAATTCCGAGTTGTAGTGTCTCTTTGAGCCTCCTTGGAGCTGCCCTCTCCTGAAGACAAGAATTGGATGACGTATTTCACAGGTGCCCTTTTATACTCATGGTTGCACCAGTAGTGATGTCATAGGCTGCCCCCTGCCAATGTCAGTTTATTGTCATGTTTAGACTTCATGCTTCAGACAATGGTCACGCCAGAGGCATTCCCCATAGCGCTCTCTAGGGGACGCAGCATCTTGTTCCCCTTCTCAGGGAACCATGGTTACATAACCTGAGACGCTTTGGTTATTGTGTATGTAATGCCCTGTGAAGAAGATAAGCAAGTAAGCAGATTAAAATAAGCAAAGGATTTTTCTTATTTTTGTAAAGGATTAGTAAACTCAGCTAATCAGGTTGTATTAGCTATGGCAAACTGACTACGGATATTTTCAGATGACACACACTTTAATCCACAGCTGTGCTTGGGTCTCAGAAACAATAAAAAAATATATAAAAAAAGGAACTAAAGTTCATCGCAAAAATTGTATACATTTGTCTCTCTTTTTTTCATTCCATCCTACCTTGCAACATTGTGCAACATAATTATTTACGTTGATTAGCCATTGAAAGCCTACTATTATACTGAAATTATACTGTTTGAAAGTATTTGAATGCAAAATAAACAATACTGTTGAATTCAAGCATTTTCCCAGCACCTTTTTAAAGCAGTGGCAGATGGTGCTTTTCAACGATGGGACAGCAACTTGTAATAAGCTAATAATGATTTTAAATTCACCTAATTATAATTTAAAAAAACAATCATTATTCATTATTGGCCACTTGTTGCAAGTTCTATTCAAGAGCACATTCAAGCACCAAATAAATAACTGGGGCTTCCAGGCAGGACAAAATACAATGATTTAAAGCGCAATGTTCAATGAAAAATTAGATGTACATCATTTGCAAAAATAGCTCAGAAGTAAACTATGGTAAGATAAATGGGAGATCATGACAAACAATAACTTTGTGTTTCCATTTGCTAAAACACCCAAAGAAGAAAATCCATTATTGCATTTTCATGACTTTCAAAAAGACCCATTTCACTATTCAAATATTTGTCCAAAGTAAATGAGAGGGGTATTAATGAAGATTACACTGTGTCTATTTTGTGAAAATAAAACTTAGCCTGTTAACTGTCAGCGTTCTGGTATAGCGCTGCGGGACACTTTTTTACTGTCTTTTTTCCCTATCGCATTGTAACAAGGTTAGATGTTATGGGAAGGAGGTGGGAACCGGCAAACATTCCAAAGATTTTTATAAAATAAATAAACAAATACTAAATAATAAAACAAAACATCACGTCCTGCTTGCCACACACATATTTTAGTAATCATCATAAATTAGCTTTAAAACTCAAAATGAATTATGTGAAAACTGGTTTGAAATGGGATATTGCTTTACCATGAAAACAGTACTTTAAAACCTTTAAATTCTCAAAAAACAAAAAAATTAACTTCAAATTTGGAACACAACATAGACATATGCACATCGGCCACTTCAGAACTGCCTTAATTATTCATGGCATAGATTCAACAAGGTGCTGGAAACATTCCTGACATGATAGCATCACACAGTTTCTACAGATTTGTCGGCTATACATCCATGATGTGAATCTTCCATTCCACCACATCCCAAAGCTGCTCTATTGGATTGAGGTCTGGTGACTGTGGAGGCCAGTTTGAGATGATTTGAGCTTTGTGACATGGCATACTATCCTGGCGGAGTAGGAAACCGTATCATGGACAACACACATATGGGATTACAGAGGGGGATCACATCATATGAGCATCTAGCCCAGTACAAGGGCTGACCGGTCGGGCATACACACAAGTACACACAAGAACTAGGCCGAATGTTGCTGGAGGAAAACGATTCAGGGTTCCACTTTAAGACCTGCCGCTGCTGCACATGATGTGTATCTGAAACGCATCCCATTTTCTCAAAACTCTAATTTAAGACTTTGCTTATGAGGATATTCAACAAAATGGCAATTTTTGCTAAATTCTGTTTTCGTCCATTCAAACGCTGGCTGAAGCAACTTTGTGCTGCCCAGGAGATTCCCAGATAGCGCGCCAGTACCGCACCGCATTCTCTTTTGTGTATTATCAAAATGCTTTAAAAGCATTTGATTGAATGAGAGCGTGATCATATAATGTAACCCTAGCCAAAGGATGATGGAAAAAAACGGATCCTGCATTACTTATTTTTAACAAGTTAAACTGAAAAAAATGCGTTGCAATTGTCAACGCATTAATTTTGACAGCCCTAGATAAAATTATAGTAAATGTAAAAAAAAAACAAAAAAACAAAACAAAACAAAAAACAGATTAGAACAGAAAAAAAACTTCTTTAGGTCAGTTTTGTCTGTGTTGTATTGTTCTCTGGTGATTACCTGTGGTAGAACGCAGCTCCTGTGAGCACCATGGAGTATTTGTTGGTCCATTTAGAGGTATAACCCCATCTACCCTTCCCACTGTCCCAGTAATGGCTGCGTGCTGGATAGCCTACAATACGATCTGGAAAACTTTGCCATACAATGAAGGCAAAATCCACCTGCAAACACAGAGAGGTGCACAATTTAGATTACCAAAGTTCTGAAATAAACTAAAGTAAATAATGAAGTTTCATTTTTGGTTTTCCTTTAAGAATGAAGACATAATGTTCCAGTCCATTATCTCTTCAGACTTAAGATAAAAACAAAGTGAACACACTGCTTAAGAAACTCATCAGAGGAGATTAAAGAAGTAGAATTAACAAAAGCAACATTTGCTCTCTTGATAGTCCATTAAAAGAACTGTCATGGACTAACTTCCAGTGAGATAAATTATCAAAAGAGCCAATGAGAGTTAAAAGAGAACAAGCCTTTTTTAACTCATCTCTTTATTTATAGCCTTGGATTTTCTAATGCCTTCAGACATGCTTCAACGTCAACACAACTGACTTGTCTGCATGCAGGGGATGAGAGCCGTTCTTGCTCTGTCAGCGTGCGCGCTTATTAAAAAATGAACCCTCAAATCAGAGGAAAAGGTTGCAAACGTCCCCCTTAATGTTACAATAGATTAATCGCTGCATTAGTCGTAGACTCTGAGCTAGATTTATGACATCATGCAAATAACGTGGCCGTAAGGAATTACGGCTTTAAGGCGCACCATTCCAGCAATGCATTGTGGGTGACACACTGAAATTTCCTGCATCCATTATGTGTACCGGACCTTGATTATGGATCTGAGTGAGTGGGAAAGATGAATGGCAGATAGAATCACGGCTGCTTTTTTCAAGAAGAACGGCACTCTATTATAATGAATGTAACTATTTTTTTTTTGTGTGAAATTTGTGCCAAAACATTGGGCAAAAAAGGTAAATACTGAAATGATGCATTAAACATCACTCTCACAGGAGTCACTTTCAAACCTAGACAAACATGTCTTGGGGAAAAAAAGTTAAAAGTGAATTCATTTCCACAACATATCATTTTGTTCCCTTGTTTTAGGTAAACTTGGCCATGCTGTACTAATTCATTCCTTTGTTTTAGTTAATTAATAAGTCGTTAGAAATAATATTTTTATTATAGCCATGATATCTATTTTTTTCCCTCGCATGTCATGTGCAAGCCCCATAGATTTATGTTGGTAAACACAGCAAATTTGTGTGACCAACTTGAACCCCATGCAGAATTTGTGTAGGGACACCGACCTGGACATACGGGTATAAATAGGACTGGCATTACTTCATTCATGTTTTTCTGAGAGCTGAGTCATGCAGAGGTGGTTCAGGGCTGTGGCAGGGGGATGTAACGTCTCCATTCCCTCCTTCAGGGAACGGGGGTTACATTAGTAACCTAAACTCTCCTATTCAGTCAGTCACGTTCAACATTACATCGGACTGACGTCATGGGGTCTCTATGAAAAAGCGCCATAACCACTAAACTGTGTTGGAGATGCTGATGCTGGCAAGCTGCCAAGTACCCTTTTGGCAACTGCTCTCACTATGTCGTAACATACTCAGCGACGTAACATCCTTAATGACGTAACATGTCGTAACTTAATACTCAGCGCCCCATGTAAGCCCAAGGAGGTAGTCCTCCATACCGAAGGGGATGGAAGGGACAGGGTTTACTCTGGGGATGGTCGAAGCTGCTCTTCCTACCCCAGGCAAGAGTGTATTGGAACTCTATTCCCATTGTTTTTCAGATATGACCATAACGCTGGGGAAGCGTGCCCAATCCCAAAGGAGGGGAACACTACGGAGACCCGACCCAGCTCAAATGTAGGTAACACTTAAGGACTGACCCGTGGGGCAGTGCTACATATGGCAGATCTCTGTGTAGGTCCTACCTAGCCAGGGAGGGCTACTACCGGTGCAGAGACTGGGTAGAGCAGAACCACACAGGGAAAGACACAGGTTTACCATCAGAGTAAAGCCACGGCAACGGCATCCATAAGCCAGTTGGCCAACCTCAGGCTTTGTCTTCTCAAGGCCAACCAAGGGCTGAATGTTTGGTGACAGCTCGGTGTGATAGCCTCATATGCATCAATCCGAGCGCCGTAATCGTGGCTGCGGATGCCATATCGTCCCCTTGGAATTATAAGGTTCTATCTGACATTTTTGTCAAAATTGAGTTATTCACATATTCTTATTCTGTGACAACTTATTTACATTATGTGATGTTGTTTTTTAAGTTGTGTACATTTTGGAACTTTTTATTTAGAAAATAAAAAGGTTCTTTCTACACAGGCGAATGGAATGCAAAAACTTTAAAGCTCAATATCTCAAAACCAGTCAGAATGCAGATAGAACCTTATAATTCCAAGGGGACGATATGCCCCAGGAGCCTCTAAAATAGTTTCATGGGAACCGCTGTCTTCCACCTGAAAGTATTCAGGCAGTTCAGCATCGACTGTGCACGCTCGTTGGTGAAACATGCTGTCATACTGACTGAGTCCCACTCCACACCGAGAAAAGAGATGTTCTGCACGGGGGAGAGCTTGCTCTTTTCCCAGTTGACCCGAAGCCTCAAAGCATCAGGCTGAGCACCAGGTTCACCAGTTTTCGCATAACTGATCCCAAGACTGGGCCAGAATGAGCCAGTCGTCAAGATAGTTGAGGATGCGAATGCCTACCTCCCTGACCGGGGCAAGGGCAGCCTCTGCAACCTTGGTAAAGACGCGGGGAGAGAGGGACAACCCAAAGGGTAGGACCTTGTACTGATATGCTCGACCCCCGAACACATTGTGTAGAAACGGTCTGTGTCGAGGAAGAATCAAGACATGGAAGTACGCGTCCTTCAGGTTGATCGCTGCAAACCAATCCCATGAGCGAATGCACATAAGATCTGTTTGAGCATCTTTAACGGGAGCCTGTGAAGGGCCCGATTCAAGACACGCAGATCAAAGATTAGCCATAACTTCCCGCCTTTCTTAGGTACAATGAAGTACATACTGTAAAATCCTGACTTTATCTCGCCAGGAGGACTGCAATATCCGCTCGCAGGAGAGGGGCGTCCTTGCCTGCCACCGAGATAAACAGGACGCTATATATATATATATATATGGCGAACTGAATCGTAGCCGAGTCTGATTGTGCCAACGGGAAGGACTGGGAAGCACTAGTCAAGCTCCCAAGCTCCGAATGAGTGGTACCAAAGGGCAGAGTGGAGAATCTTCAGTTCCGTTTTATTTCTGTTCAGTCGAGCAGGCGAACAGGCTGGGTGCCAGCTAGCGGCATCTTGGTGGTAGAGTCATGCCGGGCAGGATGTGCTTTATGGCCTCCATCTGCTTCTGGACTGCCGAGAACTGTTGGGCAAAGTCGTCAAGTGACGCCGAAGAGGAAAGCGAATTTGGTCGGCGTCTTTCATCTCAGCCAGGTCCAATCATAGTTGACGTTCCTGGACCACCAGAGCGGACATCGTCTGGCCGAGGACCCGGCTTGCAAATCTCACTGGCCAATGTTCATTGGCACATTTTGTTACCACTTGGTGGTGATTGGGCTCCCAGACGAGACCACATGATGTCAGTTCGATGTAACTTCGAACGTGACTGACTGAATTGGAACTATAGCTTTCAAAACTACAAGCTACTCATAATTTAATGGAGTTGAAGTCGTGCTAAAATGGGTGCAACAGATTTTTTCTGTCATATTGTGACTTATATCCAAGTGAAACATTGTCGAAAAAGAATTGGTTCAATCCATCGGTTGTTGATTGGATGGAGGCGGATCTGAATGCAAGCTTAGAGTCAATTGTATAAAAGGGGCGGAGTGAGTGATTAGTCACATGAATTCTGTAGCGCAGATGATTGACTTAAAAAAAAAACCTACTCTCCAAAACGAGTTCCCACAAGGAAAATTGGGGATCCAATTGAGATGAATGGGAATGCTAACATTTGTGGCAAGCACACATACAGTCAGATGTGCAATAAAGACAAAATTGGAAAACAAACATACAATAAATTAAGACACAAATTCACCTGCGGAAATAAGCACACACTAGATTAATGCTGTAATTTATATTACTCTGTCATTGTACTATAACAATTATTACCCTTTCTGGTCAATTCTTCAGGCCATTAACTGCAGCACAGGCATCATAACCCATGGGCTCTGCTTTGCCGCTGTTACACCACACATGTACCTACAGTCTAATGGTGCTTGACGCACAAGAAAAACTCAACCCCTATATTACATTTCCCATTTTAATAAGCTAGTTAATGAGTCGAAACAATGCAATTATCAATTCCGTGGAGCCATAGCGCTGCACAGTCTTAAAAAAATTATTTAAACTGCTACTGCTAAATATGCCATATTCTCACAATCTCAGCACTATTCAATTAAAACCCTCTCAAACGCTTAAAGGGCAGTTACTGGGGCAGAATACTGTGCGAAACGAGTAGAAGCTTCTTTCCAAATGTTGCTGGATTTGTCTAAAGCCACAAGAGCTTCCTCACTGAAACTGAGTCTCATTAAACTTTTGTAATACGGGTTCTGTAATCTTGTACCACTATAAAAGTTAAGTGGATATTCTGGCCAGGCAGAGGTAAAGATGTACTAGCTGCAGTTAATAAAACATCAGTTTGTTGAATTATGAATAGCAGGTTTCAAACACACACTGAGCTTAGCGACACATAATGAACTTGAGAAATTAGAAGCTTTCTACATCTGATTGTGATTGGATAAATTCTCCCCGCTTGTAACACTGGAATGGAATAACACCTTATAACATACTGAATACAGTGCAGTACATACAGTACACTATCTAATAATTTTTATAGTACTATTTAACCATTTTGTACTAATATATATATATATATATATATATATATATATATATATATATATATATATATATATATATATATATATGCAAAGTTTATAGGTTGTGCCACTGAGTCTAATAGTGATAGTGAGCTTTGCATTCAAATGTAAGAAATTCATTCATATTTAAGGTACAACTTACCCCACAGCTTCTGGCACACTATATATGATAAATCATGACTAGCCTTTACTTATGACTAATGGTTTTATACATTTGCAATTTACCAACATAATTAAACATTTACACATAGATACATTTGCTTTGACATAAATCTAATTTTACCTGCCATCTTCAAAACAACAACAATAAAAAAAGTTGATAATTTTTCTCAACTACAGGCAGGTGTATATAAAGGGGTCTTTGTAATTGTATGGCCACATGATAAAGAGTTTTGTCTCATACAAGATTTACAGTTGTATAAATCTAAATCATTTATATATTTATTTCCTTAAACTTCCCCTTGGAATTAGGATAGTGTCAGAGAGTCGTGATTTTGCTAACTTCTACTGTTGGATGATTCAACATAATAAAACTTGCACCATCAGAGGATAGACACAATCTTTCAAGATCCAACTGCAAAGTAAATTCCCTAACAAGATTAATTCCCACATTGTTTTTCGCCAACCCCTGCATAGGAATTTACAAACAAGCTTCATATTCCCATAGACTCTGCCAGGAAAGCTGGCCAAAAATGGGTTTCTTTTGTTTTTAACCAGAAAACGCCCTCAACCCTGTAAACTGCAAAGGGAGAATTATCCTTGCGTTGCCAACAAATCCTTTCTGGCCTTTGGATCATCTCAGCCTTAATCAAACTTAGACATACAACACTCTAATCATCACAGCACCCTGTCTGTCTGAGAATAAATAAATACCAGAATACTTCACATTGCCTGAAACATCTTTGCCAGATGGTCCAGCCATGTTTTGTGAATTGGCACTGCAGCCAGACTGATTTGCATATCACAGCTCGAGGAATGATAGTTGTTAACTACACATTTATAATCCTTTTAAATAATAATCACTCCAGATTTGGCCAATTTGCTGGACAACTGGAATATCATTCAGCTCTTTGAAACATTCAACTATTCTGTAACACTTTATTTCTATATAGACATATAGATAAGTAACTTTGCCACTACATGTCAACTAACTCTCAGAGTATTCCACTGATAAAAATGATTATGTGGTGAAGTAAATACTACAGAAAAAATAATGTAATTTCAAACCTGAATAAGTCAGTTCTGGCAATAATGATAAAAAAAAGTATACATTCTATATTAGTACTCAATTTAAGCTTGTAGAAATTAAAGCGTTTCTGTTTGTGTTTAGACGTCCTCTGTGTTCATTGTTCAGTTTCTAACCACTCCTCCTTCATTAGTTAATTTGTTTAATCTGTGCCCTGTTAGTTACTATGGTTACTGTCATTGAGTTAATTTGTCCCAGCTTTTCTCTGTGTATTTAAGCCCTCTGTTTCTCCCTGTTCCTTGTCTTTCTTTATACATTGCTATCAGTGATTTGTGGTGTGTTTTGTCGTTGTTAAATCAAGTTTTGAATTAAAGTATCCTATTGTATCTCCTTCGTCATGCGCTTGATTACAGCCACTCCACCCGTGACATAAAGCAAGACCATCAACAGTATATTTTTTGCTGTGTTTTCTTTTGTTTGTTTTCCACCATCACCATGGACATTCCCGCCGTTGCTCTTCAATGTCTGGAGCAGAAGGACCGCTCCCTGTAGTCTCACGAGCCTGAAGTTCTTCACGCCATGTCAGCCGCGCCTGTGTCTTTGGACGAAATGGCCACCACACCTGAGTCGGCTATGGAGGATGCAGCGCTCATCATGGTAGCCACAGCTGTTTTGTGTGTGTGTGGGTAGCGCACACATTGGTACCGGCCCATGGGCCCTCGAGAGTCTCGTCCCGTCAAGGCCACTGCCCTTCCAGAGTCTCGTCCTGTCAAGACCGCTACCACGCCTGAGCCAGAGACTTCAGCCAAGATGGCCACCGCCATGCCCGAGTCTTTGACCAAGATTGCCGCGCTTGAGAATCCACCCTGCTCCTCTGAGCTGCCGGCTCCGCCCTGGTCCCCTGAGCTGCCAGCACCTACCTTGCTCCCTGTATCACCGGTAACGCCCTGGAGGCATCCTGTCCTACCTATACCTATCCGCCTCCAGGGCACCCACTCTCCCACACACAGAGTATTGCGAAGTTAACTTCAACTGAGTAAAAATTACTCAACAAACATTAAATGACCAAGCTAGAGTTTCTTATTTTCTTTGTTAATTTTACTTAACTTAGTTAAGTAGATTTTTTCTTGATTCCAAATGTGAATTTTACGTAAAAAGCTGCTTGCAAAAACGTCCACATTTTTTAAATTTTACTTTAAAAAAATCAGTGTAGTAGACGGTCTGCTAACACTTTATTTTGATGCTCCCCAATAGACATTTTACTCTTTTACAGTATTTTTTTTTATTAAAGATAAATAATTATAAAATAATTTACAAAAATATTGACTTATTTTTTACTCTCAATAAGTAAAAATTCTAATACTAATGATGATAAAATGTTGTTCCGTTCTTTTATGCCTTTATTGTCAATAAAGTTGCTTTATACAAAATATTTATACAAAAAAAGAAAGAAAAGTACTGTACTTCCAAGGTCAAGTTCAGTGTACATGGGAAAACATGATTTAATGATAAATGCATTTAGTGCAATCAATTGCGTTTTGAAATGCTTTGTATACCGTCTTAGTAAATTCAGTTGAGCATGTGCTAACAAATATTTACCATCAGATTTTATGAAGTTGAAATCAAAAGCATTTAGTCAGAAATTCACCATAATTTGAAAATGACCCAGGCCAGCCTCTCACCAGGATCAGGATACATCAGAGTAGAGATGGCCTTTTTTCTCTCTTTCTCTTTTCTTTGTCTAGCACATATTTTTGTCTGATTAAATTATACAGCTGAGAGAAATTAAAAATGAGCCCAGCAGGCTGCTGATGCTGCAGTGTGCAAATATCATCTCTTCTCTCAGGGAAAATGAAGACAGAGAATTGACATTAACAAAGTGCAGTACAAACACAAAATATGCCAGCAATGGACAATACATGCAGCATCACAAATACCACTGAATAAAATAATATAATGAGGTGAAAAAAAAGACAGGACAGAGGGAGTAAACTGACGCTACGTATACACTAGTGCCTTTTCGTTTTAAAACCCATAACCTTTGCTATGGTTAGGCCTGGTGTTCACACTACGGAGTTTCCAACCCTTAAAAACGAAGACTTTCGGAAACGCTCCAGACCTCGTTTTAGTTTGAAACCTCAGTTGCGTTTCAGACGGACCAAAACAGAGACTTCTGGATCATTGCGTGTCCTTCCCTGATTCCTCCTTTTCATATGACCATTACCAAAGTCAAGTAATTTCACTCTGCGGCCATGTTTGAAACGCCTCTCGGACATACAAGATCAGCTCCTATGTTTTTGGATGGGGAAACCTCAAATTCTTCAAAATTGTTCAACAAGCTTACTATTACATTTCAAATGTGAAATTACCAATGAAATTTGACAACAACTGTCTCAATAACAAAAACAACAACAATAACAGACCAGCCCCGGCAACCGTGTAAACAATAACATGGAGACAGAACTGCAAGCTGACTTTTTTTGTCATTTTTAGCAGCAATTGTGCAGTAAAGCCGGGGACACACTTAATGACTGTATGGCCGATTATGAATGTAATTCGATTGTGCCTGAGACAGTTGCGTTCAGTCCGTGTTCACAGTTGGTGTTTCAAATCTGGTCCAGTCGTTGGAAACAGAATCAAGCGTAGCGTTAGTTCTGGCAGGTCAAGTTAGTCAAGCTCGCATCAGCTGACTCTCGGCTGATCCACATATACCTACAGGAATACGATGCTTATCACCGTATACATATATAAGCTCCTTTAGTATTATCAGCTATCGCGTTTCTCAGGAGCGAATTACCCTCCTCCATCCCCAGCTCCTCCTCTCGCCAATCAGGATTTGGCATTCTGATTCCCCTTGAACCAGAATAAATTCTTGAATTATGTTGTACTTTAAAATCTTGAATTAAATATATTTGCATACATTCATGTTGGTTCTGTTCTGTTTACCCTAAGGGGGGTTATTGCTGCTCTCCCTGCTCTTTTCCATGCTAGGCTGCATGGATGCACAGGGAGTTCTCGCCCAGAACGGAACCATACCGCCAATCCAAACTGTATGCTAATTGTCAATCATATTTGACAATAGTTTTCAGTTCAGTATAAAAATTTTTTTGAGCTAGTCGTTAAGTGTGTCCCCGGCATTAAACTCTGAATATTTTAGGCTAATACTCCAGCTGCCTACATGCGCAAGAGGCAAGCTATTACTAGAGTAATCGGCAACTGTTTAAAGGGGTCATGACATGAGAAACCAAATTTGCCTTGATCTTTTAGTATATAAGAGGTCTTTGTACCATTAAAACGTCCTGCAAGTTTCATAGCTTAAGACGTCCTCCCCATTATAAACGAATCATTTATTTAATCAAGCTCTAAATACAGCTCGTTCTGGATTCATGGTAAGAAGTGACGTCACGGTACGAAGTGACGTACCAGCGTTTGCATATAGACCGCCTCCAGGCACAAGACAACTACGCTTTAAGCGCAAGACAACTACGCTCATTTCGTATCATTGTCGCGCCCGCGCGCCTCACAAGTCGACGGACAGCGAGTGGGTCTGTGTACAGGGAAATTACGATGCCACGCAGATGTGCTGTTCCTTGCTGTGGACAAACAACATATTTGAATACGCTGCGAAAGAAATGACAGCTTCAGCGTAGGTTCTGCCAGGAAGACTCAATCAGCGTGCCACGTATTACTTCTCTCCTAACCAATCATGTGCTAACACTCACAGTATAAAAGATCGGTACTTACATTCGTCTGAGTTCGCAGATGCTGACGCTGCCAAGTACTCACCCGCGTCTCGATTCCAATCATTCCCAACATAAAATCATATCGTTGGTTTTACAAACTTTGACGGCGCGCGAGTGCGGGACACGCGTGCAGGAAACTCCTCTCATGAGAGACGATCCTCTAACATGGTTTTTAGTTCAAGTTCAAATTTCACTTTCAACGCTTTCAGTTGGTTCTCACGTTTGCGGTTCCAGCAGCCACGTTAACATTTACTCACAATCAAACATTTAAACTTCATTCAGGTGAGTATATTAATTTGGCTACTCAGCTGCTTCCTTCACCAGAGGAGAAGTATATTCGTGACTGTGGTGACGTGGCAGTTTTCCTAAACTGCGGATACAGATTGCAGTCTTCAACGCAACATACTGTAACGCTTTACAGTAGGGCTGGATAGCTCGCTGAATGGTTGCAGCATGTGTAAGCAAGATCCACGTAACTAATATCCCACAGGCAGCGCGGTGGTAATGTATTTTCAGCATCGTCGATCCCACGCACACATGGGCAGTTCGCATATACTTCACGACAACTGAATAGAAATAAACCAGCATAAGAGTAACAAAAATATTAACCGGCTTACACTTATGCTATATTCAAAGCTCGCGCTCTCGTCTCATACCGGCTGCCCACTCACCAGAGAGTGCGTTCCACTTAAAGGAGCAGTACCCAATTCAACTCGTTATGCCTTCTCTTAATTCATCAGCTTTGGCATTTACAGAGACGTCCGGCTATTTAAATTTTCACGTTAATATATGACCACCATATCTATAAAATAAAAAATAAAAATAAAAATAAATAAAAAAGCTGAGCTTAAGAGAACAGTTGGTCACTATATTTAAGCATATGCAGTAGTAAATATGTCTATGTAGGTATGCGTATAGTAGGAGTATATTATACAAAGACAGTATATTATACATTTACAAGTGCTGGAAATTCTCTAACAAATGTGTTATACTATTTTTATTTATTTTATTCAAATCTTTAATTCCAAAAAAAAAAAAAAAAAAAAAATTAAGTTCTTCAATATCAGATATGGTACAATCGTTTTAACAAGTTTTCCTGGTGACTACTTTAATCCACTGATAGCATGTGTCATAGAAATATTTTATGTAATTGATACGAATTTACAAAGAAAGCATTATTAGGATGCTCAGGTCAAGGTCAACGTGCTTAACACCGTAGAACTAACAGCTATATGTTAGATTATTTTATTCAAACCAATCACCAGAACAAACCACAGTCAAGAGACTCAAGTGACATTATGTTTTACTCATCTGCATGATTTAAATGTTAATATATTTTTCCTATCCAAGGGACTCACTTGGTTGTTATGGCCAGCATCTTCCGGCCGTGGATAAAACTTAATTCCTACAAGAGCAACTCAAGAGTAATGTCAGGTATATGCTGCGCAGCTGAAAAATGTATTCTACGCTCAAGTCAACAACACAATATCAAGTGTATCGAGGTAGTATCTTATCGGTATACCGATACCTTACTTCAGGTAAGTATCGTACTAAGATTATAAGATTAAGATTTAGTGCTATAAAAAAAAAAATAATAATAATAATAAAAAATAAAAAAATAATAATAAAAATAATAATTGTATTATAGTATATGCTAGGGGCGTGCATTGGCACTGCCCTCACAATTCGATTACGATTCACCAGGTAACGACTCAATTCGATTCTACGATGCTTCGCGATGCATCAAAATTCTGTCATGAGGTAACACAAGCAGTCATATATTGAACAACAGATTTTATAGGCTGCTATATGTGTATTATCACTCTCCTGTATCTCTGACATAAATGTCATTAAACAAAATCATATTGGATGGTACAGGGCATTGGATATGGCATTTTCAAACCTGAAAAAGAAAACATAAATCACTGCTTTCAGTGCTTTAAACGGGAAATGTTTCTCTTCTCTGCTTTGGAACCATTTGAAATTAAATAGTGCAATAATAACAGCCTACTTTTGTTGTTGTCGTATTGCCAACGCGCTTGATTTTAGTGTGGCAGGTTTTACACATCGCGTAAGTTTTGTCTCGTTTCCCATTATCTTCGTAGAATCCTAAATGTGCCCAGATGTCCGCTTTACAAGCTTTGAGTGCGATTTTAATTACCCGTCTATCGCGGTCATCTCCTTCTGCCTCAGCCATCTTGATTGTTGTTGTTGTTATGCCCCCGGAAGTAATTGTAACTTCACAACTTTATTGTCCAACCCAAGGCCAGAAAATAAACGGTGACATAATCGATTATGGCACTTCGCCGCATCGATGCTAAATCGTGCATGCCCCGCTTTGCGACGCATCACCGAATCGATTATTGTCGACACCACTAGTACATGCTTCTCTGCTCGGTCATCGTAAATTCACTATGAGTATCTCTATTCTAAGCAGGGCATCTATCTTGTCTGTTAACACTGGCCCACTCAGTGGCGAATTAAGCGACCCGATTCAGCTAGACGAAGGGTGCATGTCCAATCTCAGATTTGGGCATTCGGAACAGCTAAGGTCAGTCATATTACCAAGCCTACTCAGGCTTCGTTCATCCACGTTCACAGAATTATCCTATAGCGGCTGCTAACGTCCTTCTGGGTCGAAGTGGTGGTAAAACTTGTATGCGCTAAGTAACGAAGCTCTGTTGCGTCACTAAGGCAGATCTCGTCAGGTGTTCATTCTATCTCTGGATGTTTATCTGGCAATCAGTAGTCTCTAATTTCATGATTAAGGTTGCGCTCATTCCTGGCCACTGCAATGCCATATCTATGCGCTTTCAAGCTTTAGTCTTCAGGCTTCAGATGGCTTCACCCTTCAGCAACCCGAATCCATCACCCTGCCCTCATCTAACAGAGATCATGTAAATTAAGTCAATCCAGCTAGACCATATTTCACTGAAGGCGCGGCTCCCAACACCTTCAAAGCTCAGACTCTGCAGTTTTTGTTATAATGTTTCGCTTATCTTTTCAGATTCCTCTTATTTCCCATCCTGATCATGGCCGGTTGTTCCTTCCTCGTCTACAATTACAAAATCCGAGTGTGGTAGGTCTCCGGTGTCCCCAGGGTGCGTACGAGGGGTTTTGGCTCAGAAAGCCCCACAGATATTTTCATATTGATGCTGGAATTGTCATTGAGGGTGAGTGAAGCATACAGTTTTTGTCTATCCCTCGGATGCAGTCAGGCTACTGCTCCCAGCACAGGGGGCGGAGTTTCAACAGCTCGTACTACAGCTTTGCTTACCCCTAATAGACAAATGTCAAAACTTTTAGCTTGTTTAAATCCAAGTCAGTCAAAGATGGAGAAACCCAAGAAGTGTAAACATGAGACCTCACTTCAGGATGGTTAGTTCATGATTATGCAGCTTATACGTAGTTATCTTCTAGTCATCGTTTTGCTCATTCTGTTTCGATATCTATAAATCATATTCTGGGGACTGGATTTATGTAATTTTAGGGTTTGTGATGCCACAAACCCAGGAGGAATGCCGCTCTGCGTTTGTCGTAGTCCTTAAAGCAATCTCGTTAAATGAAAATCTTCCATGGTTGACCTTTGAGTGTTGTAACTTTGCTGAATGTACTCTAGAATTCAAGTTCTGTTATCACATTAACAATTTCCAAAATTTGCAATAAATTCTGTTCCTTCATCTATGATTAAATTCCTTAAAATCTGCCCAAGTTCTCAGATCACTCCCCCTGTTATTCAACCTAATGAAGCACCTCTATCTAAAGCCTGGTTCAGGGCTCATTTAGTGTCTGTCTTCAAAAGCTGCCATCTACCCTTTTCTCTATACTGGCCATTCCTCCAGAATTGGGGCAGCCACTACAGCAGCTGAACGAGGAGTTTCTACATCAGCCATTAAGATCAAGGGAAGATGGTCTTCCTCTGCTTTTGAATCCTATATAAGAACCGATTCAAAAATTATCCTTGAAGCTCAGCAAGCTCTCCAGTAACGATCCAGGTAAATCCTAATGCAAATACTGGTGGTGGTGTCTCGGTTGTATATTACTCACTTACCGAGCAGCAGCCTAATTCACATCATCTGATAAGCCACATCATGTCTGTCTCTATGTGTTGCAACTCCGTTCTGTGTGGCTGTTCAGCCTGTCTCTCGTCTTTGTGTGATCCTTCTCGGCCTAGTGGCTGAGCTCGGTCTTGTCCCAAGTAGGCGGCCATAGCCATGGTCTGTGTGGCCTATCGTGGCCTTGTCCTCATGGTCCATCGCGGCCTGGTTCGTGTGGCCTAGCGGCCTTGTCTCGTGAAACTTGTCTTTTATGTGGCATTAGCGGCCGTTGTGGCTCCTAAGCGGTCTCGTCTCTGTGGTCTCCCATGGCCGTGTGGCCTACCGTGGCCTTGTCCCGTAAGGCCATTGTGGTCTAGTGATCTCTAGAGGTCGTGGTTTCATGTGGCTTTATGGCCGTGTCTATGTTTAGCCCGTCTATGTGTGGCCCTTAGCGGCTCGTAGCTCATTGCTGCCCTGTCCTGTGTGTGGCCATTCGTGGTCGGGTCCATCGCGGCCCTCTGTTCTGTGTGGTCTATCATGGCCGTGTGGCCTATCGTGGCCTTGTCCTATGTGTGGCCCATCGGGTCTGTGGTCCATCGCGGCCTCGGTTTCATGTGGCTTAGTTGCCTCGTCTTATAGGCTTTGTCTCTGTGTGGCATTAGCGGCCGTTGTGGCTCCTAAGCGGTCTCGTGTCTGTGGTCTCCCATGGCCGTGTGGCCTACCGTGGCCTTGTCCTCCAAGGCCCATCGTGGTCTAGTGACCTATAGAGGTCTTGGTTTCATGTGGCCTAACGGTCGTGTCTGTTTAGCCGTCTACGTGTGGCCTTAGTGGCCTTGTCCTATGTGCGGCCCATCGCGGCCGCTGTTTTGTGTGGCTTAGTAGCCTCGTCTTATAGGTTCGTATTCATGTGGCATTAGCGGCCGTTGTGGCTCCTAAGCGGTCTCGTCTCTGTGGTCTACCATGGCCGTGTGGCCTACCGTGGCCTTGTCCCTCATGCGGCCATCATGGCCTTGTGGTCCATCGCGGCCTTGGTTTTATGTGGTCCAATGGCCGTGTGGTCTATCGCGGCCTGTCCTGTGTGTGACCCATCGTGGTCTCGTGGCCATTGTGGCCCTGCTTATATGTGGTCTATCATGGCCTTGTGGTCCATCGCGGCCTTGGTTTTATGTGGTCCAATGGCCGTGTGGTCTATCGCGGCCTGTCCTGTGTGTGACCCATCGTGGTCTCGTGGCCATTGTGGCCCTGCTTATATGTGGTCTATCATGGCTGTGTGGCCAATGTGGCTTGTCTGCGTGTGCCCGCGAGGTATGTTGGTCCATCGCGGCCTTGCTACGTGTGGTCGAAGCCGGCCTGTGGTCAAGCATGACCTTGTGTTTATGTGGTCTATTATGGCCTGTGGTCAAGCATGACCTTGTGTTTATGTGGTCTATCATGGCCTGTGGTCAAGCATGACCTTGTGTTTATGTGGTCAAGCATGACCTGGCGCCTCATCGGCTTCTATGTGCGGCCCATCGTGGTCAAGTGGTCCATCGCGGCCTCGTCTTTATGTGGTCATCTCGACCTTGCGCTATTATGGCTTCTGTGTGTGGTCTATCGGACCTCGTCTCTACGTTGTCTGTTTCACCATGTTCACGTGCAGCCATCACATTCTAATGGTCCATCGCGGCCATGTCTATAGGCATCATATCCATGCATAAAAAAAAAAAAAATTAAAAAAAATTATATATTGTATATACCCACTATATTGCTTTTGTCACGTTATTTTTCTAATTTTTCTTTCTCGTTTCAGGAACTGCAGGATGCTCGACCGGTGGGTATACTTACTTTCAGTTCTTTGGGGGTGGGCTCCGTCCCGGTGGAATTATTCCTCCACCTATCTTTGGGGGTCGGCTGCGCCCCTGCCTTCGTCTTCAGGCAGGATATGCAGATTCCGCTACCCTCGCATTGCTCTCTAAGGACGGGGCCTACGCCAAAGAACTTTATAAATTCATGCTTGCTGGGCTGTTAATAAATATACGCTGTTATATCAATTTATCTCCCGAGTCTTTCTGGTAGAAATGACAGCTTCAGCGTAGGTTCTGCCAGGAAGACTCAATCAGCGTGCCACGTATTACTTCTCTCCTAACCAATCATGTGCTAACACTCACAGTATAAAAGATCGGTACTTACATTCGTCTGAGTTCGCAGATGCTGACGCTGCCAAGTACCTCCATCCTCCCCAACCACCACCCAGATGGCACCTTCCCCTTCATCCTCCCCACCACCACCAGGATGGTCCCTTCCTTAACCTCCAGGGGGGGTCGGCTGCGCCCCTGCCTTCGTCTTCAGGCAGGATATGCAGATTCCGCTACCCTCGCATTGCTCTCTAAGGACGGGGCCTACGCCAAAGAACTTTATAAATTCATGCTTGCTGGGCTGTTAATAAATATACGCTGTTATATCAATTTATCTCCCGAGTCTTTCTGGTAGAACCAGTCGTCAGGGGAAAATGGATGCACTTTATTTTTTGCGGACGTCTCAGTCACGGCAGTGTTAGTTTAAGCGTTTGTTCTATACATTTGAAGGATGACTGTTTTGAGAACAAATCCCAAAATGATGCTGGCTTTGCCAGAAAACTGTTGCTCAAAGATAAGCCCTTGCCGACTATTCTGGGCTCAACAACGACGATGCAAACTGTAAGTAATGTATTTAAAACTTTAAACTACTTTTTAAATACGCTGAATCCGCAAATGTTCTGGCTGGGGGCGTTAATAATTGATGCATAGGCACTGACGTTAGCCAATCATAACAGTGGGCGTTAACACTGAACTCTTAAAGGGGAAACACCCCCAAAACAGACTGTTTGAATCAGAGGATGAGAAACAGGGTGGGAAAAGGTCATAAATCACGACATTTTAAAAGTTTTTTGTAAAAAAAACTATAGTAATACTATATTTGCACCTGAGGGAACATAATAAAATAAATAAACCCATGTCATGACCCCTTTAAATTGTATTTAATATTTATATGCGCTTGCCCAAATGTGCATGAATGGTCATGAGACATGCATTTTTGGTCGACATGCAAACGCCGGTATGGACGACGATCGTTTTCATTTTAAAACACTGTGTCAAAACAAAAACGCACTAGTGTGGACATAGCCTAAGAGAGTGAATGTTTATGTGTGAGAGAGAAAGAGACCATGAAGCCATTAGCTTGGCAACAAGCTAAAACTCCAGTAAAATTGGTAGTGTTTACTTTGCAATTTATGTGAGAAGTGCTATTTCAAAATGATAATTATATTTCAATTATATTTATATTTCAATTAAAATGTACATTTTGTCACTTGATGAAGGTCTGGGATTCTGAATGACAGAACCATCGAGACCATATGATATTCCTTAACATTTCACTTAACCTTTATTGTAATGAATGAATGTGTGATTTCTCACCTCATTGGTGGACAGAACCGAGTCCTCGTCCAGGCTGAGAACTGCATCAGTTTTGATAACTTGATGAGGGAAAAAACGGCCACTCATCGTCTGAGGGGAAACAGGAAGTGACATTAGTGATTCATAGATTTTCACCACAGGTGTAGTTTGAAATGATTTCATTTACACAATTTTCTTTTTTTGGCTTTGCAGTACTTTTTTGTTTTTTTACACTGTTTAATAATGTATTTATTAATATAACTTTTCTTTTGGCATCCTTGTCAATCATCGCCTACATCGCCTGTGACATCTGTTTGTGTCGTGTCTGTTCATCAGGGGAACGTCACAATAGTTGAACATCTGCCAGAACAATGTGTTAATTTACACCTTTCGACTGGAAAAGGGACATGAAAATGAAAAGGGTGTAGTGAAACTTTTGTGTCAGTTGAGGTTATTGATCGTCCACTTTAATGGTGGATTGCTGAATTTACTGTAACATGGACTGTAAATGTAACAATTCTAATTGCGTTCTCAAAGACGCATAGTTTGTGCGCTAATGCATTTGTGTCTGTATAGCAGAGGAAATATTTGTGTGTCTCAGGGGGACAATTCAGGGTGCCATTTCGCTCAAGAAAAATTACTATTTATTTTCTGCCAAATTCTAGGGTAATAGTTTAGACATTCTGTTGACTAAAAATAACGGTACACCTACATGTCAACTACCTCTCATTAGAGTTTTAGCTGAGTATTTATAGACCGTTAGGTATATGGTTGGGATAAGTTGACGTACTTGACGTATGTCTGATGGGGAACATCAAAATAAAATGTTAGGAGATATTAAGCCAATAGTCTACCAATACTCTGATGACTGGTAGTTGACATATACTAAGTTCTAAATTCAGGTTAATAATTAATGTCAATAATGTATAGTTAATTCTGAAGTGAAACTCATAATAACCATGTTATCAAATCATGATAACTATCAAGTAATGATGGAAGCTTTTGAGGTTTTTGTAAGGTTTTGGATAGTCATTACTATCCAAAACCTGTGACCCATTTTTTTTTTTTGTTCCGACTGATCTCTTTTGAATGACTGATTTCCAGTCAAAAGTACTGAGAACAGGTTCTTTGCCATAGCAAATGGGATGTCAACAGGGCGTTGGATTTTGTCTTCAAACTTCAAAGTAGGGCTGGAACGATTCGTCAACATAATCATTTATGCCGATCACACACTGTTTATGTTCATCCCTAATCAACTGTCATGTTACACACAAAACAAAACTCTAGAGCAGATGCTAACGGCTAGTATGACAGCGCCGCTTAATATTTGCCTGCACATTTTACAGACTCACAACTGCATTCAGTGACAGTATCAAAAATGGCGATGTTCATAACATCGGAAGTTTTATCACGATTGACAGCGTGTTATTAAAAAAAAAGTCGAAAGTCATGAGTTCATCCATCATATATTTTAAACAACCAACAAGGACTTTAAATGCTTAGTAACCGAGTAACTGCCCACCTTCAAGGATCTTACAGATTTTCTCTAGGGTCCCGTCCAAGTCATTGAAAGGTTGACTGATCATACAACACTAGCAAGTCATGTTTAGCGAATAGTGCGACTTTGTGATATCAATGATAAAGATGCAGAAGGACTGTGTTTTCCCATCATTCCCTCTGTCAAGTCAAGTCACCTTCATTTATAAAGCTGTCATAATTCCTGTCTTGTGTACCCCTTGTCTTGTGTGGAATTGTATGTTATGTCCTGTTTTGCACCATGTTTTGTAGTCCTCTGTAGTTTTTTTGTTGATTAGTTCCTGATTGTTCCCAAATGTGCCTTGCTTGCCAATCACCCCTTGTGTATACCTCAGAGTTTCTCATGTTCTTTGTCTGGTGTTGTGCTTTTATGGATGTTATGTGTGCGCTTGTTGTCAGTTTTGTTTGCCTTCCTTGCCCGTGTCTGTGTTTATCAGTTTTGCATGGATTTACTTTTTTTTTTTGTTCTTTTTTTTTTTGTTTGAATAAATGTTTATTGCATCTGGATCCTACTCTCGTTCCACTGAAACAGCCACTGTAACAATATTGATTTTTACAATACAGATTGTTGCTTTACAGTGCTAACAGGATATAAATGCAACAAATATTGTTTTGGCTGTACATCAGCTCTAGAAGAAAGTCATTGTCCAGAGGGTTGTTCCATAAAAGACTGTAAGAAAAGTGGGGATTAAACTCCAAAACCCGACAGAATAAACCTAACAAATAAGTTGGGGCTAAAGCGGTTTCATAAAAGGTCATTCAAGTTCACACAATCCCACTAATTTGATCCAGGTTTATCTAGTCTATAGGTAACGCGTCTCTTAAGCAGCCCTAGAGTTCGATCATCAAATCGATCCACCATCAAACATGGTGAGACATGAGACATGGTGTTTGCAAAACCTACATTTCACAGGAATATTCTCCATCTGTAAATCTTAGAAAGTCGTGCAAATATTTCCATTTTGCTGCTAAACTTCACACTGAACGAGCGCTGCTGCTTTTAAAGCAATGCTAATGCTATTTTTGGACTGATCGTGGTTAATAAAGTAAAATAATGGTATGAGAGAGTGTCAGTCATTGTGTTCCTATTGGTCAGTGTTAGAGGATCTGTGTAACAACTGAGGCTTAGCCTGACAGTTAGCCTGCCCTGGACCAGGCTAGTTTCCCAGCATAAGTTGCCAGAGTAACTGAGATTGAACTATTTAAGTTTGCTTTATGAAACAGAATCAACCGACAATAAGTCTGACTAACCAAAATAAGCCTGGCTTGTATTCTAATCTTGTTTTATGGAACAACCCAGGTTACAACAAGTAAGGTTTTAATTGATTAATTGTGTTCCGTTGTAAAAAATCATTAGTTATTAACCTGGGGGCCGCTTACACAACACAATTTTGAACTGAAAACAGAACATTTTAAATGCTTTAAACTTTGAAGTAGGTTTCAAAGTGCACATTTTTGAATAAGAGTTTTGAAAGGGATACTGTTATCATCACCATGTAAACTTAAAAAAAGCGTGAAAAAAGTGTGTTACGTGTTTAGTCTATAAGCATGATCGTTTGAATGTGTATGTGCGTCAATCAGACTCAATAAGTCTATACCTCAACTCTAGGGAGTGGATAAACTTTGGATCTTAAAAAATCAAAGTGGGCAATGCACAGCATTGTGAGCTAAATTGATATCTTGAGCATCGTGAGCTAATCCACTGGCGCCAATGGTTCAATGATCTACTAAGGCTTAAGATGCTTTTGAGAAATCCAGCCCAGAATGATCAAATGCTAATTTGTTCAAACAATGCCTGAATAGCTATTTGTTTATTGTTTAATATATCCAATAAGCTGCATGGACTTAGGCCCTGTTTGCACCTGGTATTAAGATCAGTTTTGGTCGATCGGATCACAAGTAGACGAGAGAGACACATTTCCGTTTACACCTGGTGTTTTAATCCATCTCTTTTGTGCACTTTCAACCACTTCTGTCCTGATTTCTTCAAGGGGAGGGTCTATGGGTGGGCTATATGGGCTTTTTCAGATCTTTCGACCTAATGGAAGAAATAAGCTCAAGCAATACATATGAACGCGCACAGAGACAACGGAAAAACATACGGAGAGCATCATCTTTCGTTTCTGCTCTGACAGCCGCAAGATCACGCAGAACACTGTGAGTGTGTGTTAGAAATCAGGAATGGTGAGAGAACATTGTGCTTGGTACGTTTTTCATCTTCAAACCAAATTTAGGTCTTCAACCGACAAAGTATAAATCCCATCTGGCTAGCACGCTTCCCATAATCTTCGAATGTGTTTTCGACTACCTCTGGAAGTGGTCGAAAGTGGACAAGCTCAAAAAGTTGTAGACCCTGTTTACACCTGTATTTGCATCGCTCACGTGTGATCCGTTTGACCAAAACGCATCTTAACACCAGGTGTAAAAAGGGCCTAACTGACATAAGCAGCAAAGGAAAGTTGTCTCTGTTGAAGACCAAGTTATTAGTCTTAATATGGATCTTGACTCAAATTCTCCAAATAACCAACTGTGAGTCCAGCTGCCTTTAATTACCAGAGCACTGTAGAAATGAACATTTAGTAGCGTAAAAATCACTGTTTCCCACAATCGATCCGCCACGCCATTAGGATGACACTGTTTTAATCCATTACAGTAAATGGAGGCTACAGGGGGGTTCAAACCTAATTACACTATTGACTCTTCATTAATACCTCTGAATAATTAATAAAACTGTTCATGTGAAAAGAGTAACTCTACAAGTACCCCTGGTTCAGGAATGTATTCTCATCAGCATAACAATCTCCGAACCACCAGAGGGGCTGATATAGATTCAGAGAAAAACAGGGAGTAGAATAAATTGACTGCTGAGTTTGTGTCATTAGAGAAGATCTTTAAAAGTGTACAAGCCAAGTAAATAATTAAAGTAATGAAAATTATATCAAAATTTCATGTTATCCAGTAAATATAAAATTAAACGGTAAATCTATTTGGCTTCTGGTGATAAAAATAAGGCATATAAACTTGCACACTACTTGTATTTTTATTGTATTTAAAACATGCCCTGTCATATAGAACTCCATTGTATATGGATTACAAAAAAAAAAAAAAAAATGCTGTGAACCGAGCATATAATATATGCATATCACTGCATTTTTCATTCCGAGTCTTCTCTCATATATGTTCTGGAAAGGACTATGTAGTTATCTGGGAGGCCAGCTGTCTTTGTTGACACATGGCTCCTTCCTCTGATATCACTTCTTTTCCCTCAAGACATGGTTTATTTAACTGTAAAGCTCACATAATCTTCCACAGGGACTGTCTGCCCTTTACTGTTTCCTCGCCTCCTCTCCTGCATTATATATATATATATATATATATATATATATATATATTATAGTAGAGATGGTCAATATTACATATTTTAAAAACAGACTAGTAGTTTTGAAGAAGCCCTGAAACATTGGTTTGGTTTCAGGTTCACTTGACCCTAAACCAGACATGTTTCTTAGGGGGTATTTACATAAAACATGTCGGAAACAAAGTTGCAATGGAGTGCAATGGAATGAAATTAAATGGAACAAAGGGGATAAAGTTGTGACAGAATACAGCCAAATACTTCATGGCATGGCAGCATTGCTGTAAGACACTTCCTTTTAACTTCCCTGAAAGGGTTTTCCTAAGCAAGTAGTTAAAGCATGCTAGAATTTAGAATGCTAATTTAATCACCGCCACTAAAGAAAACTATGCTAAAATCCAGTTTAGCCAGTGGCTTTCTTCACTGGTACCTCTGTGCTGTGTGTATTTAAAAGACGTAATTATGATGCAAATGCTTATTCTTTCAATGTAAATGTTTTTTTTTTCTCTCACAAAAATCTGAGCAAAGCAGTGTTGGGGAGTAACTAGATAAAAGTAGCGACACTTAACAAAAATTTTCAGTTGTATGAAAGTTACAACAACTACCTCTAATGAGTAGCAGTGTAGCGTGTGGTAGATTTTGCTTAGAAGTTTACCTGGGTCTCGTCTACAATCGACGTCCCCTAACGTCTAGTCAATGTTAGTTTCCTATAATATTTATACTCTAACGCGTCTTCTCATCGACGTCGGCGGAGTTCTCTAATCCTATACTCCCAGCGTGTCTCCAGTCGACGTCGGTCGAGTTCTCTATAACTCCATACTCTAGCGTGTCTACAGTCGACGTCAGCTGAGTCCCCTAACTCTAACTTCCCTAACTAACTTTCTCCCCAAACTAACTTGCTGTGCACCATTAACTAGACAGACTTCAGACAATGCCTTCGAATATGCTTTAATCACGGCCAGAGGATCTCAGACAAATTTCAGAGAGAATCCCAACAGCAAAAATAATTCAACAGTTTTTATATAATGAGCATGGCGAAAATGACATGATACATTACAGAATTTCCCTACAATTTGATTGGTTCCTCATATGCAAACCCTTCTGTTACTAGGTAGAAGCCAATTTAGATCTCAAGTCATAGAAAAATGGAAAAGGTTAGGTTCATTTGATTACTCAATGAGACTACTCTAGACAGTATATTTTTTGATATTGTCTGGTCAGCATCTCAGAATTTTCCATTGACACCAACCATTTACGGAGTAAATTTTTGTTTAAGTGTTAGAATGTTAAGCCTAAAAGAGAAGTAAGATTATCTGTTAGATGTTTGGATCATGATAAGTTTTAAAACACAGTTTACTATCTTTATTCATTAAAAAAAAATCCATCACAAGCGCAACCAAATGTAATGATTTTTTTAATGGCTGAGCTGAGGGAATAATCAAACATGCTCACCTAAATGGTTTTCACTCTTATTTGTAAAAGTAGCTTCCCAAACTGCATAGAGTATGTCATATTGTGGTAGCGTCTGATCTGTTACTTGATTTGCATAATTCCTATTGTGAACAGGTACTAAAACAAACCAGACAGCACAAACAAACAAACTACGTATAAGCAGGTACGATTCATTCTCTCTTTTTTTTAACGCCTATCTTTTTGGGATGTGTTTTGCAAAGCTAACTATGGTCGCAAGTTCCGTTGTTACAATTTGTCACAATTTAACGGAATTTGAGACCATAGTTGGCTAACAATGCTTTTGGCAAACACATCCCTGTTTAAGACACCAGACATGTCTAATAATGTGCCACAGGACACACACGCACGGACGCACACACACAAAACATCACTTAGCATGATTTATAAGCTGTTGTCCTCATGGGGACCAAACAATGTCCCCACAAGGACAAGGATTTCAGATATTGGCATCTTTGCCATCACAATTCGCCTCTGGGATGAACTCTCTCCCTTTCATGACCCTCTCGTGATTGCAGTTCTAGTGAAAACCAAGAGCATGCTTCTCTATTAAGATTTTATCTCAGTATTAAACAATTCCAATTTATCTTGATCAGGACTCAGATAAAAGCGTGTTATGATTTGGATGTGGTGTTTGATAGCTTATTAGTCACAATATGATTTAATTTTGACAAATGGCTTTTGATTAAAAATTTGATTATCTATTTCACACTTGTTTGACACATTAATTCACAGTCCTTTCAAAGTAAGTCACTGCATTTTATTTAGAACCATGGACTGTAAGTTTCTGATCTAGATACTTTTAAAAACCATTATTATCACCAGTTATATCAACAAAGACTAAACTTGAACTAAAATTAGGGCAGTTTTTTCTTCTTCTTCAGGTGGATAGAAAGATATATATAATATGATGGATTACATATTATTTAAAACGGAGGGTTGCACTTTAAGCATGGCCTATATAACATGCATTTAGTAATATATTCATGTATTTACACTGTGATGATGCTTACACTGAAAAGCTTACCCAGTACCAGTACACTATATTTACATTTTGTGTAATACATTTTCAAATGTTGTTTAAACAAACCCAAATATGACTCAACTGTAAACTTTATGGGGTAAAATCCATTAATGTAAAATCAAAAAGCTGTTAACATCTTGATGAATGATACTCAGATCTTCCTGTCATGATGATGGTAATTGAAATGTCAGTCTCATAATGAATCTCTTGAGATGATGAATTGTTTTGTTGGGTCATTGACCTGTGCGCATCAGATTTTTTCAGTTCCCCAATGGAAAGGCAATTTGAAGTGGTCTAGATGACCCTTGAACTTACTCCTCTGGTGTTTCTCGTGTCTGACTAGAGGGTGCTTAGTCTCCCATAGCCAAACTTTTGGCTAACTGCATAATGTCTGGTCCAATTTGCCGCTTGAATACATTTTTACAGGCCGTTTTAGTAGCAGGAAATCATTCATACACAATAACAGATGTGTGCAGACGTGATTCTCATTATCTTTTATAGATTTGATTCAACTAACCTGGCAAACCTTTGGAAGATGAGTGTGGAAAGAATGGTAGGAGTGTTTAAGAAACCTGTTGATACCTTATATATGTATATCTAGCTAACATTGTTATTTATATCATACCCGAGGATTTATTAATTCTCTACATATATATATATTAAATCAATCTCCAAGGTAACAGATGCAGAGATATGGTTGCAATGGCAGATGATAGAAAGAGACTTTAGTCAACCTGAATTTGAATCAGTTTGAAAATGAAATGTGTCATTTTTCAGTTTAGATGTTGACCAACAAGCAACAAAATTGAATCTAGAGTCTAATATGACAAACCACTACTTTTTAGTGTTGCATAACTACAAGCTCAAAATTAATATAATTGAACTATCATATGCTTTACTGAGATCGTAGTGTGGTTTCAGGGTGCAGTACAGTACAAAAACAAACTGTTAGGTTGAGAAATATACACACATTTATGAGAAGGTGGTGCACTGATACATATATATAGACAAAAATATTGGGATATTCAGGTGTTTCAATCAGACCTATTGGTTTGCAGTCTGCATTTACAAAATTAGTTTTGGGGAAAAACTGGTCGTTCTGAAGAGCTCAGTGAATTCAAGCATGGTACTGTGATATGATGCCACCTTTTCAATAAGTCAATTCTTGAAATTTCTTCCCTGCTAGATATTCCACAGTCAACTCTAAGTGGTAATATTGAAAATTGGAAGCATTTAGGAACCGCAGCAACTCAACAAATGCTGAGGTGCATGCATGGTGCATACAAGTTCCCAACGCTCTGATGATATAGCTGAAGAGTTCCGTTGGCATTTATATCAGCACAAATATTGTACGGCGGGAGCTTCATGGAATGGGTTTCCATGGCCGAGCAGATGCATGCAAACCTGAAGTCACCAAGCACAATGCTAAGCTTCGGCTGGAGTAAGGCATGCCGCCACTAGACTCTGGAGCAGCGGATAGGTGTTCTGTGGAGTGACGAGTCTGATGTGCTAGCCTGGGCTTTTGGCGGTTGCCAGGAGTACCTGTCTACTGCATTGTGCCAACTGTAAAGTTTTGTGAAGGAGGGTTAATGGTTTGGGGCTGTTTGTCAGGGGTTGGACTTGGGGCTTCACTGGTAATCTTCACTGGGGCTACAGCATCTTAAACATATCATGAAAATGTGACTTTTTCCGTGTTTAAGTGCTATAATCGGGTCCCCGGTGCACCTACCAACCCAAAAAACGTGTCGAGAAACTTTGTTTTGGTAAGCCTTTCTCTGCAAGCATGTCAAACAATAAGCCAATCAGATTTAGCTCCCCTTCTGACATAGGAAGCGACAACAGTGTAACCAGTTCTAACGCAATGGCAAAAGTTCCAGCAAAGCATGTAAACTGTTCTGTCGTCGGCTGCACGGACGAGCAAAAAATGTCACAGCTGTCTAATAAAGACCTCAGGGAACTATGTCAGCTTGTGTAAAAGTTAAACATGACGTTACATGCAAGTCAATGAGATTAATCATCACGTCCAGGTGCAGTCTAAAAGTTGCAACCTCTTCCTGAGTCTCTCCGTAAGGCTGCACGCTACTGGTTATTTCTGAGATTTTGGATAAGTGAGATTATTTGTGTGTTTTGTTATTGCCGGAGTATCCGAAGCTTGTGTAAAGGATTGGCCCTCTTCTGAACGGGGGTGGGGAGCAGCAGCTCATTTGCATTTAAAGGGCCACACATGCAAATGGTGTGTTTTTGCTCACATCCAAAAAGGGGCAATTTTGACAAGCTATAATAAATGACCTGGGGCGTATTTTGAGCTGAAAATTCACAGACACATTCTGGGAGAAAAAAAAAGATTTATATTACATCTTGTGAAAAGGGGCATACTATGTCACCTGACATTTTGGACAATGCTATGCTTCCAACTTTGTGGGAACAGTTTAAGGAAGGCCCTTTTCTATTCCAACATGACTGTGCCCCAGTGCACAAAGGACATAGGGTAACAATTTTGATGGTCCCTTTTGAGCATTCTAGTAACTTCAAGTAACTTTGCAACTACGTCAACTAACTCTCAATAGAGTTTGTTTCTATGGTTATTATCAGGTGTTTCTTATTTAGTTCCTTGTTATTCCATGTACTGTATATACTCCCTGTTCAAGCAATGTAGTTCTTTGTCAGTTATTGTGTATTTGTAATGTGTTGTTCTAACAATCTCCTGCATAATATATAATAAAATAATAAAAGACTGTAGTATTCCTTATTTGTGCATGTTGCTTACTACACTAGACCGTTACACATACATGCACCAGCAAACATTTATTTTAAGTTCTTTTAAACCCAGAAATCTGAATGTGGCCATAGTTGAATAAACACCCAGTGTTTTATGCAGAGTTTAGTTAATCATATAATTTGTCATCTCATAAGATATTTTTTTTCTACACACCATTTGAAAACCTTAAACATCTAAATAGCTACAGTTGCATATAAGATAAAAAAACTAAGGGATAAGTGAGGAGACAGAGTGAGCCATCACATTAACTTTGTTCATAGGCTAACTGTATCTGCAAATAACACATGACAAGAAGATGTAAATGAGTAAAACATGTGCAAAGAGGGAAGACGGTGAGCAGACAAACTCTGAAAGGTGCAAATGATGAGATACATTCAGAATATTCACATAACCACCCACACACAGCTGTGCAGATATCACACTTACAAACACAATTTCTTCATTTTAGAGATTTTAAATGGTGACATCTGTCCTGTTATCGGTTATTCTGATTCCTTCCCACCAGTGTGTAACTTCACGTACCTATACTTTGAGTACATTTATAATATTTATTATAATTTTATTATTAATTTAATTCCAAAACTGCAAATATCTATAGCTTATATAATTACATCTACATGAAAATAAAATAAAAATATTACATTTAAAGTCATTAAGACTTATTACATTAAGTCTTTTTATCTTTTTAGGTGTGGGTAAGTGTGCAACTGCATGCAACCTCCAATTTCTCTCTTTTTATTTCGTCATCTTTCTCGTTTTCTTTCATCTATCTCACCTTTCGCTTGCCCTCAATGATGGAGAAGGGTGTTGTGATGGACGGCCACTTGTTTCTTGGTGGTGGAGGCTTCTCACAGTTCCACAGCACTAAAATCTGAAACCACATTAAAACAGATGACCTTCACTGCACATTTCAATACACGTGAAAAACATGACTATTCATTGTGTGGTTGTAAAAATAAATAAATATATATTGTAGGTGCAGGTGTGAAATATTACTGCCCACATGCAAAAAGTAATTAACATTTCTGAACAAATCCCATACTAATTTGTGAGTGCAGAAAATAGGTGTGAGAACCTCCAAACAAACTAGAAATTATCTAGAGCCTTTTTTAGAAACTGTTAATTAAGAGCATTTGGAGATAAAGCCTAATGTTAGCCTTTGCGAAAAAGAAGTGTGCTTAATTGTATTAAATGTGCAATTCCAGTGTATTTCAAATCTTAAAAGTATATTTTCACACAGTAATGACATCAAAAGCCACTTAAATGTATTTAAAGAGATTTCACTTTCATGATGTTTCTTAAATTATGTAAGAATTTTGTAATAAAATATCAAAAATCACTTGCACAGTGTGATATATTTCCTGCAGTTGTGTACTTACAATATCCCAAAAGTCTCCAAAGATTTTTTATTTCAGAGAAATTCCAATTTTAAATAATTGGCCGCCCCGGAAAAAAATGTCACCTGTCAATGACGCTATATCCTCGTTATCCCTGGTTTCCGCTTGTACTGCCATAGCCATGGCGACAGACGTGGACAACTGCATAGCGCGTAACGTTTAACGCCACATGGTTCTTGTTTCGTTCAAACATTATAGACCATGGCAAGCAGACTTTGGGACAAAAAAGGAGAACTAAAATGAGGATCAATATCGGCGTGGCGTTTTCGAGATGCCGAGAGATCCACGTCCGCGACTAACTTGGACTTGACAGAGCTTCACAAGTCACGACTTGACAGAGACGCCACTCGCATTTATTTTATTAGACAGGTGATCAGATGTATATAAAACAAATCAATGTTATATAGCTCAACATGATGAAATGTTTGAATATGATCAGTATGTTATTCTAATGTTGATCTAGCTTACAGCTAGTTTCATATAGCAAACGAACTAAAATAGAATAACATTATAAATTTCAACACACTCAAATGCAGTTTATATGATACTGCAACGTTAGACCAAGTGAATCAGCGCTGCGTTACCTCACAAGTTTAATTCATCAAACAAACTGACCTGTGTGAGCACTAATTAGGGCTGGGCGATATGGGCAAAAACAATTTATCACGATAATTTTTTTATATCAGTCGATGTCGATAATAATCACGAAAAATGTCAAATCAAATTTTTTTTCAAGTTTAAAGGCAGATTTTTGCTCATAAGTGAAATAAAAAAACCAGAGCGTTAATAGTGCTTTTAAACTACTCTTTATTGTCAGAACATATCATGACAAACACTTGCCAAACAGGTGAACATTTCACAAATCTGAGTTAGAACATTCAAACATTTGTAATTTTTCCTTAACAAAATAAATATCTTAATAGAAAAAATATATATTTCTTAGTTTCTGCATGTGCTAATTTATATTTGGTAAAAAAATTTATTCTGACTGTTTTATTAAAATTAACCATTGGTCATCCAACATCATGCATTTAGATCATGATAATCACAGATAAAACCGGGCATAGCCTATAGCACCTCACTATCATGGCAAAATGTTACTTTATGGTTTCTATGGTATTTGTATGAAAAAGAGTAGCCTAAATACATTATTAAATACTGTAATTATATTCCATTAGTCCTTTAATAAATTGTCTACATTAATAATATAATACAATTCAATATGTATATCCCACATTTCATGGTTCAGTTAATATTACTAGGCTAACGTTACAGTAAATCCGTGGTAAATGATGGGAATTTGTAGGCGGAAAAGCCTTCTGACTGTATTGTTGCGCACAGTGTTTCTACTGTTTGTCAGCGCCGTTTCATCTGCCTTTAAACAGATGAATCACTGAGACATTTGTGTTCTTTGCTGAATTCAAGCGCTTCTCACTGGATCTCGTGACCGAGACAGATCAGAGTAAACGCATCTGCTAGTGAGCTCGCGCTGCCGTTTGGAATTTGAGCCGAGCGGATAAATGGTCCGTGAGGCGCGCGCGGTTCAAATGAGTTTTGTTCCGCTTTTGGCGCATAAACATTATCGAACATTTATCGAATTCTTGATATCGTTTTATTGAGAAAAAATATATCGCGATAACTATCATTATCGTTTTATCACAGAGCCCTAGCACTAAATCAGCACTTGCTGGTAGTTCGGTACATTTCTCACTCATACTTCCTTTATAAACACATTACATGCATGCTTATGTTAGCTTAGGGTCTTCTGAATCCATAGATACCAAACACATGGTGTTCCATCTCCATTAAATATGGTTTATAAGCCCAAATGTAAAAATAGAGACAACGGTCCATAAAGGGCTTAGTCCCCAGAGGGTTAAGGACCTTAAGCACTCTTAAATTTAACTTATTGCATTTAATTGTATCTAATATGCAATTAAGTGTCCAAAATCATTCACACTTAAAGGGATAGTTCACTTTGAAATAAAATTTTGGTATGTTTTAGCTTACCTCAAGGGCATCCAAGATGTAGGTGTCTTTTTTTCCGCAGTAGTTTCATTTTTTTATATTTTTAGGTCAAACCGTTTTTGTCTGACAGTCATATCATGCAGGTATATGGTCATTGTCTCAAAGAGCATGCACAGAGTCCAAATTAAAACAATTCCCCATCGTCCAAATTAAACAATTCCCCATCGTAAGTACACATTGATGGCCTAAGACACGAAACGACCGGTTTGTGTGAGAAAACGAACGGTATTTATATCGTTTTTACCTCTTGTAACACAGCCACGTCCAAGTGATCTGAGCTATAGTATCCAGCTGCAGACCCGCAGCACCACCAGTTTCAGAACCCCAGCGCCAGAACCGGAAGTAAGGGGCGGAGCTTACGTTCTAACACCAGCGCCAGAACCGGAAGTGAGGTGCAGAGCTTACGTTCTAAACCGAGTAGCGCGTTTTGGAGCGTAATTTGCTTAGACACGAAACGGTATACTTTTATTACACACGAAACGTCATACTTTATACGTATGTTATAATGATACATTAAGGTACAGAAACATTGGGCTTCACCATATTTTTAATATCGTGGTCCGTTGTGTGCATTTATATTTACTATGGTTCTTTTTTTATAATAATTTTTACAATGTATTTACCTACATATTGTAAATACAGTTGTTATGATAACACATTTATTTCTATTTGTATATAGGACAGTTAAGCTGTCATTTGTAATATAGAAACTATTTAGCTATTTTAGTCAAATGTTCTTATTAAAGTGGTACTACTTACAAGCAGGAGTATGTTGTTTGTGCACCACAAATTGACACTTACCAATCAGGTATTTCAAATAATTGTAAACTAGCATGAGAGAAAATGCCACAAACTATTGTAAAGTGACACATACCATTGTTAAAGTAATTATGAAAACTGTCACCAATCATTCAGAAGTGTGCTGGACCTTGACACTGGCTTTTCACAATGCAGAGTAGTGTACATCTGTAGATTCTATATTATAATGTGGATACAGCAAGTCAAATATTTGAACAAAACATTCGGGAATCTCCAGAAGGAATATATATTAAATTAATTTGTAGTTATTGTAGACTAATCCCCAATGTTTAGTCAATGGTAGCTTATACAATGTATACACCTTTTTCAGTAAGCAGAGACAGAAAAGAGACTCAACAAATATGTAAGTTAAAGTAATGAATATTTAGAATAAAAAAGGAAAAATTACATAAAAGCAGATCATCATTCATTCAGCGCTGTATTGTGGTTGCGCTGTGTCACGTGACAAGCAGTGACGCGTCACCATGGAAACCATAAAGTGACAGATTCTAAATAACGGTCGCCTTGAAAAACTCACGCTGGGGGGGTCAATTAGAATATTTTAAACTTACGTGTGAAAGGGTTAACATTCTTCAAATTAGTGAAAATTCTGTCATCGTTTACATGCTTGTCTCATTGAAAATAACTCCGCCCCTCACTTCCGGTTCTGGCGCTGGGGTTCTGAAACTGGTGGTGCTGCGGGTCTGCAGCTGGATATATCTCGATCTGAGGGCGCGAGCGCTTCCTTCTGTGTGACGTGTACACTGACTGGTGCATATATATATATACACTAGATGTCGCACTAAAGACATTCGTTCCAAGGCGAGGCGACATCTAGTGTATACATCTATGCACCAGTCTGCGCACACGTCACACAGAGGGAAGCGCCCGCGCCCTCAGATCACTTGGACCTGGCTGTGTTACAAGCAAGGGGGTAATCCATCCGCCGGAAACTGAAGCCTCCGCGGGCGCCGCCATTGTAGCAGAACTTCACCTGCTGTTAGCACTCCATTGACTCCCATTCATTTTTGCGTCACTTTGACAGCGAATAACTTTACATCTGAGGCGTCCAAAGACTCCATTTGTCCATTATTTATTTCTAAAGAAACTCGACAATGTATAAAAGGCTCCATTACCTTGTATCTTACGTTATGGCCCCGTAGAAGCCATTTTTGTAAAAATAGGCTAACGATTGCGTCATAACTCACGCGACTCTCTGTCGCACTGTAGAGAAATTACCGTATAGACCGGCGGAGAAGCTCGCAGGCAATCGGGGGAACGTGGAGGCATTAAGTCCGATAAAGTGAAGGGAGTAGCCCACCGAGAGTGATAAAGTTGATCCTACTGCTAGCTCATGGACAGCTAATGCTCACGCTCTCCGTCTCTGAGAGATTCGGAAGGGAATGATTCAGATTTCTCTCCGCACAGCTACTAGAAGACTGAAAACTGTCAGACACGTTGCTCATGTGTTCAAGCTCAGTTTGAGCCTGCGCAGTTCGCCTGGCGATCAGGAAGTGAGTGCTTCAAATGGGCTTCACTTTTCTCCGTTGAAGTCTATGGGGTCGCTGTGTCCATCTTATATACTGTCTATGGTTACAAGAGGTAAAAACTATATAAATACCGTTCGTTTTCTCACACAAACCGCTCGTTTCGTGTCTTAGGCCATCAATTTGTACTTACGATGGGGAATTGTTTAATTTGGACGATGGGGAATTGTTTTAATTTGGACTCTGTGCATGCTCTTTGAGACAATGACCATATACCTGCATGATATGACTGTCAGACAAAAACGGTTTGACCTAAAAATATAAAAATTGAAACTACTGTGGAAAAAAAGACACCTACATCTTGGATGCCCTTGAGGTAAGCTAAAACATACCAACATTTAATTTCAAAGTGAACTATCCCTTTAAGAATATTCTTTTAAAGTACACTATTTCCTAACTAAGTATGCTAAAGTGCAAGTTTAAGGGAGCACATGATCATTAATACTAAAAATACAAAATAATTAAGCCGTTATGGAAAAAAGTTGTTTATTTACACTTTAAAAAAGGAGCACCAAATAGGAGTAAAGATAGTAAAGAGATCCATTTATCAGATACCGCAATTATACTGAGTGTTTGCAAAGCCAGACTTTTGACTTGTTTCGCATGATTAGTCGCTGCCCACATACAGGGACATAATAAAAAATGATGTGTGGAAAACCATGTCAAAAATCGTGGACATTCTAAATGAGTTTGATTCATGCATTGATAATCATTCATCTTCTTCATGATATGATGAATTAGGCAGTGCTGCAATTAATATACCAACCCTTTCCCCTTCAGAATGCTAAAGGAACAGCACATCCAAGATTGAAAATCATCTACTTAATCTCATATCATTCCAAAGCTGTATGAATTTATGTTTTTGCATCAGGATTATTATCTAAATAATAATAATAATAATTTAACTACTTGAAATTAGATAAACGTTAACTGAATTAAAATGCAATATTTAAACAAAAACACACATTGTATTTTAGTTGCCAAGGCAACATTTCTCTATTTTGTAAAATTATTAAAACCAAATAAACGAATAAGTAAATACTAATTTATATTTTATTAATAATGTATTTGGTTAAAATCAAATTCATACCGGTTTGGAACGACATACTGTAAGGGTGAGCAAATGATGATAGAATTATTATTATTATTATTTGTGGTGACATTTTTATTTTTACTTGCAGTATATCTCGTTTGTGATTTAATATAGCCAGATGTGCAGTTTGCCATTAAAGCAAGAACTCTGACCAATACTGTGACAATGTGACCTCCAGCAAAACAATTGCTGGCAGTGTGAATGACCTTTAAAATGATACACACTTGCAGGGTAGATAATAATGGCAGAGTTGTCATTTTGTTTCATAGTTTCCTCTCATGTTCTCACCTGCGCACAGAACTTGGACTTGGTGACTGCATGGATCAGCTTGAATATGGGCTGCTGTTGGGACTGTAGAGGTGTGACTGCTTGAATAACGGCTGTAAACTCCTGAGATGGACTCTTACCTGCAGAAATACAAACGTGGATGGCAGAAATTTAAATTAAATGGTCTTTATTTGTTGATGAATTTCTTTGCTTAATTCATGAACCACATAAAAATGCAGTTTTCACACACTGCAAAAGGCAGAGTAGCCTTTATGAAATCAGTCTTCAACAGCATCAGTCTCCTGTGTGTAACATCTCTCTGCGTTTGTATTAGTTTGCTTTATGGCAGCCGTTCAAAGAGAGCACCTGTTTATCTTTGTTCCTCCGCAGGGATTCGCTTCATTTATCTACGTTTGCGACTGCGACTCCAGAAACCCGACAGCTACATTAAGTCTCTATTACATCACAATAAAGGTTACTACAAAGAACAAAAAAGAACCAGAGAGGATAAAACTAGTAAAATGAATTGATCAAAGCTTTGAAGCTTTTCTGGTTCAGCAATAAACAAAAGAGAAGTTCATAATATATCACACAGTGACAGTAATTACGTTTAGACAGAACATCTATTATCCCCATTTCCTCTCTGCAGGGATTCAAACTCTATAAAACAGAACAAAACAAGAACATGTAAACACACGCACAGTCTGAAACACATGAACAAACAGGCCACACACAAAGACCATACAGAAACAAACCACACACAAACAGAGAACTACTAATATACACATTCACACATCTACATTTGGTTTGATTTTCAAAACGTATATTATGAATATATTGTTAATGATCCATCCAGACAGTCCATCCATCCATCCATCCATCCATCCATCCATCCATCCATCCATCCATCCATCCATCCATCCATCCATCCATCCATCCATCCATCCATCCATCCATCCATCCATCCATCCATCCATCCATCCGAGTGCAGATTCCTCTGGGACCACAGGAGGATCTGATGCACCAGTCTGCACAGAAGGCACGACCTCAGATCCCCTGGTGGTTTATGTACGAGACCACCGACATATTGTCTGTTTGAACCAAAACTTTGTGGCCTCTGAGGTCTGGGTTAAAATGATTTAGGGCTAGTACTGCTAACATATCCAGGCATTTAATATGCCAAGAGAAATCATGCTCCTTCCACAGACCTCAAGTCGAGTGGCCTTCCGCATCTGTCTACACTCTTTTGCGATAACAGGATGTTCCCAACACTGGGCCTAGGGGATAGGAACCAAGGCTTCTTCCACACGATTATGGAACAAAGGCATCTGCATGTAACCTTGATCGTGCGAAATGGGTTGCCCCTGGTCCTAAGCCACCACTGCAAAGGTCTCATTGAACACAGCTGCCATGAATCCTAACAGTCTCTAAAACTGCTTTACAGTGATGAGCTGGCATTGGTTGATTCTGGTCACTAGAACCGACTCGCTGGAGACAGCTGTGCCCGTGCCACCATCCCCTGAGACTGAGCTAATATCAGTCTGAAGGGGTGGATTGGAATCCACTGCTGCTTCCATGAATATGTAATGAGTGATTATAATCAAGGTATTAATCAATATTTTTCCTTCTAAATATCAAATGAGTTGAATGACTTCTCTGGAGATTTTTACTTTTCAGTTTAGTTATCAGTGTGATTACTGAAATGTTCTTTTCATGTATTATTTAATGTTTGTATTTGTTATCTGAATGCAGTAACAGTGCTTGCTTATTTAGCCCGGCTTAGAGAAATGAAATATGGACTTGTTTTGTGTTTTAGAAAGGTCTTCAACATGTCAAAACATATAGGGGTCACTGAAGCCAATAGTTTAATGGACCATTTCTTTGTTAAAGCCTTACTTTCCAGTTAGACTAAAGTGTAGCTCTCCTCGAGAGAAAGAACGCATTATCTTGATGTTTTGAGAAAACTCTCCAGTTTATAGTTAGAGCCTGGCCAAATCATACCTTGGAAAAGCTGTGTGTCTGTGTGTGTGTTAGTCTTTTTGGTTACAGGTACCACTCACATTATTGGAGATTGACTGAGTTGTTGTTCTGGACATGCTGGCGCCCAGCAACCCAAATCTGGGACCTGGAAGATCACGACATGCCTAACTTCAGGGTCCGAGTTTCAGCTGCATAATCGATGGAGATATGCTTCAGTCTATCTGTATATGTGTGGAAAATTACTATGTTTATCTATTATTGGCCAATGAGAATAATTCAACCTGAAGCAAGGAAATAGCTTAGACCTTGGTGAAGGGTATAACTGCTGTGATCTTTGTAACTGTAAGTGGGGCGGCCTACGAACTTATGTGTGAGTCTTGAAGCTGACTTCTGCTGATGAAACTCCACCATACACGCCTTACCCACAAGCTAGGATGTTGATGTCACCCAAATCACCCACATCGATGCTGAGTACGTCCAACTCCTCAGAGCTGGACAAACCCAACATCAAGCACTCCCACTAGAAGTGAGCTTCCGTATCCCGAGTCTGAGCACTGGAACTAGCGGTCGAGAGCTGAGAAAGGTCCGAAGCCATCTCAATCTCCTCCACTAGCTCCATCTGCGATCCCCACGAGTGAAGACAGAATCAGAATTGGACTAGCTACACACGTGCTTCAGACACTGTCACTGTCACTGTCAGAACAACCACCCTGATGTGGCAGGAAATTATATATATATATATATAAAAAAAAATTTTTGCAGAGCTGTGTACAAAGGAATTAAGAATTGTGTCATTCTGTATGCAAGCCTCAACATCTAAAACATTTTCAAGGAAGACAGGGACACAGCAAACCATCGGTGCTGGCCATGTTGGATGATATCTCATTACCTAATAAACAGCATGTATTGCAGGTAGCCGGATTTATAGTGTTGCCCAGGCAGAGCGAATCACACCGTATATCACGGCACAGTGAAGTTCTCTCAAGTTATGGCCACAGACAGGGAGTCTAAACTGCCCTGTCATCAAAATTATGGAAAGTGAGACTAACAACACCTGTGACAGCAGAGTATAGACCATCTATCACTTCTGCAATACAGATTTACTGCTGACATGTGAAGCCCAGGGACAAATCCATCACAAACCCCTACATGAGCATGCAAACACACAGGCCATGCTTAGGGAGGAATATGGGGGACACATATGTTCACCATCCACTATGAGATCTCACACACACACACACACACACACACACACACACACACACACACACACACACACACACACACACACACACACACACACACACACACACACACACACACACACACACACACACACACACACACACACACACACACACACACACACACACACACACACACACACACACACACACACTGCTTGGAGGGAAACCAACATCTATCTGAGTTATGATTTCATTTTCACTGCAACAAATTTTTACGGCATTGAGCTGGAGGTGGTGAGGAGATGCACACACACACACACACACACACACACACACACACACACACACACACACACACACACACACACACACACACACACACACACACCGAGTGTCGAGTAGTAGAAGGGGAAGAGGGTGAGGTCGCTGGAGAACTCAGGAAGTGCGTAGAGTCCTCCAGGCAAAGAATTCCACATAATGCTGCTCCTGGTCATGTGCGTCCGTATCCGGTCATGGATAATCTGTAAAAACAACACAAACATTACTATTACGTAATATACATTAAAACATTCATATACATCAGTATTTACAAGTTACAATTACAATTATAGCTGTGATTAACAAATGATAATAATTGTTGTGATTGTCTGTTCTCGATATTTCATAATTTTCCATTGTAACCAATCACAGTCAGTTTCTGTGTTTCAGGGGTTCATCCCTCGCCGCCCAAAAAGCCAGGCCATCTATATGTCCGGCTTCTCATACGAGCAAGAACATGAGGGTGTTGCTGCTTGAATGTACTGAGTGAGTAAGTTATAAGGTGAACATGATTTCACCATGTGCATCATGTTCCTAGATTAATATCTTTGTTGATCCTGGAACAACTTTCCAATCAACCAATCAGATTTGAGGGACAAGTTTACAGTTTATGTCAAGTTTAGGCTTATGACCAGAGTTGGGTGCTTCTACATCAGTGTTATTCACCTGTCATTTCCCTCTGATTTTAGGGATAAGTTATGGGTAGGGTTAGGTCTAGGAAAAAAATTGCTGTTCCAGGATTAACAAAATATGTTGAATTTAGGAACGCCTTACTTCGCAAAAACATGGTGACTGAGGTTTAAGCAGTCGGACCGGTGCTTTGGAATTATTTTGGATTTGCTGCTCACTTGCAATGTAGAGTCTTGAGGATCTACCTCTCTGATATTTCCTTTTTTTCATGTCAAAGGAAAAATGGGCTCCTACATGTTCATCTTTAAGAAATACTATTATGTTATGTCTACTTAAATACAACCTTGTGTGTGTGTAGAATTTAGCTTTGACATTTTTGACCCCCCACCCCCACCCCCACCCCCACCCATATCATAATATTGGGAAGACCCCGAATGTTTATCATTAGGCTACTGTCTGTCTGTACATGACACCAACTGTATGCAGCAGAGGTTCTACAGCCTACTGTTATCGGAGAATCCGGCCAATGGACCACTCGATCACCGAGCGAATCTTTCAGTGTTCGTCATTATACTGTCTATGTTGCTAAGCCATCTGCTTAGACAGGGTAAATGCACATAATTTATCATTATTCGCGCAAAATAGTTCTGCTATTTATAACACAATTTAAAGCGGAATTATCATGAGCTAAGCAATCCTTGCTGTAGTTAAAACATTAAAACACAGCATTCCGCAGGAAACGTGTTCAAAAGCAGTGCATACACTACACATATTTCTATTTTAAATGAATATAAAACATATTGTAAGTACTGGAAAATGATTTCATGAAATTTCAGTGCTTAACTGTATTAATGAGAGTGGCATATTTAATCTAAATGTGTATATCAGATGTAAAACAGAGTTTAAATCATTCTGTTTACTTAATTTCTTCATTCACTCCAGTAAAAGTGTGTACACACAATCTACAGTGTCTGTACGGTGCGGACATATTTACGCCTAGTTCATTTTTTTATAAATCCCGATATGTGCAGGGAAAATTGCTTTCGCACATTTCAATGCCTTTTTTGTGCATACGCACCGTTTATACATCAGGCCTCTGGATGTTATGTTGTGTTGTATCATGTTTATATGCAGCAGTCGTCCATGAGGGGCTGCCGCTTTACCTTCAATTTGTTATTTGGTGATTAAAGTTACGTTGAACGTTTGCCGGTTCCCACCTCCTTCTCTTATCAACGAATTTGGTTACAGGCTGATTTGTACACTATAATGGATTATAACATAAAAGGTTAGATTTTAAAACAGCTTCATCTCAAATCAATATTTTATGCCCCCCTCATTATTTATGTTATGAAAAGATATGCAATAAGTGACACGGCTGTACATTTTCCTTTATATACCCTTTTTGTTTGAATTTATTCATTTGTCAAGGCTAAAAGATGCTAGTTAGGAACTATATATTTTTCTCGCATTGGGGTCCTGATTGCCCTGTCTGGGTTTATTTTGTTATAATAACGGGATGTACATTATCTATTACTAAACAAATGTAAAATAATTGTAAAATGTCATGATTATGAAAACATTTATGGCTGACCTAGCCTGGCTCCGCCCTCCTATGTACTTCCGCTCAATTTTCATTTTCCTTCAGAACTACGTCTGGGATTGTGGTGTATTCTTGGGTTTTCTCCAGTAAATTTTTTACCGGTCCAATCAGCGAACAGATGGAGTGGCTGAGAACGATGACGTTGAGGTTGTGCGCTAGTTTGAGTCGTCATACGTCACGACCAAACGTTAGCGATTGGTTATGGCAGATCCAGAGTGACTCTGGGCAGATCCTATAGTTTTAAACTTCAACAGAGTACATGCCTTAAAGGAAGTTAAAGCTTGTCAATGGAGAGAGGCCAGACTCTCAATGAAGACTCTCAATGGCCAGACTTGTACAAATGAAATGTACGAGAGTCTGGTAGAACCAGGCTGTGGCTGACCATCCCTAGGAGCACATTATTGTTCATTATTAGTTAATGATAATGCATAAACAAATGTAACATTATTATAAAGCGTTACAAAAAAGATAGATATAACAACATAAAAATATAACCTTTCAAACTAGATGTTGTAGAAGCCAGCTTTGTGTGATTATGCCTCACAAATAAAATAATCAACATGGCCGACTATCCTATCAGTCTTCAGAGGCAACGCCCAGACAACATTCTCAACAGTATGCACACAGGCCTAATTACTCAAATTAAACACATTAATCTCATTTTATTACAATACTAATTAATCACAATCTGCCTCACCCTCATCACAACAGGGTGCGTGAGATCTTTAAGCCATAAATAACCTGTAACACACACACACACACACACACACACACACACACACACACACACACACACACACACACACACTCAGTGTCCTGAGTCCTTCTCCCACTGGGCTTGATTGGTTCTGTCTCTCCAGAGCCAATTACGATCAACTACAGTTTAAAACTCTCATGTCGGGGAGCATGTGTGTTTGTGTATCTTTGTGCATTTACATGCTGATGTTTTAATGTGCTGTACGTGGAGTGTAGGGATTTTGTCAGATCCACGCAGCAAGTGAAGCATCTTGCAGCTCTTGTGCAGTGGAGCAGGGAAATGAACTCAACGTGGCATATGTTCAAGAGGAAGTGCCAGAAAACCTGAGTCCACAGAGAGGGCATTTGATCTATGTGGTTAATTAGGCAGCATTTATTGCTGCATGCAAACACACCGCACATGCACAAGTGTTGAAACACTCATAGGGCCCTATTTTAACGATATAAAACGCGAAACGCAAGTAACTTTGTGGGCGGATCCCGGGCGCTGTTGCTATTATACCGGCGGGGTAAATTACTCTTGCGCCCGACGCAAATCTAAAATGGGTTGGTCTGAAGTAGCTTCATTATTCATAGGTGTGGTTTGGGCGTAACGTGAAATAAACCAATCAGAGTGCCACATCACATTCCCTTTAAAGGGATAGTTCATTTTAAAATTAAAATTCTGTCATCATTTACTCACCCTCAAATTGTTTCAAACCTGAATGCATTTCTTTCCCCTGCTGAACACAAAGGAAGATATTTGTCGGTATGTCAGTAACCAAACAGTTAACTGGTCCCATTGACTTCCATAGTAGGGAAAAAAAATACTATGGAAGTCAATTAGTAAGGAACTTTTTTACTATTAAAATGGCGGATTTGCCAGGCGCACGCCAGGAGCGGTTCATAGCCGAGGAGACCGGCATTCTCGTTAGGGCCGTAAAAGACAGAGAAATTACATTGTATGGGGATGGGAGAAACCCACCCAAATGAGCTTCGGTTAAACAGGCGTATAATAAATTGGATAAATGTGTAAGCTAGATTTAGGCCTATGCCTATTTTTTTTCACATCTTCATGGCCACAACAATGATTTCCCTCGTGTGTTAATATGTTTCCTTGTAATAATGTATGATTTGCAAAAATTAAAACTGCTGCGTCTGTTTAGATTAGAGAATCAAAGTGTATGCGTGTTGTTCACACGCTACATAATGGCCAAGCATGCGTCAGTGGCGGAATTGTTTTCTCAAACTGCAAAATAGCACCAGGGGACGTTTGCGCCGGAACACCTTTTTCGCTGAAATTTTCCTACAGGCCAATTGCACATTACACCTGAAGCCATTCTCAAGAGACTGGCACCCTTAGTAGATTTTTTGGCTGAGTGGATACATCGGTTTCTGAGGAAGTTTCTGTCCAGGATTTCCAGGTCGATTGCTCCTGTCTGCCTCTCGGTGACTGCTGCTGCTGCTGTGAGTTGGTTTGTGGCTGTATGCTTCGTCTAAGCCTCGTATTAGCTTCGTATTTCTTTCTGTTTTGAACCATTATTTACTATCATTTCTAGTTGTTTATACTACTAAATACAGCTTACCAACATCACATATTAACCTGACATCGCAAGCTTCCGTTACTACTAGCACAACACGCTAGTATTTCGCTAGCCTGTTAACGCGCCACCCGTGCACTCAGTTATTTATTTATTTATTTTTCTCTCGCGCGCCCGCGCCTTTGAGTTCATCAAAAGCCCAGGTGAGTAAGAATCAGTCAACAAACACGGTGAGTAATGACTTCTCCTGTTATTGTCACCTGCACTTCATGTCACATGTTTAGCATAGCCTTCTCTATCGGCAATATAGGATTTATATGTGATAAATGCAGAGAGACAGTCAGGCTGACGGAGAAGATTTCAGAAGAGACACGCATCCAAACTTTAATTGAGGATAGTAATAGTGCAAGAGCTTTAGATACTATTTTGGATGCGCCTAGCCTAGTGAACACTTTACACGATTCGGTTTCGGCTGAAGTAGAGCCCGTGCAGCAGGACAAATTGGTGACGGAGCGGCACTGTAGGTCGTGGATCAAAAAAACGCTCTTCCGTTCCGATTCCAACATTAAACAGATTCTCCCCACTCAGTAAAACACCCACTGAGAATCCTGTTGAATGTGCCCTAGTTATTGGCGATTCTATTACACAGAACGTGAAAATAGAGACACCAGCCACCATAGTCACATGTTTGCCGGGAGCCAGAACGCCTGACATCAAAGCAAATTTAAAACTGCTGGCTAATGCAAATTGTAAATTCTCTAAGATTATAATTCACGTCGGCACAAATGATGTTCGACTCCGCCAGTCGGAGATCACCAAAATGAACATTAAAGAGGTGTGTGAACTTGCAAGTACGATGTCAGGCAATGTAATTTGCTCTGGCCCCCTTCCTGTTCGCAGGAGTGATGAGATAGTTAGTAGATTGTGTTCACTAAATGGCTGGCTGTCGAAGTGGTGTCCGAAGATTGTATTCATCCCTCCTGGGATGGTGCTGCTCTTCTCTATAGTAGTTTGGCTCATAGTCTTAGGGATAAAACATGACAATCTGGGGTTCAGGTCAGGAAGCAGACAGACTGGCTTAACCGACCGTCTGCTAGCGGCCTCACGTCACCAAGGTCAGATAAATCCCATCACATAGAGCCTCTTTCACCTAGAAATCATCATATAGAGACTGTGTCTGTTCCCTGAACTTGGAAATCCCAAAAAACATCTAAACCCATCTAAGGTTAAAAATTTAATTGATGTTCAACAAATAAAAAACAGATATAATACAGATGAGCAAATTATAAAACTTGGGTTGCTGAATATTCGATCACTTACTCCAAAAGCACTTATTGTTAATGATATGATTTCAGATTATAACCTAGATGTGCTGTGTTTGACAGAAACTTGGCTAAAACCAAATGATTACATTACTTTAAATGAGTCCACCCCACAAGATTACAGTTATAAACATGAACCTCGTCTGAAAGGCAAAGGGGGGAGGTGTTGCTGTAATTTATAGTAATATTTTCAAAACCACTAAGAAATTTAGTTTTAAATATTATTATTTTGAAGTGTTGGTGCTTAATGTAAAAACATATATAGTGTAAATGATAAATCACATTTGAGATTTGTGCTGGCTACTGTATACAGGCCACCAGGGCACCATGCAGACTGTATCAAATAATTTGTGGACTTTCTATCAGAATTAGTATTGGTTGCAGATAAAGAACTAATTGTTGGTGATTTTAATATACATGTAGATAACGAAAAAGATGCATTGGGATTGGCATTTAAAGGTGCTTAAACAGTTTTTGTCACATACAGCAAACATCTCCTCACCATCCGCTAGCTGCCTGTCCCCTGAACACACTGTAAAAAAAAACGTTTTCTGTAGACCTCCTATGCTCCAGAAACAGCATTAATAAATCAAAATAAATAAACTCTATAACCCGCACCCAGAAACAGAACAAATAGTGTTCCAGCCAATAACCACCAAGAAGAATTTGAGGGTGGGGTTTGGGGAGTTAGTGCGCGCACACATGAAGTGGGTATGGAGGAGAGAGAAGCATTAGAGGAAATTTTGAATTATGACCGACACACGACCAAAGAAACAACGTTTCGAAGAACAAATAAAAAACAAGAGGGAAAAGGATAATGAATGCAGGAAGTCCCGAATTTACATTGGCAAAGCATTTGAAAGGTTGCGAGAACTCCGCCGGCAGAAGTGATTCCAATCCAACATTGACATCGCATTGACGTCGCTCTGTTTTTGCTGGACACGTGGGTAAATCCTTTTTTTTGTTGTTGCTAAATTGACGTTCATGTTTACCAAACCAAGACAATGATATAATTAGCTAGAACTATGTAGTCAGCGCTAACTTTTTTGAATACAACATATGTTTCTAGCAGCTAGCGATCGATCACTATTGTAAATGACCAAGCAACTCACAATATATGGAGACATTTTGTGTGAATGATTGTTTTCACCCACTCTTTGCTATTAAATTGAATGTTGATTTATAGACTATTGACAACTTTGACTAAATTTGTTTACGTTGGAGCCGTTGTTTATGGTCACTTGGGAACGCGAAGCTAAAGTTGTCTTGTTATTATTGCATCCTTGTATTAGAGCTAAAGTTATAACATCAGGTGGGTTGAACAAGAAGTTATGACACAGCTAACAAATTTTAATAATAAATAACTTAAAACTCGTATAGCAGGAGCTGCTTGTCTGTTATTGCAGCAAAGATAGTGCTACATAAACTTTAACACAGTTTCTTCTGCATTACTAAAGGATTCACATTACATAATGCACTACTATAAACATACTATTGTATAATTTGTTAAGACTTATAATTAAAACGTAAAAAAAAATATTTAATTTAATTTTTCATTCAATTACAGGCCAATCTCGAATCTGCCTTTTCTGTCAAAGAAACTAGAAAAAGCAGTATCCAATATATCTAAATTACGCCATATGCTCTCATTGACAAATGCGGAAAAATTAGTTCATGACCTCAAGGCTAGATTATTGTAATGCTCTACTGGGTGGTTGCCCTGTACGCTTAACAAACAAACTACAGCTAGTTCAAAACGCCGCAGCTCGAGTTCTTACCAGAACCAGGAAGTATGACCATATTAGCCCCGTTCTGTCAACACTGCATTGGCTCCCTATTAAACATTGTATAAATTTGAAAATATTGCTGATTACTTACAAAGCACTAAATGGTTTAACTCTGCAGTACTTGAGCGAGCTCTTAACACATTATAGGCCTTCACGTCTATTGCGATCTCAAAATTCCAGCCAGTTAATAATACCTAGAATATCAAAATCGACTGCTGGCGGTTGATCCTTTTCCTATTTAGAACCAACACTTTGGAACAGTCTTCCTATCATTGTCTGGGAAGCAAACACACTCTGACAGTTCAAATCTAGATTAAAGACACATCTCTTTGACCTAGCATTCACATAATACATTATAGACTTCTATAATTCAATGTTAGGCTGCATAGATTAGGTCAGCCGGAACTGGGAACACTTCCCATAAATCCTGATGTACTCGTTACATCATAAGAAGAATGGCATCTACGCTGATTTTAGTATCTTTATTTATCCCAAAGTTTTCCTGTAGCCTGCCGGATCCAAGCCGTATCCAGATCTGACGAAGGACCTTCGCCTGGACCCGAGGACAACGCAGTGCTGAAGTGCCAACTAGTCTCTCCCCTGTGAAGGATCCCTTTACCACTCTACAGATAAAGCGTTGTCAGGATAATTTCGGTTTCGCATATTTACCCCGAAGTGATACAATTATTTTTCTAAATTTTAAGGCCAGACAAGTAGTTTAAGGCTTGGTTTGTAGGGAATTACAAACCTGCGCACATATATTCAAATGCGCATAACTATATAATTAATTCTTAATGCGCACGTGAGCTAGCCTGGCAAGCCAGACCTACATCAAGATGTTAAGTCTGGCAACTCACCATTGGGATGGCTCAATCTGAGGGGCAGTATAAACGATTGTCTTTCAAATTCCCTCTGCACGCAATAGGATAGCGCTAAAACCAATTAACCAGAGCAACGAAGAAGGTGACGTAGTCAGAGCGGCAAAGATCCGGCCCAGAAAAACTCTGAACACTTCTTCCTTTTTTAAGAATGACTTAAGTGCTGTTCTTTGCTCTTTTCTCAAAGAAAAACTTAACTCCAAGTCCTCCAGAGTCGCGGCCAAAGCCGATTCAAAAGACCACTGTTCGCTAGCAGCAGCAGCCATTCTTTGTTTTCAAGTGGTAGGAAACCGTCGCAACTCTGTCGTCATTATGTTAAGCCCTCCCCTGCCTACTCTATACACAATGTGATTGGCCTGACCCAATTTAGGTTTTTCCAGCTCGAAAGTCAACGGAGAGTTGCTAGACTACCCTGGCTGCAAAAATTAATTTTGCTGCCGCCAGGGTGTGTCTATTTCTAGGCTACACGTGAGCGCCATCAGCGTTTATCACAGGTTCGCGTTTAAAGTCTGTGTAGAGAGAACGATTTTGTCTTAGCGGCCTCTAATTTAATAACTAATGATCCTTGCGACGGAAGTGAATCAATCAAAACTAACTTTAGTTGGAAAATATATTTATTCAAGAACCGCTATAAAGACAAAACAATCTCTGTTACCTTAAATTATCCGTTTACTACTGTAAAGCAGCTTTGAAACAATCAACATTGTTAAAAGCGCTATATAAATGAAGATGACATGACACACAAAACATCGGTGTTCACTTACATAAACCATCAGGGGGGTCTGTGGTTGCGCCCCTTATACAAGCTGACTCACCAGATCCTCCTGTGGGCTCAGGGGAAGTTGCTCTGAGGGCGGTATACATCATGGGTATTTAAATCAGGGGGCAGACATCCTGTCAATGCAGGGGCCGAGACCCGGGGAATGGAGACTCCACCCCGAGGTGGTGGAGCTCCTGAGGGAGAAGTTCGACCGAGCGGAAGTAGATCTGTTTGCATCTTTAAAGACGACTCATTTTCCACTCTGGTTCTGCCTCACTCATCCAGCTCCTCCTGCTGGACGCCATGATGCAGACGTGGCTGTGGTTGCATCTGTACACCTTTCCCACAATTGCTCTGCTCCTGGGAGTTCAGGAGAGAGACCATCTTCTATTAGTTGCCCTGTTCTGGCTGGCCCGAGTTTGGTTCTTGGACCTCGTGTCTCTCCTCGACGGCTCTCCTCTAGAGATTTTGCCCAGTAGGGACCTTCTTTCTTAGGTGAAGGGGTCGATCCTTTGTGGAGTTGTGGAAACTGTGGGCTTGGCCACTGAGGGGGCCCAGCTCATAAGTACAGGTCTCTCAACCGAGGTTGTTGAGACCATCCTCCTCTCCAGACCTCCATCCATGAGGACACTCTACACCCTGAAGTGGAGATTATTCACTTCATGGTGTGGAAATCCCCAGCTGGACCCAGTTAACTGCCCTGTTGGTACAGTACTGGAGTTCCTGCAGGAGCACTTATCTGCAGGGTTATCCCCCTCCACCCTATAGGTGTATGTGGTGGCCTTAGCTGCTTACCACACTCCGTTGGGTGGTATGTCTTTGGGTAGACACCCTCGAATAACCCGTTTCCTCCATGGCACCTTGATGCTTAGGCCTGCAGTCCGCACAAAAGTACTGGTTAGGGATTTGGCCATTGTTTTGGAAGGCCTTTCTTTGGCTCCCTTCGAGCCTATTGAAGAGGTTCCTGAGAAGTTTCTCACTTTAACCCTCTGGGGTCGGCAAACGCGCCGGCGCGTTTTACGGTTTGTTTTTACATAGCAGCAACATAGACTTAAAATACTCTGTTATTTATGGTCATATAGACTTAAGAAATATGAAAAAAGCATCTTTGAGATGTCTACTTTTGTATTTGTCCACTTACAATAAAAAACAAAACGGTGTGCTTTTGTAAAATAAAGAAGAAAAAAAACAGGGTGTACTTTCTGCCTCTCCGTCTCGTGAACTTTTTTTCTTGAGCACGTCTCTAAACATAAACAAAACTCAGCGAATACTTGTCACACATTTATGAGCTATATATCTTTATAATCATTTAAATGTGTACTTTTAAATGACCTGATTCAAAAAGAAAACAAATATTCTCTGTTTAAGTATTTTGTATAAAAACCAACAAAATATCAAGTTTCTCAAACCCTTGCTCATTAGTTTTAATGTGACCACACGCGCAAAAGATATAGACATGCAAATCGTCCACGCGTTTATTACCTCATTACCTCAAAAGCAAAGCACCTAACTTCATCAGTCCTCTGCTTTTCGTCGAGTTTGGAAGACAAGCTAGCTGTGAGCTTATTGGATTTACGGTACATCCGAAGAAGAAGAACGCGATTTGAAGACAAAGATTTTAAGGTAAGAAATAATTCTGAATTATATTAGTTAGTGTTCTTGTTGCATAAACTTCACATTCAGCGGCTCCATCGCTTCAGTAAATCTTCTCTGCACACGCTGTGAGTTTGAGTCAGTCGCGCTCTCTGTTTGAAAAGCAAAACGCATGAACTTACTCATGATTTCTCCCAGCATGAGGAGAGAGCTGTCAGTCAATAAATGAGAAAACAAAGTAACTTGCATTACTTATTTGAACTAAACTAGTAATCTGATTACGTAACTCGCGTTACATTTAATGTGTTACTTCGACACTGCTTATTATTGTTATTGTTTAGTTTTTTCAAAGTATTACTTGTGATCTTAACATGACAGCACAGCACCCCCACCCCACCCTCTATTTTGAATAAAAGCCTTTTTTCCTAATACATTGGTATAACTGAAGTCCTATCATTTCTTTAAAGTTACACTATGTAGAAATTGTGTTTTTGTCAAACAGCGACCCCTAGAGTCGCTGTGGAATACCCACCCCCACCCTGTACACCGGTACCTGTTCGGTACAGAGCGCCGGGCATGGAACAGGCACAGATAGACTCCGAAGATATTGACCAGGTAACGTTTCACGATTTCATACAAATATTACTGCATAGTCTACTGAACTACTGATGATGGTAATAGGATAATAATAAGTTTATGTCAAGTGTTAGACTACTTTATAATAATAAAGTAGCCCACCGCGTTTGCAGGCTTATAACGTTGTTACATGATTGCAGCTAAATCTCAAGTAAATAGCCTATAGTCTAGGCCTACTGTATAATTTAATTTGTGTTTTTTTTATTGTAATCTAAACATTACAAAATGCCAGATGACATCAATAAAGTTAAATGTACGTCGCATTATTTCATGACATTGGCTGTTATGATGTCATTAGACATGATTATTGCAATTTATCATAATAGTTTGCAAATTGTGCTCGTTTATGGCGCTTTTCCACTACACAGTACCAGCTCGGCTTGGCGAGCCGAGGCGAGCTGAGGCGATACTAAAATGTGACATGAAACACGGCAGACGGCTGATTGGTCAGAGAGAATTGTCACAATTCACTGCGTCATCATTGCACGCGCCAGACGGAGTATCCTGAATAACCCCGACATTTTTTAATAGTTTTGCCAGAGATTGCGTGATATACCCATTACTAATATTATGTAAAACAGCATACACTCGATTTCCTCCTTTGTCCTGTGTGTCTGGGTAGCGGGTGTGTGTCACGTCACTATGACGACCAGGTACTATTGTCTCGAGCCGAGACGAGACGAGTCAGGTCGAGCTGGTACTGGTAATGGAAAAGCGGTTTTACACTATTTACAACCTCTAGGCTTATTTTTGTCCTGATAATTATGTGAGATATTGATAACTGTTCTCATGATAATCGCAGGAATCAACATCAACAGCGTCGTCTGACATAATGGATTGAATGAACAGCTTTGTAAAAAAAAATGACATACTACAAGCAAGTGCAACAACATACAACATAGAACGCAAACAAGTTTACAAATAAGAGATTTATTGACTAGTCCATCAACAAGATCGCCAGGTCAGCATTGAGTGAAAGCCTGACCGAGTGGGACTCTTCTCCGGTTCCTCACGTGGTCAGATTATCTTTTCCTAGTCTATTCCGAGCACGTTTTCTTTGCTTTTTCCATCGTTGAGTATCAGGTCTGAAATGCGCGCAAGTGTCTTCGTGCTTCATAAGTTGTTAATGTGTGTGACGTCGTTGCCGTAAAGCAAGTCGTGATTCTCGCGAGATTTATCGGGGCCCCTCCTCTCAAACTTGCATTGCTGGTTTTTTTAAGCGGCGCCCTACTATGAGTTTGTTTACCACTGAAATTACTTTGAAGCTGTTATATTAAGGTACAATTTCTACATAGTGTGCCTTTAAAAGCACTTCTCTTTTTTTTTAAAGTAAACTTTTTTTTTTGTATCTCTATGTCATTTGTATTTGATATGAAGAACTGACGTTTAGTCAGAAGGGAAAATCCAGACACTGGACTCAAAATTTCCCACAACGTCATTCCGTTCAAAGCGTTTCGAGCGGAACAGAAGCAGGGATTAGGATAGCTCTGGAAAGAGACCAGCCTCAGGAGACAGTTTTCAGTGAGGTTGAATTAAGATCACAAATGAGTCACAATTCTGTTCTCATCTGAGAAAGCAGGGAAAAACAAGGCATATAAACATTAATATAATTCAATATAAAAACATAATAATTATGTATAGCAATGAAATACATTTAGCAAGTTAATTTTTTTTTAATTATTAAGTAAAAAATTATGACCTATACTACATAAAATACTACATTTAATACATAAAATAAAACATGGTTCAAGTTTTATTGCAGTAGTTTATAAATAAATAAATGCATAGATAAATTAATAAATTACTTGTCAAATTACTATTGTCATTTAACTACATTTTTAAGCATCTACTGTATTAATAAATGGTTTTAAATACGTATAAAAAAGTTGACAAACGGATTAATAAAAGCAACTGGTCAGTCATTTTTTTATGCAATTTAAATTATTCTTTATTTATTGTTACATTATAAACATCAATTAAAAATAAAGTTTAAATATGTTTATTTTTTATTTTATTTGAAAAGTGATATTTATTCAAATTTTTATTTTTAAATTAATACATTAATGATGGATTTCTTTGTTCTATTTAAATGTGGCACATCTAGTCATCCTAGCTGGAAGCATAACACGTTTATAAAACAAAATCAATTTCAATGTCAATTTTCATGTAATGTCATAATATTATTGATACAATTTAAGGTTTATTTTAAATACATTTTTGTAAATTTCTATTTAAAGAGACATTTGGTACTATTGTGGGTAATCACTCAATGACCAGTGTAAAATCTGGGTCCTAAAGCAAAACCAGTTAAGTCCCACTGCTTTATACAATTTTAATTATTACAGTTGTGTTTCTGATCACTGTGGCATGTTGGTGAAGTTGGCAGAAATAGTCCCCTGTCTGCTTTCTGAACAAATTTTTAGTCAGTCATATTTCTGGCAGTGACGTCTGGCAGTTCTCAGTAAGGCCTGTTATTAAAAGACTTGTCCAACACCTCCCTGAGATGAAGAGAAACCAAGTACAAACTTTCCTTGCCATCTAGCTGACCAAGGCAGGCCTGTACCCTGGGAGAAAGTTCTCAGAGACGTGAGAGTGAGGGAGGGAATGTTTGTGTAAATCTGTCTGCATTTTTATGTGTGTTGGAGAGGTCTGGAAAAGACCAAGTGCGTTTGATCATGGCAGGTATCATCTTCTTATGTGTGACAGCAACTCATGATGAAAGCTTTTGAAGAAAACAGAAGATGTCAGCGAGGGAGCGAGATAGAGAGAGTAAGAAATTAGTGAGTGAAAGTGAGAGACAGAGACAAAACAAAGTGTATGCTAAGCATCATTAACTAAATTACCTATTTAAATAACACTTAAAATGAACATAACATAATAGTCCATTTATTTCTTTATCATTATTGGTGTGAATGGGCCAGACTTTGGGACAAAAGGAGAACTAAAATTAGGATCAATATCATCGAGGCGTTTTCGAGATGCCGAGAGCTCCACGTCCGTGACTAACTTGGACTTGACAGAGCTTCACGAGTCACGACTTGACAGGGACGCCGCTCTTGCATGTACTTTATTAGACAGGTGAGAAAATTTACATAAAACAAATCAATGTTATATAGTTCAACATGATGAAATGTTAGAATATGATCAGTATGTTATTCTAATGTTGATCTAGCTTACTGCTAGTCTCAAATAGCAAACAAACTGACACATAGAATAACATTATAACTTTCAACAGACTCAAATGCAGTTTAGTGTGATAGTGTAGAACAAGTGAAACAGCGCTGCGTTACCTCACAAGTTTAATTCGTCAAATAAACTGACCTGTGTGAGTAGTAATTCAGCACTTGCGGGTAGTTCGGTAGAATTAAATGTCTTAATTCCTAATATCCGCGGGACTCGCGTATGGCGTTGATATCTGTATCTCATTAGCAATCGCGCCCAGCTTCATACCACAGTCATGTTTAAAAACATGAATGTTTTCACTCATCCATAAACATTATTAGATCCATCAGCATGACAGCAATTCCAATCGTTCCGATTCCAACCTACGCCTTTGTTATTGTAAGAGGTTAGAGACCCCTAGCTGCGAAAAAAATGACATATTGTAGCTTTAAGAAACAGTCAAAGGTTGAAGAAAAGTCTGCCATCAGAATATCTTCTTTTGTGAAAGTCATTCAGGTTTAGAATGACATGATGGGGAGTGAATGGAAACTTTTTAATTTTTTTAAACTATCCCACAAAGCCACAAAGACATCAACCAGCTGGCAGTCCCTCGTTCACACATTTCCCCCAGTATGACTCATTTGGACGAGGCAAACTTCTTTCTGCTGTATCTGAGGACTCACCTCTAATGTGGTTAAGACTATCTTTGTGACGGAGGAGAAGTAGGCGTCCCACAGGAACTGTGTCTGCTGCCGCAGTGCCAGGATTCTGTCAGAACTCACAGACCTGGTGATAGATGGAACCTGGAAGAGTGAGACAGAGCATGATCTGCTTTCAGATGTACTGTGTGTTTGTGTATTCAAGGATGCTTTAGTGGTTAGCCCAACTTTTGTGCTGTCTGTAATTCAAGTGTCAAGTGGACATTGATAAAATTTGGAGCGATTAACAACTAAAATTCTACTCTGTACCTCACACAAAACTATTGCATACCACCAGAGAGCACTTCAAATACAATGCCATTTGGGCTACTTGTTGCCATTTTTTTTCAAATTATTTCGATTACAATAAATAGACTCTGCATTTTACGTTTTGCTTCATTGTTTATTTTTAAGAAATGGTTAAGGTTAGGTTTAGAGTTAAGAGAGGGTTTAGCAGCTAAAACAAAACAAAACAAAAAAACATTATATTAAACACAAAATTGTATTTTATTGACAGCCGAATTATTTTAACAGAATGGAATAAATTAAAAGTTCTATCAATAACTAACATTAATAGCAGATAGAAAAGATACACTGTTAAATCAATGCAAAGTAAATATTCTCCAAATAATATTGTAATAATTTGCTTTGTCTTAGTACAGTGACCATATAAAGTTATTTAATTATGGAAACAAGTTGTCTTTAATATGGTGCTTAATATTTTTTCCTATAGTGTATAAGCTGGACACTATACATGAAAATACGGTATATAGCTGCATTTATATATCAAATGTTGGGGTCCCTGGAATAAAACACAAAGTTAATATCCTATGATAATGTCCTATTAATATTAATGTGAAATAAAACATTACAGTAATTGGTGAAATGTGTGTATTTGAATTGTGTGTGTGTGTGTGTGTGTGTGTGTGTGTGTGTGTGTGTGTGTGTGTGTGTGCGTGCGTGTGTGTGTGTGCAAGTCTAAAATGTCATTTATTACTATTCTGTATGTTGTACCAGCAAAATCTTTGATCTTTTTAAAAGTTAGAAGAGAATATGCAAAAATATGAAGAAATCAGTTGTCTCTGAAGGCAATTTTTTTCTTCCGTAATTTGGAGGGAATAGTGAATTGGCTTGATAAATTAAAAAGTGTGATACGATCACCCCTAAATCACATTTAAAACGTCCGGATTGAGAATTTGAGCAACAATTAATTAAAGCTCCCAGTGCAGTGAGTGGTCACTTTACATGTGGGACAAAGCAAGTCAGCTGTTTCATTCTGCTGTTCAGAGGAATGATGGAGGATTTTAAATGGATAGTTATATAGTAGTGTTTTCTCACTACTGTGTGATCAAATTAGTATAAAGAAGACTATGACGATGTGTTTGTGGGAGCGTCTTGGGGGACTGATGGTGTGGTGTGTGTGTGTGTGTGTGTGTGTGTGTGTGTGTGTGTACCTGCAGCAATAATCTCTCATCTCCAATGATAGCGGCTTTACTCCAGTCAATGACCTCTGAGAAGGGCAGCTCCCATCCGTTACTCAGCAGCACAGGAATACAGGCCGCCTGTGGAACACACACACACACACACACACACACACACACACACACACACACACACACACACACACACACACACACACACACACACACACACACACACACACACACACACACACACACACACACACACACACACACACACACACACACACGTACATATCAAATTCTCACCCCTCTACACAACTGCCACCAACAACTGTACAACACTTTCACAGTGTTCATTTCAATCGATCAACTGTTGTCAAAATGTACACTGACACCTTGAAACAATGTCATTTTCTCTGTGGACTTACCGGTATATGCCAATAGCTTCTAAATTTTAAAATGTTCAGGAATTATACATTCTAAAATTCTAAAAAGTTTGTATTTTCGGCAACATTTTATAATAAGGTTCCAACATTAATATTAGTTAACTACATTGAAATAATGAACTTTGAAAAAAACTTCTAAAGCATTTATTAATCTTTATATTAAATTCAAATTGCGCCTATTATGCATTTTCGGATTTCCTTTTACCTTACCTATTTCCTAAACGAGTTATCAGTAATTCCAGCCTTACTTCCTGCATGAACCTAACAAATCTGCATAATGCCAGCCTATGGTCCTCATTGTCTGCCCGCGAACAACGTCTACTTTGACACTCAAACACTGTTGCAGAGGCCTGGAAGAGTTTGGTTTGTGTTTCCGACACTGTTTTCTGTGCTGCGAAAGCAAATATATTTAGCTGCACTTCCAAAGGATTATGACTCTCAGGCTGGAATTGATACGGTAAAACTGCTGCCATCGTTACTGTTCGTATCACTGTTAATCAAGCACTCAGGAAGCTGCCAGAGCGGAAATTCAGATATGGCAATGGGCGTTTTGTTTCCGAAATGCTCTGTAAGCGGAAGATATGTAGACTGTGTTGTTTAGCGTGAGCATGCTGTGTTGTTATTCCAAATGTGTGAGTGTGTGTAGAATGCTGTTTTGAGTGGATATTGGGACACGAGAGAAGTACAAAGCCTTCTTTAAATAATAGTTCAGCAACCACATGTTACACCGCGACTACTAACAAACGACTCATTCATGGAAATGATTCATGGCGAATGAAAGGTACGTGAACCCACTGCAAGGTTCAGTTTCAGTTTCGATTTGTAAATCATTTATTTTTATTTTATTCATATATTTTTTCAGGTTTTTTTTTTCTCGGTTCTGAATAAGCCTACCATTAAATTTAAAGGATTTAGAAAAGTAAACGTTTACAGTGTTTAGGGTTTGTTAACGTTTCATTTTATTTACTGGTATTTTACATTATTTCTGAATCTAATAATAATATGTGACTTATTTAGGCCTACAGATGCAACTTATCTATTTTTTTTACTACGCAAGTTTGACCAGGTTCGACTAATTTTCTGGAAAATATGATAAATAGGCCTAATAAAATTGAGCTGTAGCCTATTGTTAAAGGAACCGTATGTAAGAAATGTATTTCAATTAATCATAAAATGGCCCTGATATGTCACTAGACATTAAGAAATCATGTTCATTTCAAATACTTATATCACTGACAACAGTAGTCCGGCCGGGATGTTGTCATTTAAAAGTGAAGTTGCAGCCTTCAACTGATGTTGATGTTGTCATGTTGTGTTTTGGCCTGATGCGCCACCCTCCACCTATCTACCAATCACGAAGTCAGTAGTGTTTCGGCATCCGGGTTGCCAGCTCTTCTCTAGTCTTGCCATTGAAAGCAACTTGTTAGCAGCCTACGTTCCTGCTGGATCCTGCAGCCTATCTGGCAACCTCGAGTCAGGGGGAGGGGGAGGGGATACACCGCTCAGTAATTTGAAAGTGATTGCAGTACCAGTTTTGGCCACAATCTTACATACGGTTCCTTTAAAAAGCAAATTTACAATGGCGACCGTTTGCACCAATAAATCAAACATATTACCGTATGTTCATTACTCTCTCCCACATTAACTTTGGGCTTAATCACTGTTATCATTATGAGGGGGTCCTTGGAAAATGTTCTACCCTATGAGCTCACTCCAAAAAGTTTGAAAACCCCTGAGCTAACCAATAACCACTCTTTTTTCATACCTCTCAGAGGACTACTAAGAACTACTATACAGGTTCATAATTAACATCAATAATGCATAATGTATAATTAATTCTAAAGTGAAGATCATGGTAACCCACTAGACCACTTAATGACTCAAGTATTACCAAATCCTTCAAAAGGCATTACTAATTATTTGGATCAGTATTCTAAAGTGAAAAGTATGTAATGACTGAAATCATTGTAAGCTTTTAAAGTTTATGTAAAGTATTGGATAGTAATGACTCTAATATTACTACATTCTTCTAAAGGAATTACTAATTATTTGGATCAGTATTCTAAAGTGAAAAGCATGAAAATTCCCTAGTAATGACTGAAGCTTTTGAGGTTTTTGTGAGATTTCGGATAGTAATTCCTTCAGATGGATTTGGTAACACTTGTGTCATTAAAGTGGGTTACCATGATCTTCACTTTAGAATACTGATCAGAATAATTAGTAATTCCTTTAGAAGGATGTAGTAACATTAGAGTCATTATTATCTAAGTGTACATTTACATGAAAACGATATGCTTAAAACGGAGAGGCTTTTCCTTTGAGTTTTCCACGTACAGACGACAACATTGTCAAAATGATCCCAATTCACACGGATCCGTGAAAACGACTAAAAACTGTGTATTCTGCTGCCAGTCCATTAAATGGAGATGAAACACTATAGACTGAACACGTAATACGCATGTGCATGACTTTATCGTCTTCAGAGATTCACGTTTTTGTAGTTACACCTAGACCATTTTCAAAAACTTGCAGTTTTAAAGTTTACATTTTCAGGCATCCAAAACGGTGTTGTCATGTAAATGAACGGCCAAAACGCATAAAAAGTTTGTTGCTTTTAGTTGAAAACAGTGTAATGTAAACAGACAAGACTCTACTACCTAACAAAACAAAAACTGTTTACGAACCAATAACATTATAGATTTGTATAATTGGTCTTCAAGGAGGCAGGTAGTCTGCAGGTTTAGGTTTGGGTGAGAAGGCCTTTAAATTCAAGACTGCACCTGACCGTCCAGCATTCAAAGGTGACAGTCATATGGAAGACTTAAGGAGGTTTGTGCCAGATATCAGGAGTGAGGCAGAGACCACCGCTTTGGTAATCCCACCTGACCTTTCACACAGACACCTTCCATCACACACACACACATGCCTTCTATCACTCCAAGGTTTTTTTTTTTTTAATCGGGATGGTTGACAACACAAGGACTGCCCCACATGCACAAGCATCTAAAAGCCTTTTGATGTCTCTTTTCAAAGTGCTCCCATCAGAGAGCACCACACAGGGAGCCACTGCCTCACTCAACTACTGGAGAGATGTGAAAAATACTGAGGAAATTCAAACACCCTGTGTTTACCTCCTATATCTGACTGACAAATATCGGTTTTGACAGGCTAAAGATGGGACTGAAAAGAGTCTTCACTGGAAGACTCATATGAACACTTTTTTATTATTATTAATCCACTTTCTGATCTTATGCAACTCTATACTTATTTTTAGAGGATGGACTGTTTCTCATTATGTGGCCTTCATAATTATACGTTTTTTTTTTTTTTTTTTTTTTACACACCATTTATCTGGGGCAAATATGTAGCTGAAGTCACCTACATTTTACATATTGTTATAATAATATATATGAATCAAGATAAAAAGAACAACTAAGCGTAATGGTACTACAATGTTTTTTTGGAAAATAACCTTTCATTACTATGTCTATTGGTCATTTAAATTTAACAAACTCGCTTTTTATTGCTTGAAAAGTGTTTAATTGTGTTCTTTTTTAAAAACTGACAGTAAAGATTGTATATTTATTGTATTTATTTTTACAAAAAATATATATATTTGAAATAAAAGGTATTCTAAAATTCTGATTTTAGGTATTAAGGTTTCCACAAAAATTGTACTGTAAAATTTATAATGTTCCAAGTTACTATTAATAATTAATCATATTAATTAATAATATAAATAGTATTATGTATTATGCAAACTCTCTGTTCATCTTAGAATCCTCCATGTATGGCATTGACAAGTTCTGCATTCTAGCAGCCAGATATTAAGATATTGAGCTGAAGTTTCATCTCATGCATTCTGCATCACTGCTCATAGGTGTTACTGGCTTGTATGCCACTTTTCACAAAATTTACAGTTCACAAAACAGCTCATCTTCTCAAACCTAGATTAATTAGTTGCTTAATTGGTATTGGGAACATCAAAATATAATATAATGCACAAAAGTTATGTGGAAGAGGCACTGAACTGTATTTTCTTCCTAATACAAAAAAAAAGAAGTGATGGAAGTGGAGTTTCAGCTGCATAGTTGATTCTCCTGACTAACCTCAGAGGAGAGACTGTGAAAACAACTAATGAATAACCACAGAGAGAGAGAGAGAGAGAGAGAGAGAGAGAGAGAGAGAGAGAGAGAGAGAGAGAGAGAGAGAGAGAGAGAGAGAGAGAGAGAGAGAGAGAGAGAGAGAGAGAGAGAGAGAGAGAGAGAGAGAGAGAGAGAGAGAGAGAGAGAGAGAGAGAGAGAGAGAGAGAGAGAGAGTGAACGATTTATTAATAGTTCTCTTCACCTCTCCTCTTCAATATAAGAATCTCTGGGTGTTTTTGAAAAGATGACAGAATGTCAATATCAATAACCCCTACGTCAGAGTAGTGTAACCTCAGGGCTCCAAACGGCTGAGCCCTAAAAACATCCAAGTCAATCAAAAACACCTGTTCTGAAAGGAAGCATGCTGTGAAAGTGTTTTAGACAGGCAAACTTCAGAGTCACCTACCTGCAGGGCCTCTAGAAAACGGAAGGACCCAAGCCGCCTGCCCCGAGGAACAAGGCAAAAACTGGAGTTGTGTAGCAGCTCCTGGTAATCAAATCTGTGGACACACACATAAACACAAAATGCCAGAAAACATTAGAATCTGCACTTAAAAAAAAAAAAAAAAAGTTATATTGTTAAACATTTTGTTCCCTTTCGAAAGGGAACTCGCACTGCGACGATTGACGCTAAGGGGAACGCCTCAGGCATGACAGGTGTCTTAAATTACTATCAAATCACGGCAATCCTGTTGACCGGCGACAGCCCATGAATCATTAACGTGCAACCTGGAAGTAGAAGGGCGCCTTGCAAACATGATAATCATCTTTCCGTTTTCAGGGACTGTTCTGTCTGTAAGCGCTTGAAAATCAAGTAATTATGAAGTGCACTGAGAAGGCTGAGTGCTTCCAGAAGTGTGCAGACCCGTGCTCAAGATATTTGACGCCGGGTGACACACATGAACAGTGCGTTTTCGGTCTGGGAAGGAAAAGCGCGCAGGCAGGTCTCGAGGAAACTGCCTGTGCAAATTGTGAGCGTTTTTCTTTGAGAACGCTCCACTCTCAGCCTCTGGCCCTCTGGATTTCGTGGCTCAGGTCTCACTCGTGCTGAACAAAAAAGAAAAGAAAAGCAGAGCGGCGACGTGCGTTATGCGGGATTTTGAGGGGATAGGAGAGCGAACATCGACACTGAGAGCTCCAACCCTGCCAGTTTGAATGGCAGTGCACGTCAGGCTGATCTGCTGAGGGATCTCACCTGGGGGTGGGTCCCCTGAGGCGGTTACTGCGCTGCGCCACACCACAGATCTAGCTCCCCGGGCCACCAAACAGACTGCAGCCGTGATCGGCCGGCCAATGGCGGCTTTAGTGGCCATGGAGAGACATCTGTGGTTGAACCTGGGCAACATTGGGGAGAAAGAGAAAGGCTTTCTCCTCGATTCGCCGGTTTCGCCCTCTGAGCTTTTCGGCACCTCCGTGGCGGTGGTTGTAAAGTTCAAAGAGGCGAAGGCGCACTCAGCTGCATTTAGGACCACGTACATCGCTGAGGACCGTAGACAGGGCCAGAGAGCCTCTTGTGCGCCTCAGAGTGTCGCCTCTTGTGCGCCTCCCTCCGTGGAGGAGTAGGTCGCAAAAGAGGCGCAACTCCCGCAAGAAGAGGGATCTAAAGGAGGTGATCCGGCACAAACGCACACAGCGTCGGTGATGGATCACTTCCCCTGAGGGCGTGATTATATCTTAGCCCTCTCCTCTCTTCCCCGACTCCCCAGGCGCTTCTAACATCAGGCATGAGGCTGGGCCCATGGTGAGAACAATGTTCTGATGGCCCGCCTCGGCTTGGTTAGTGAGTGTGCCTCTTTCAGGCATGTAAAGGTGGTACATGTTCATAAAGAACTGTCTGGTGAGTATTCACTTCGCACACCCCAGGTGAGCTGAGTTGGTCTTCTTTAAGAGTAGTTTTTGTGTGCAACTAACAATAAAATGTATCTCTCTACAGACCTTGTTTCCTAAATAGAGCTAGGGGGTCATGTCAATGTCATAAGGTAATTTTTGGGGGAATATTAGGGTCCTGAAGTTCCCCTGTTAGGTGGCTATAACAATAGAGAGAATCACTAGTAGTATGGACTTGTTTTGTGAGTATGTGATGGCTTCCCCTGTTGTCATATGTAAGATAAAGTGAGGTGTGCCACCGCTCATTCTAGCTGTAAAACTATGTTTTAGGCTTCCTCTTATGGTGAGAGCATTTGAGGCTGCCGCTCATTCATATGAAATGTGTTATCTGCGAAGAGTTGATTGCAGAACGTCATTCTAGAAAGAAGAATGGGAATGTTTATGCTACCGCTTGTTTTATCTACACAGATCTGTGTTAGCCCTATTAGCCACCACAGGGTAGAGTTTTTAGTCTCTCTCTCTCGCTCTCAAAAACAAGTTTTGTTTTTGTTTTGGAGTATAGACTGATGCTGGAGCTAATCAAACACGCCTGATTCAACTCATCAGCTCATTAACCCATGTGATAATGAGCCAATGAGTTGAATCAAGTGTGTTTGATTAGGGAGACAAAGAAAACGTGCAGTGGTGGGGGTCCTTCAGGAGCAGGTTTGGGAAACACTGCTGAAGGGAATGCTGTCACTGACAGCCCAGTGTGACCTGAGGAAGAGTGGTTCTGGCATTTCATTTGAATTTGCTGGTTTTGTCAGTTGTCACTGCCAATGGGTATGCACTCCCCTTAGCATGGTGGCGTTGCTATATCGTTCCCATTAGTGTCAATCGGCACAGTGCAAGTTTTCTTTTTCGAAAGGAAACGTCTAGGTTACGACTGTAAACTCTGTTCCCTGAGAACAGGGAATGGGACACTGCGTCTTTTCGCCATGCCTCGGGTCCTGTCTACCAAACAGTCCCTTCAGACGAAAAGGTGATTATCATGTTTGCAAGGCCGCATGTTTTCAGGTCGCACGTTAGTGATTCATGGGCTGTCGCCGGTCAATAGGATTGTAGGTCAATTGGCGCAGTGTCTCATTCCCTGTTCTCAGGGAACAGAGAATTTAGACATTAGTTCATTGTCAAAAGCTGTGAATGATTCTACATGCATGTACAGTATATATACTAACACATTCCCAAATGCACAACACACAGTTGGAGGCAAAAAGTAGGTGGAGCTAATGGTAAGATCAATCCCTAAATCTCCAATCAGCAAGCATGGGCATGTCCACATCAATAAAACATTTATATAGATATCAAATGAATATATAATAGATACCTAATAAAGGTAAAACACTAAAAAACTTCAACATTTAAAAAAATATTGATTCACCCCATCAACAACAGTTATTTTTTCTTTGAAGTGTTTTTTTGTTTTGTTTTTACTGTATTTTTCTGAAAGTAATTTCTAAACCTGGAAAAGTTATACAATCAATGCTATCTTATAATTTATAAAGAGTTATAATATGTTTTATGTTTTTTTCAGGGAGAAATTGTGTAAACATATTCCTAAATCATGAACAACTGTGAAAGTCATTGGGCCTTTGAATATTGTTGTGGACAAGGAGTTATGTATATTATATCATGTGATTATATCACGACACACGCACGGCACATTATACACGAAAGAACAATCTTTAATTACTTTAATATACAAGAGAATAAACAAGGATGCTATACATTAATATTGACGAGACCGAACTATGAACAGAAAGAACCCAGGGCCTAAATACACAGGAAGGGTAATCAACTGAAGAGAAACAGGTGTGTGGAACTAATTAACAACCGTGGAAACTAACTAGGAAACATAGGCAGGCAAAACTGGGACACTTTGGGACTACAGCCAAATATCATCTGTGCTGATATTCAACATCCCTCTTGCTCATGTGATATTACTTAATTTGCCTGACTGTATGGCTATTATGGTTGCCAAGCAACATAGCAATTTGGTAATTTTGGTAATATCTGACACGTGGTCACGGGTGTATAGCGACTATTTACTATGATGCAGCTCATGCAATCAGATCTTAGAGTCTGATCTGTTTTATTGTATTTGTTCTGGCATATTATATAAGGACGACACAATAAACACACTGGGAGAGAACAATCAAGATCCAGCTGAAGGTGAAGGGATAGCAGTGAGAGATCCTGTTATTTTCGCTCTCCTTCTTTTCTAGCAGTCAGGCTTAATCTGGCTAGAGCTCACTCTCCTCTATTTAATTCTCTTATAATTACTGCCTCACTCCCTTTCTCTCCCTTTCTTTCATCTATTATCTCCATCCTGCATCACCCATCCAGCCAATAAGTGGAAAATATGTTGTTCGTCTTCAGAACTTAATTTTCTCTTTCTGGTCATTCAAAGCAGGTTTATTATTGTTAACTTAAACTAAAGTTACTTGTTACTTGTTCAGTTACTTGTCAAAGCAACATTTATCTTTTTTTTTTAGTTTAAAGGTATAGGCTACACTATGTAAGTTACATAGTGTAAGGTCAAAGTTACATAGTGTACGTTTAAGTCGAAGTAGTAAAATAACTCAAACTAAATTAACTAAAACTAAAAAACTTAAATTGAATTCATTAATTGATAACCCTCTTTTTTGAGTGGGTTGTGAATGTCATTGTAGCATTTGCAGTCCAGTGAAAAGTTGTGTCCAATTTTGTTGTTGGAGACCCTTACAAGACACAACAAGAGTTCAGGAGGTTTGATCTTTGAGAAAACGAATCCCAAAGTGATTCTTACAACTTCACTGCTTTAAAGAGCAAAAGTTTCAGCACAAGCTCGCAGGGCAAGCAATCTCAGATGTCTAGAATCTTATTCTTATGGTGCGTTCACACCGGACGCGAATAGTGCGTCAGGCGCGAGTGATTTCAATGTTAACGCGTAACGCGTCTTTGCATTGACTTAACATTGAAATCACTCGCGCCTGACGCGCTATTCGCGTCCGGTGTGTAGGGACCGTTAGAAGTTGTGGAGAATTCTAGACAACCAGAATTCCATAGACAACCATAGACAGCATACGTAACCAACCAACCAACCAACCAACCAACCAACCAACCAACCAACCAACCAACTAATGTAATAAATGTATTGCTCATTGTTAATTAATGATAGTTGATGCATTAACTAACATTAATTAACTGGACCTTTTTGTAAAGTGTTACCCATTTGGTAAGCCACAATTTTCTATATTAGTGTTTCTTTACAAAGTGACAACTACTGGCCTGTAATGAAAAATACAGCATTTTTAGTTGTCTTCACAGATCGTTTTGACAACTTTGTCATCTAGCGAAAAACACAAAGGAAAAACTTTTTGATTTTAATGGGTCATGAAACCCCTCTCTTTCTGCTCAAGTCTAGCTCACAATCTTTTTGAAAAATGCTACTTAAATGGGCGTGGATGGCTGTGAGAAGAAGGGAGTGGAGTGGGTGTGGTAAGGCACGGCAGGGGAGAGGAGAGGGGAGGGGAGGATAACTGTCATCGGCCAGTGGCGCATGCATATCAACTGTCAAAACTCAGTGGTAAAACGTGAGGAAATGCTAGATTTTTTATAGCTGGCAAAGTTAAACCCTAATGAAATACACTGAAGCCTTATTTTTGTCCTTTCAAAAGTAGACTAACTGAATTATATTAGCCTACAGTAATCGTAATTCTATTTAAAACATATTAATGTACATGTATAATTATAATGCCATTATTTGTTTGTATACACACTATAAATGCAGAAGCCTATATTTGAAAATAATAAATTTTCCGCTTTAAAAAAAAAAGTTCCGTACTAGATCTACGCGCCCCCTGAACCCCATAATAAAGATGGACAGTGACATAGAAATTTGGCAAATAAAACGGTCAGGGTTACATTTCAGACACACACGCACACACAACACAACACAACACAACACACATGCACACACACCTCTGCTCTGAGGAATAGAAAAGTCGATCGAAAACAAACACTTGCGTCCCATGATTGCCTCTCTTGTCTATTATGCGATATCACAGTTTGACATGTCTGTCATTGGAAAGATCCACGTGATGTCATGAAAAATTAAGAGACAGTGTCTTCTCATATATAGGATATGAAAACTTAGTCTCATTAATAATTATGAGACTCTACAAGTGCTCTGTGATGAAGATTTTAAACCCGGAAGACAAAAATAGCAGAAAAAAACATTTTCCCCCTGCTATTAAATCTAACAGATGCTATTGTCTTCAATAGTGTTCAACACACATACCTCTGTTAAAATCTCAGAAAAATTGGTTCAGGGTTTCATGACCCTTTAAGTAGGCCTACTACATCGTTGTCGTGTAAACGTACCCATAGATGTTAAATTACAAGCCCAAATAAAATCTGTATTTCTTGAGCACTAAATATGAAATAAAACCCAAGTAGAAAAAGAACATTGCTTTTACTCACAATAAAGTTTTAATCTGTTGATGGTTTGGATTGTCCCCTGTTGTGCTCTATAATTAAAATGAAAAGCTTGACACAAAAAGTAAATGCGTTCCTCACACTTTGTGCGTAGAGAATAACATTTGTTTGGCTAAATTATCATGCAGTGCAGAAATACAGTTCATAGAAGTCTAATGTTCAGAACGGTGAACAAACGGCTTCTTTTTTTTTTTTTTTTACATTTAAAGCTATTGTAATACAGTAAGTCAACGTCTTAATTAGAGGTGTGCTAATTTAAAGGTGACAATATGGTTAATGTTTCATATGAGAATACAAATAGTATCTATCTATCTATCTATCTATCTATCTATCTATCTATCTATCTATCTATCTATCTATCTATCTATCTATCTATCTATCTATCTATCTATCTATCTATCTATCATCTCAGATGTTCCTTCTTGTTAAGTCAGTGAACACAAAATGCACAGTAACTCATTGACTTTCCTGAGAGGTCTGTGTGTTCCATTCTGATCAGGCACAGCAGTGGCACCCGTGGCCTTGAGAGGCACTTCTCAATAAGGGTGGAAGAACGTGATATATATTCAGGTTCAACACTAAGACGCCATGACAAATTCAGGTGCACATGAATGCTTATATAATATACAGCTTCATGGATTATTTCAGTGTGATTTCCCCATACTATTGCCTGCATTGAAAAAAAAAAGCCTGAGATGAATGTAAAAAATAAAATAAAAATAAAAACGGTAACACTTTATTTTATAGTGTCATTCTTACAAATGTTAAATGTAGTTACTATAGTAATAACTATTAATTATGCATAATTACATGCAATTAACCCTTAACCAAACACCCATCCTAACCTTAACCCTATAAGTAGCCTACATGTAGTTAAGTATTATTACTCAGTAATAAAATTTATAATTACACTGTAACACTGACAGCTTAAAATAAAGTGTAACCAATAATATAATGTGCGGATTAATTCATCAAGTATGTACATGGTGATAAATGTGTTAATTACACATTTACAGTATTATAATAACAACAACACATTCATAGTCTATTCTTTTCATAGTTTTTATGTGCAGTATACTCTGTCTTTTAAAGTTATTAGATAATTCTATTCCACTGACTGCACCCTATACTCCTAGAAAAACAAAAATGATACATTTATAAATAATCCAATATGAGCAGCCCACATTTAGCTCTCTGGTAGCTCAATAACACGTAGCATCGGGAGCAATTTACAACTATAACTTAAACCGACGGAGGCCTGTAAATCTATTTCTTTTTCCCCAGCCGAGAGCATCCTGGAAAGAGAGTGGGAATAAGACAGAATGCGAATGAATATGCAGGTCTATTTCTCATTCTCTGCTCAAAGCGCAGCATAAAGGGCACATGAAGGAAAGTAAAGGCCTGTGACAAATGCGGTGACTGCAAGGGTGGCGCTATGCATTTTTTATTAGCTGTTAATCCATTCCTTGTGTAACTCAATATAAATCAAATTACCAGCCTACCATGCTGTCAGTGACTACAGTAATTAGATGGAAAAGTGGTTCGTAGAGGTGCCGCATTCTTTTAAAGTGGAAAAAAAGCAAAGAGTTACATTGTATTTACGGCTATGCGTTCTGTTGCTCACTGGTGAATGCCACTTATTCAATGACCAGAGAAAAGGTTGGACATACTGGTGGTAGCATTACTAGGAAAAGAAGTCAGGCCTATCTGCCATTCGCAACATAGTAATTGCGATTCCCACATTGTCCATGGGGAAAACGTGAACAAAATTGGTGAACAGTTTTGTACACTGATGTAGGATTGTTTCTTCAATTACTGGCACTTTTATGTCCCAGGGGTTTATAATTTTTTTAAACAGATTTCAACGATTTCTTTCGTGTTATATAAGATCACATTTTTACCACAGCTTAAAAAAAAAATCTATTTGAAGTTAGATTGAATAGTTTTACCCTTGTCCCAAAACATAGACATCAAAATATCACTACAATTTAAAAAAAACTATGAGGATCTAAACAAAGAGTGACATTTATTTAATTGGGTGAAAATGAAAGTATATCAGTTACACAAATTACCACAATGTTGTATCACTTGTGAACAAATTTTTTTAATTGTGTCATTATTAATAAAGCTGTAATTTTGTTAAATGATTCAAATTATCAATATTATTTAATCATTGTATGTATGGTTAAAAAAAAAAGGCAGCTATGCCATTAGTCTTAGAAAGACACAAGTGTCAGCTATTTTATCCCGAACAAATTCTAACGTAGAATTATTTTAAATACAATACGTCATTTGACAAGTTTGCGTTCTTTAGCATATATACTGTACAACCCAGGCTCATTGGGAAAATAATATTTCATGACACTTTCAAAGTGAAACATCTATATATCTAAAAGTGCGTTTAGTTTGATCTAAAACAGATGAACATGAATCTGGCAACATCTTATTATGTTATTTGTTGTACGTATCGCAGCAGTTCGGAAATTAAATGTTCAGTGAGTGACACTAAAATGTTAATGATTTATCGCATTTGAAAATAACATACCGCCTACACCAAATCCTATCCTAAATCTAAGCAATAGTGTAAACGCGAGATAAAAACACATTTGCTGAAGCAACTTTTTTATTTGTACTTTTATTCGTTTAGAGAACTCGTACCCAAGCGCCCAAGTACCAAGCAAGTTTACTATGTTAGAAAAGCCATATGGAGCTGGCTATGTGATGCAAAGCTAAAAAGGTATTAGTTTAAAAATCATACACTACGGTAAAAGTGTTTTGCCGCTGCAGTGGCTGGTTATTACAAAACCAAAAGATTTACACGAAAGTGATAGCTTTATCGCATCCCGCATTGTTAGAACCAGGTGTTAGTCAGGGTAGACCATTTTGCAGTGGAAAGGAGAGCATAAATGGATCAATGTAAATTGGGATCAGATTGCTAATAGGTTCACATCAATGTCCTTTCATACTCTAACTCACAGCATACCTCTCTAATGTAATGCTTTTATTGTTAATAAGGCAGCGGTTGGTACATCCCTGCAGAGAATGATTTTAGCAGAACAAGGACAGCGATAACCACGCTATCATTTAAAACACTGCACTTATCTGGCATGCCTAAAACTTTTTGTCATCCACTTTGTATTATTCTTAAATGAGTCAGAAATTAAAGTGACATATTTTGTGAGTGCAAAATACAGTTCAGTTCAAGGTACTGGCATATTTATTCAAGCTATATTTAAACGGTTTTGGAAGATTTTTCACTGTACAATGTTTTATTTATTTTGCAGATGTACAGTATAGAGCAGATTAGATCTTGTAACAAGAGTGCAATTAAAAATGATCACATTTGATTTGGACCATTTTATGTTTTGAATCTAAATTCGATTCATATCCAAATCTCTTTTATTTTTTTATTTTTTTTTACAGTATTATCCGCTGTAATGCTGTAAACGGCTCGTTCACACATGTTTGAGTCACTTATATTTACATTAGCTTACATTTGCATAATTTTTTGCAGCACTTTACCAAGTTACGAGAAGTGTTTTTTTAAACCTGCTGTCATCCACTGTTATTTTTACCTGGATTTCTCAGTAGCAATACAATTTTGTCCAAAGCCTTGGATAATACAGGAATAAAGCTATGTGTTAGCTTCTCATTCATCTCAACGGCAGGTCCTTAGCTACTGTGTGACGCCCTGGAAGTACAAAACCTGGTGCTGCCACCAGCAGGGGCTAATGGGGCCATGCTAACCATCCAAACCTTGACCCCTTAGGTCTAGACAGGCTTGTCCGAAAAGAAAGAGCCTCTAAATGTTACAATGAGGAGCACTATACCTTTATTCCTGGAGGAGCTTTTTGTCGGGAGATGCTGTCATTTTGCATTGAACCTACAATATAGCGAAGTTCAAAACAGGGTCTCTCTGCCTCTCTCTCAGTATAGGCTTATTAATAATGAATGTTCAGGCTCACCTGCGATTATTTATGCTGGCACTGAGTTAAATCTCACTCAGGGAGAAACACATTGATTACCTTTGGAAAGGTATCTTGCCATGTATAATGTCGCTCGGATACAAAGAGTGAAATAAAAGAGGGGGCGAAAGCTCCTGTCATGGTGCATAAAGAGCGCTCTGGGGAAAATATCAACATTAGCCACATTTCCCCCTAGTGCAGACATCTCATACTTTAACAAATGATTTATTATTCCCTGTATGGTGTTTGTAGTGAAATAAAGCAGGGCTGGATTATTACAGTACCTTGATATTCAGGGCCACATTCTGTCCTTGGCAAACCGAATGATAATAAAATAATAAAAAAGAACGCATTATTAGACATTTGCTCTAGTTTAAAATGGATGAGGTCTTCAGAATGAACGGATGGATGAATAAATGAATTGTCAACAACAATTTGAGGTAATTAAAGGGTCATATAATGGATTAAGTTCTTCTGAAATAAAATGGTTTGATTTAGAATGTTACGACTGAGACTCGTTGGAAAAACATGCCTTTGCCTACATTTTTGCAAAACTTCAAGTTTTTCTACTGATCAAGGGTATGTTTACACGACTATTATGTACTAAAAACAAAATTTTTACGTGGGAAAACGTTTTCTCCTTTTTTTACGTACAGATGACAACGTTGTTAAAACGATCCCCGTTACGAATCCATGAAAACGACTAAAAACGCTGTATTATTCATGCTAGGCCAATAGATGGCGATATCACTTTGTAAAGACACACTATAGACTGAACACGAGCATGACATCAGCGTTTTTGTAGTTTACACGGAGACAATAAAAGTACTGTTTACACTTTGAAATCCATTTTCATAGGTTTGCATTTCGAGGCCCCCAAAACCTTGTTGTCGTGTAAATCAACAGGCAAATTGCATAAAAAGTGTATATTTTTAGTTGAAAATGGTGCCGTGTAAACTGTTCAGTTCTAAGGGTCAGAGAAAATAGTAGTTTTGGTGCAAGAAACCAGGACTAGCTTTATAAGTGGACATCAGGAAAAAAATTAAATGATGAAATGTAAGTTATGCAAGTCCTTCAAAAAATATACACTCTCTACAAATAAAACCGAATCCAAAGTTCAGAACTTTCTATCTTAGAATCATCTCTTTTGACATCATCCAATTACGCTCAGGCAAAAATCAGCTGATCACTAGAACATGACTAATTATGAGTTCACTTGGAACTTGTGTAAAACTCTGACAGCTTTTGCTAATACCTTCATTCTGGTAAGGCTGTACCACCATGTAGCCAGCATAATCCATTCAGACAGTTTACAAGAGGTTTGACACGCTGAAACAGCTTTTCCCGTTTAAGGGTGTGTTATCTGAAACGTCTAATTGAGCAGCTGTCAGGGAATGCGGACTCACGCCAAACCTTCTCCAACATAAACCCCACTGCTGTCTAGTTCATCACTATCCTTCACTGCTGTTAGCTTCAGGAAGCACAAAACGCTTTCTGTAAAGATTTTTCAGCCAAAGACAAAGGCAGAAAATACAACAGAATTTTTTTTGATGTTGTTGTTGAGCTTTGAACTGTATAGATACTATGGTGACAGTCTTTCCAAAGTTGCAAAAGTAAAGAATCCTGAACTGTCAAAAAAGACTTCACGTCTCAAAGTCAATTCACTCGTTGAGCCATTGTTCATTTCTTGAATTTTTTTCCAATTTAGTTACATTTTATAGTTCTATAGTCATTGTCTCATATTTTGAAGAAAAAAAAGTTATTTTATCATTATCATTATCATTGTAGTCCATAGACTTCAACAAAAAAGTCTAAATATTTATTGTAAAAACCTGAGCAAACTTTCTGTATTGTGAACCATTTCTCTCTTCTGCAGACCAAACAACATTGGAGCCAAATGACTTCCACAGCAAAAAAAAAGAAAGAATACAAATTGAAACTAGTTTGGAACAGCATATGGGTGAATAAATAATATATCAATATATATGCTGCCACTTGGTAACATTATAAGAAAACATGGAATTTCTTTCCACTGTTATGCTGGTGATACTATTTCATCACGGCCAGACAAAATCTCTAAATTGTCCATGTTGACAGAGTGTGTCAAAAATTTTTAAATATTGGATGACAAGTAATTTTGTTTTATTACATTTAGATACGACTGAGGTAATACTTATTGGACCAAAAACCTGTACACAGAACCTCTTAGAAAACAATTTGCATCTAGAAGGATGTACTGTAACTTCTTCCTCTACAGTTAAAGACCTGGGTGTTATATTAGACAGCAACTTGTCATTTCATGTACAAAAACAGCCTTCTTCCACCTCAGAAACATCGCTAAGCTCCGAAACATGCTCCCTGTTTCTGAAGCAAAAAAGCTAGTTCATGCATTAACCCTAACCCTAACCCTAACCCTAAACTCTAGACTAGATTAATGTAAAGCATTACTAGCTGGTTGTCCTGCATCCTCAATAAACAAGCTACAATTAGTCAAAAATGCAGCTGCTCGAGTTCTTACCAGGTCAAGAAGATATGATCATATAACAACTGTATCATCTCTACACTGCTACTGACCTATAAGACCCTAAACAGTTTAACTCCTGTATATTAACTGATCTTCTAATGCCCTACAATCCATCACACTCTTTAAGGTCACAAAACTCGGGGTTTCTGAGGAGCTAGGATATCTAAGCCCACTAAAGGAGGGAGAGCGTTTTCAGGTTTACTACTAAACTCTGGAATAGCCTTCCTATTATTGTTCAGGACTCAGACTCCCTCTCCCAGCTTAAATCTAGATTTAAGACATATCTCTTTAGCCAAGCATTCACATAATGCCTCTCATAACATTGCACTCCATTAATTCAGATCAAATGCACATGATTATCTTTGCTTAATGTCATGAACAGCAGCTATGCTAATTATTTTCCATTTGCTTTTCTGTTTTATCTCTGGAAGCCCTTCCCGAAGTAACTAAACTAAAGAGTATGTTAGCTCCCGTCCTTTTACAGAGACTTCACCCCAACACCTGTGAAGAGAAACGACTCGAGAAACTCCAACTCCTGTGAGGACTTACATTATTGACGCCAACTCTGAATCAACATGCACCAATGCTAAGGTTTTGTACATTGTAATTATTATGTTTACAACTCGTAATAATTACTTCAATTACCTCATTGTGCCTTAAATTTTAATACATTGTTAGCTAACCGCATGATTTGTGTACCGGTATGTACATTTCTGAAATATATTACTTGGACACCGTCACCTCTGATAACAGATCACGTCTACATCTAGTATACACATAGTTGCCGCCAGGTGAAAGTATGGGACTTGTGTAGGTTTTGTGGTTTAAAACATAAGCAACAGACTTTTTTTTTTTTTACTTCCTATCTTCCATAGCTTAAATACATTTTTTACATTTTTGCTACAGTGATAACGATTTTTAGGGATATCAACTTACAAATAACATAGCAAAAAATCACACACTCAAGTTTTAAGCTAGGATGATGTGTGAAGAAAGGTTTAACTTCCTTTTCTTGCTAAAATATAGTGGCTGTTTGCTGTCACATATTCGGTTAAATCAGATTGACGTTTTTACTGTGGTCCCTGAGACCGCAAATAAGAAACTAGCTTTTCATTCCGACACAGAAAGAGAAATGAAGTAATGGCATCTTTAGAAGTGAGAACTTGATGTTATCACACGTTAAGCTGACTGTGGCTTCAGTCCTCGACTGAGATACAAATCACTGTATCTGAAAACTCAGATAAAGCTTGATGGCTAGTAAAAAATATACAGACAGTGCGAAGCTAAACATAATTTTATCATACATAGGCGCATTTATCCTGGTTCTGAAAGGGCACTTTATTAATAACCCTTGGGTGGGATTGTGACAAGCCCATACTGAAATTTGCCATATCTAATATAGAATCTATCTGTTCCTGAACAGTATCTGTGTGGAGTGCTGGTAGTCTGGCTCTAAGCATGACATTGTGATGCTAAACAGTGGTGTAGGCCGCTCCACGTCTTTGATCAAACACTGCAGCCGCGCCGTGGTGCTGTAGAACTCATTACAGAACGGTCTGAGCCGGATCCCGTTCACTCACCATCGCAGATATGCATCAGCGCTTTGCTCGATCTCATCTGCTCAAACACTGCCTGCTTATCAGCTAAAGCTAGCCTAGCTTATAGTGTGCTCTAACACCAATTTATTTCAGCACACCAAATACAATTCCCTCTCTGTCCTCTCAGTTCTTTTTAAACAAACCACGGCCAGAAGATATACAGAAGCCTGACCCATATTACAGACTAGGACACACAAACTCTATAAAAAAGGCACAATGTACTGTATAAAATATATATATTTTTTTACAGGTGTTTAACCCGCATTTTGATTTACACATTGCATTAGGTTGTGTTTTAAGGGTTCACGGAAATTTCCATAAAATTACTGGATAATGTCATTTTATGTCTGCAAAATTTTATCATTGATTATAACTTTAAAGCTAGAGTAGGTAATGTTGGAGAGCTAGCCAGATTTGAAAGTGGCACCTCTTCTAAGCTCCGCCCCCTCCTGTCAGTGCTCCGTCCAAAGCTACGCCCCCCCCCACAAACATGAACGCGCATCCACATTTGGAGTCAGCTGCATGTACCTACCAGTGATGCGCGGGTTGATCCAAAATGAGCGGGTGCCTGCGCCCGCGGTTACGAGTCATCCAAAAATATTTTTAATGATATTCGGGTCGCGGTCGGTCGGGTCGTTTACCTTTGTAATTTATATAGTAGGCTACTAGACACAATGTTCTATGAAATACATAGGTCTACACTTTGTCTGAATGCGCGAGGATGACGCACGAGCAGTCTGCAGATGAAAGTGGGAAATCCTTATTTACCTTTTGAATGTTGAGCGCGTTATTAACTTTTGAATAAAAGCTGACGCGGGACAAAATGCCCGATTTCCCAACGCGTTGAACTGAGCAATGCCATTGTGCCATTTTAATAGGCTACTTTTAAACGCATATAGCTCAGTAATGTCAGTTTTATGTAGCCTATTTGCTGAGAGGGGGCGGGATTTTTGTTGGGAAAGTCCGGGGAGAGACGCACGAGTCGATTAGGCTGGATAAACACATGCAGCATCTTAATTGTTAAGAAAATGAAACGAAATAAATGAATAAATCAAGCCTTTATTACAAAACACTAGGCTATATCATACAGCATTCTCAAAAATGCGCACCCCTAGTTCCTCCGTCTACGGCCCATGACGCGATGAGCATTTACTCGCTACTTTAAAAAACGTGGGTCGGGTACAATATTTTCTTTCTTTTTTTTGCGGTCCGAGTTGCGGGCGGGTTAGTTGAAAACGTCGGTCGGGTGCGGGTTGTTTATACATTGACCCGCGGCGCGCATCACTGCTGTGCACGCAGTGGTGCTCGGGCACGAGACATGAAGGCATCTGATTGGTTCTTTACATTCGCACCGAATGGCAGTAATTGGTCAGAGTTTTTACTGTCCTACAGCTGCTACAGAGGTCAGATTTGTTTCATTCCTTTTTCTGAACACATAATGTATTGACTACTATCAGAATGGAAGGACCATTTCACCCAGTATAATAAAAAATGTTTCTGAACAGGATTACCAACCCTACCTTTAACTGTAGAATGTTATTTGATATTACAATTGGAACATCATTACAAATGTGTAATTACAAATATATTCAAAAACATGACATACCAATTTCAATAGAGATTATATCAAAGTATATTTTAATTCACCATAACTGTTGTCAATACATTCACTTCAAACATAGTTCAAGGACAATAGAAGTATGAAATACATTAAAGGAACACGCCGACTTTTTGGGAGCTTATTCACCAGATCCCCTAGAGTTAGATAAGTCCATACTCTTCTCATCTCCGTGCGTGCCGTAACTCTGCCTGACACACCCACCGTTAGCCTATAGCACAAAAACTGGAGGTAAACAGCTCCAGCTCGCATACTGCTTCCAATAAGTGACAAAATAACACCAACATTTTCCAAGTATGTATACGGATTGAAGATGGCTGTCTCATGTGACCTTGTTATTTGTAAACCCTGTGACTATATGTCACAGGTCGAGGTGGGCCAAGCCAGACTGCACCCACCCCTAGACCAGGATCACCCTGAGGAGCGTGTCAAAGGAGGAGGCCGGAGACAAGAATAAAAGAATAACAACTTTATTTAATGTTTAAAAGCAATTTGAAAATCCTAATCTAAAATCTTCTTCTTTCCTTTCCCAGGAATCCGAGGCAACACCGTGGTAAGTCTATGGACAGGTAGGTATCACAGGTGAGTAGGTAGGACAGGGCTCGCTTCCTTCTGGCGCTGGTGCCAGACTCACAACGGTAAGTGACGAACAGGTGAGTATCCCAGGTGAGTAGACGGTCGGAGCTCACTTCCTTCTGGCGCTGGTGCCAGACTCACAGTGGTGAGTGACGAACAGGTGGGTATCCCAGGTGAGTAGACGGTCGGGGCTCACTTCCTTCTGGCGCTGGTGCCAGACTCACAGTGGTGAGTGACGAACAGGTGGGTATCCCAGGTGAGTAGACGGTCGGGGCTCACTTCCTGCTGGCGCTGGTGCCAGACTCACAGCGGTGAGTGACGAACAGGTGGGTATCCCAGGTGAGTAGACGGTCGGGGCTCACTTCCTTCTGGCGCTGGTGCCAGACTCACAGTGGTGAGTGACGAACAGAGGGGTTTCAGGGCTACAACAGACTTAAGTCACAAGCTGAGCGGGCCTTCACTGGAACAGCCGGAATCAACACTTCAAATAGAGGTGAACAGCTCTCACATGGGTGGCAGGAGACAGAGTCACAAGCGGAGCAGGGCTTTCACTGGAACAGACGGAATCAACACTTCAAAATAGAGGTGAACAGCTCTCACATGGGTGGCAGGAGACAGAGTCACAAGCGGAGCAGGGCTTTCACTGGAACAGACGGAATCAACACTTCAAATAGAGGTGAACAACTCTCACATGGGTGACAGGAGACAGGGTCACAAGCGGAGCAGGGCTTCCACTGGGACAGACAGCATAAAACTTCAAGCAGAGGTAAACAGTTCTCACGTGTGCTGCCGGGGGCAGAGTCACAAGCTGAGCGGGGCTTTCACTGGAACAGCCGGAATCAACACTTCAAATAGAGGTGAACAGCTCTCACATGGGTGACAGGAGACAGGGTCACAAGCGGAGCAGGGCTTCCACTGGGACAGACAGCATAAAACTTCAAGCAGAGGTAAACAGTTCTCACGTGTGCTGCCGGGGGCAGAGTCACAAGCTGAGCGGGGCTTTCACTGGAACAGACAGCATACAACTTCAAGCAGGGGCAAACAGTTCTCATGCGTGGTGTGCACACGGGGGGCTTTTCCTTCTGACATCCAACAGGTGACTACAATCGATCTCACTAGGCTCTTATGATGAACGGTAGACCAGCATGACACATGGGGAGTGCACGGCGATAAAATATAAATCTTCCACACACACACGACAGTCCAACTCCAAACATGCAACGTGATGGGAAACGTCAATTCCAGCACTACAAATCCACTCTTCAAAGTGCAAAATAAGGCCAACACTCACCCAGAGGTCTCGATCTGAAGAGCCGATGATAGTCAGAGTTGGGACAGATGTGGTGAATAATTTCCTCACCACTACAAGCGGGCTTCACTTCGCTGTTTTCAAATGGTCAAGGGAGAGGCTAGAGATCGACAAGGAATCAGTATATTTCACTCAGTGCGATGTATACAACGTGATCCAAGCACTCCAAATCAGTATCCAATTTAGTGTAGAAAACATGCGTTTATGAGATTCAATTTGTCAATCACTCATCTCACTCTTTTCCAATCCAGGCGAACGAATTCCACTCTTCAAAACCGCCCTCGGATCCCACAAGCGACACTCCTCTTCTTTCACGATGATCCTTCAGCTGCAACACTCTACAAACGTCTCCCAATGGGAGAGAACCACACCAGATCGACGGGGGAAGACAAAGAAAACAACCAGCCCACACGGAGAGAGAACACTCCCGATCAACGGAGGAGAAAAACAACACCCAGCCTTCTCTTCCACTTGTGTTTTATTCTCTCAAAATGCTGGCGTGGCTTCAATCAGGCACTCAGAGTGAAGTCCCCACACCTGTTGCCAATCTGCCGTTTAGTTGTCATGACAACAGACACACACACCGGCCCGGGGACAGTGTTACACTGAAAGTGCCCCGGCGGGAACACTTCTCTTGTGAAATCAGTTCCGGGGATTATTTGTCACCCCGTGACATACCCCCCTGCCAAACCGTTCTAGTCCCGAGAACGGTCTCCAGTCACCCAGTCTCCGTACCTGGCTGGAGGCTGACCCCGATTCTCTCGCTGAGAACGTCGTGGTGGGGAGATGGGTGCTTCAGGTCGTGGTCCTAGGCCTAGGCCCCTCGGGATCACTGCCCATCCTACCAGCGGGGGCGTCCAAGTCGTCTCGGCCGGTGGGTTCTCTACCACTGGCTTTGGGTAATTCGGGCAAGGGCGGATCAGGTTACGGTGTAACACCCGTTCGGGGCCCGTCTTCCCTTCGGGCCGTAAGGCATACACAGGTTGGTCCGGATGGGGTTGTCGCTGAACGACGTATGGCTGGGCCTCCCATCGGTTGCTCAATTTTCCCTTCCCTTGTCGGCGATTGTCCCGTAGCAGCACCCTCTCCCCGGGCAGTAGCGGGGCTTCTCGGGCCGTCCTATCGTACAGTCTCTTGTTCTTTAACGCTGCCTGATTAATCCGGCCAGCGACCTGTTCGTATGCGGACTGGAGGCGTCGGTGGTGGTTCGCTACCCAGTCGGACAGACTACTTCCCTCTTCTCCCCCAGTGGTTCCCATAAGCATATCCATTGGGAGCCTCACATGTCGGCCGAACATCAGGTAGGTAGGGGCATAACCGGTGGTACTGTGTATGCTATTGTTGTACGCCTGCATCACTGCTGGGAGCCGATCAGCCCAGTGGCCCTGCTGCTCTTCCTCCAAGGTTCCCAACAAGCCCAGCAAGGTTTGATTGAATCGTTCACACCCCCCGTTCCCTTGAGGATGATATGGGGTCGTATGGGTCTTCTTACATCCGTACAGTTGGCATAATTCATGAATCACCTTTGACTCGAAGTTAGCCCCTTGGTCTGAATGGAGGATTTCAGGGCATCCAAATGGCTGGATCACGTACTTCCAGAGGGCGTTAGCAGTGGTCAGGGCAGTTTGGTCCATAGTGGGGATGGCCCAAGCATACTTAGTGAACAGATCGGTGACAACGAGAATATTCTGGATCTGGTCCGCCGGCCGTCCCAGAGTGAGGAAGTCCATTTCCACCATGTGCAGAGGTGCCCTGGCCTGAATCGGGACCAGCGGTGCCCGTTTCTCCCTCCTGGACTTGAACAAGGTGCAACGTGGGCATCTCTGAAGGTAAGTCCTGGTGGTACCCTCCATCCCAGGCCAGTAGAAATGTCGTCTCAACAAAGCCAATGTCCTCTCCTGCCCTTGATGTCCCATCCTAGCATGGTACGCCTCCAGTAAAGCCTGCCAACGACCTGCAGGGACCACGATCTGACAGACCTCTTCTCCTCGGCCTGGGTCCTGAAGCGTCCTACAGAGCACCCCATCCCTCAAATAGAGCCTTTCCCTCTGTCCCAGCAAGCCTCGCACACTCCGGGTCTGAGTTCGACGTTCCGCCCCCTCGGGCCAGATCTTCTGCTCCAACCATGTCCGTACCCGCAGCACATCTCCATCTTCGCCCTGCCACAGTCTCCAGCGTTGTGGGTCCCACCCCCAACACGGAGGGGGGTCCTCAGGTGTCTGCCCTGGTGCCTCTACAACTCCCACCATTAATCCCTCGTCGGACCCCAGTTCTGGGGTCGGTGTATGGCCTGCCGATCCTTCCCCTGGCAACCTGGATAACACGTCAGCGTTGGTGTGCTCTCTACCTGGCCGGTACTGGATCTGGTAATCGAAGTTGGCCAGTTGCGCCACCCAGCGTTGCTCCACTGCCCCTAGTTTGGCCGTTTGTAGATGCACCAGCGGGTTATTGTCCGTGACAACCCGTACCTTGGCTCCCCACAAGTAATCTTTAAATTTCTCGCCCAGCGCCCACTTCATGGCCAGTAGCTCGAGTTTAAAAGAGCTGTAATTCGAGTCATTCTTCTCTGCGGGGTGTAAGCTTCGGCTTGCATAGGCGATCACTTTCTCCTCTCCCTGTTGTTTCTGCGCCAAGACGGCTCCCAACCCTAGTTGGCTTGCATCGGTGTACAGGATGAATGGTTGAGTAAAGTCGGCAAAGGCCAATATCGGGGCTTGTAAGAGCTCCTGCTTGAGCTGCTGGAAAGCGGCTTCACAGGCTGGGTCCCATTGGATGGAGGGGGACCCTCGACCCCGTGCTCGACCCGTGCCTCCCAACAGCTGGTTGATGGGTTTGGCGATTCTGGAGAAGTCCTTAATGAAGCGCCTATAGTAGCCCACGAAGCCCAGGAATGACCGAACTTGACGCACCGTCTGGGGAGTGGTCCACTCTTGCACCGCCCTCACTTTTTCTGGATCAACGGAGATCCCTGCCGCACTGACCACGTGCCCCAGAAACTTGACCTTTACGGAAGAGCTGGCACTTGTCGGGTTGTAACTTCAGTCCGTAGCGCTCTAGGGAGCGGAAGACTTGCCCAAGATGCTCCAGGTGGGACTTGAAATCTGGGGAGTAAGTGATGATGTCGTCAAGATAGACGAGGGTGGTATCCATCACTTGGCTGCCCAAACAACGCTGCATCAGCCGCTGGAACGTGGCTGGAGCGTTGCAGAGGCCGAACGGCATCCGGTCCCACTCATAGAGACCGAAAGGGGTGGTAAATGCCGTCTTCTCCCGATCACGCTCGTCCATCTGCACCTGCCAATAACCGCTGGCCAAGTCGAGGGTAGAGTACCAGGCAGCTTGAGTGAGGCTCGTAAGAGAATCTTCAACCCGCGGCAACGGGAAAGCATCCTTCTTGGTCACCAGGTTCAGCCGGCGGTAATCCACACAAAACCTCCAGGAACCCGTCTTCTTGCGGACCAACACTATCGGTGCGGCCCAAGGGCTGCTGCTCTCACGAATAATCCCTCGGTCAAGCATTCCTCGCAACAGGGTGCGGACCTCGGTGTACAAGGTCGGTGGTACAGGTCGGTAGCGCTCTCGGCTTGGTGCAGCATCCCCAGTTGGAATCTGGTGCTTTACCACGTCAGTGCGGCCATAGTCCTCCTCGTGAGTAGAGAACAGATGTTGCCATCCCCTCAAGAACTCTTGCAGTTGTCCCACTTGTTCTTCCTCCAGTCCGTCACCCCGTAAAGACTCTCCCTTTAAGTGAGCAGGCAATCCTCCTTCTACCTCCTCCACTCCTGGACCGGCCCGCGCTAAAGCCACTTCGACCACTGTAGGACTCACCCGCTTAAAGTTAACTTCGCCCTGCTCACGAACCTGCTGTGGTCTTACTGAGGTCACCCGGGCCAAACATTGGTGATGATACAGGTGGATAGGGAAAGGGTTCGTGTTCCTCACTCTTACTGAGACTCGGCCTCCCTGAACAGTTGCCAGTCCTCGAGCTATCTCCACTTTGGGACCCTCTTCGTGGGGCTCCACCATCACCCACTCTTGCGGATGGTAACGTCGAGGGGGCAGCCTGGCCCAGACTACAGCCTCACTTCGTGCTGGAATGGACAGGGCGTAGCGACAGGCCACTCTCCCCGTGCTTTCCCGGTCATGCTGTTGTTCGGCCAGACATATCCGGCGGCAATCGGCCCTGATACGGTCCCACTCCTGTCCGACTGGGGTTACAGCTGCTCGTGCCGGTCTACTTCGGAATAGCTCTTCCCAGCAATCCGAGATGACATTCATCCCAATCAGGGCACGATGGGACCCTAGACACGGGTCTCGGACAACTACCACCCCCTTCTGAGGCACTACAACTCCATGGATCTTCAAATCGGTCACAAGGTATCCTACGTACGGTATGTCCAGTCCATTTGCCCCACGCAGCGTCAACCAGGGGGCCTCCACAGGCGATCTACCGTTGGTGCCAAACAGCTCATGGGCCAAACTTTCGGTGAATAAGGTCACTTGGGAACCTGTGTCCAAGAGACAATGTATCTCCTGACCATTAACTTGGGCCACCACCACTGGGCAGCGGCCTATCAGGCGACTCTGGGGGGATGTGGAAGAAGAGGGGTCTAATACGGGGGTCCCGACCACTTGACCCACAGTGGCCGGAGACTCTAAAAACCCCCTTGTGATGCCCGTCGGGCAGAGCATTGGCGAAAGTAATGCCCCGACTCTCCACAGCCATTACAAATGGGCCGCCCATGTTCATCCCACTGGAATCGGGAGCCCACTGACCGGGGAGGACGACGTTCAGAAGGGCGATTCCCGTCGGAGTAAGCCCGTTCCCGAGAGTGAAAAGGTGGCTGCAGGCGCTCTCGACGAAGCTCTTCCATGACAGACTTGGACAACTCGGACATTTGTTCCTGAACATCTCGCTTCAGTTCTTCCCGGAGGACCTGCTTCCAATCGGGTGCCGTGGTGGCCAAGGGGGATTCAACGACATTGGTAGCCAAACAGCTGGGGGTTTCCACATGCTCCGCCTGGTCGCGCTCAAGAGCCAGGGCTTCTTGCCTCAGCTCTTCGAAAGTCATGTCTGGTCCTCTCCGAAGCTGCACCCGCAGGCTCTGACGTACGGGACCCTCTCGCAGCCCCAACAGGAATTGATCTCGCAGCAACACCTCTCCTTCCCCCAGGCCATGGTCCTGCCTTCCCGTGAGTCTGGAAAACTGCTCCCGCAGTTGCAAGGCGAATGCTCGAACAGATTGCCGGGGACCCTGGCGAGAATTGAAAAACTTCGTCCTCAGAGCGGCTACCGGAGTGGTATCTCCATACTGCCCCGTAAGGAAATCAAAAATAGCCTGGACCGTCACACGGTTGGCTTCTGGTGCTGCCTGAACTTCTCTTCTCGCCTCCCCCTCCAGAGAGTTCAAAACGAACTGGGCCTTCTGCAGAGCACTCAGACCTTGAAGCCCCGCCAGGTATTCCACCTGGGTCTTCCACAGGGACAGACTTACTTCGGACCCCGGGCCTCCGGACCTCGAGGCCCATGGGGCACCCATGAAAATCGGCATGACAGGTTGCCGAGCCCCAGGCTCTTCTCCCTCCGCCATCTCAACCTCTGATCGCTCAACTCAAGGTGAACCCTGCCGACTACGCCAAAATCTGTCACAGGTCGAGGTGGGCCAAGCCAGACTGCACCCACCCCTAGACCAGGATCACCCTGAGGAGCGTGTCAAAGGAGGAGGCCGGAGACAAGAATAAAAGAATAACAACTTTATTTAATGTTTAAAAGCAATTTGAAAATCCTAATCTAAAATCTTCTTCTTTCCTTTCCCAGGAATCCGAGGCAACACCGTGGTAAGTCTATGGACAGGTAGGTATCACAGGTGAGTAGGTAGGACAGGGCTCGCTTCCTTCTGGCGCTGGTGCCAGACTCACAACGGTAAGTGACGAACAGGTGAGTATCCCAGGTGAGTAGACGGTCGGAGCTCACTTCCTTCTGGCGCTGGTGCCAGACTCACAGTGGTGAGTGACGAACAGGTGGGTATCCCAGGTGAGTAGACGGTCGGGGCTCACTTCCTTCTGGCGCTGGTGCCAGACTCACAGTGGTGAGTGACGAACAGGTGGGTATCCCAGGTGAGTAGACGGTCGGGGCTCACTTCCTGCTGGCGCTGGTGCCAGACTCACAGCGGTGAGTGACGAACAGGTGGGTATCCCAGGTGAGTAGACGGTCGGGGCTCACTTCCTTCTGGCGCTGGTGCCAGACTCACAGTGGTGAGTGACGAACAGAGGGGTTTCAGGGCTACAACAGACTTAAGTCACAAGCTGAGCGGGCCTTCACTGGAACAGCCGGAATCAACACTTCAAATAGAGGTGAACAGCTCTCACATGGGTGGCAGGAGACAGAGTCACAAGCGGAGCAGGGCTTTCACTGGAACAGACGGAATCAACACTTCAAAATAGAGGTGAACAGCTCTCACATGGGTGGCAGGAGACAGAGTCACAAGCGGAGCAGGGCTTTCACTGGAACAGACGGAATCAACACTTCAAATAGAGGTGAACAACTCTCACATGGGTGACAGGAGACAGGGTCACAAGCGGAGCAGGGCTTCCACTGGGACAGACAGCATAAAACTTCAAGCAGAGGTAAACAGTTCTCACGTGTGCTGCCGGGGGCAGAGTCACAAGCTGAGCGGGGCTTTCACTGGAACAGCCGGAATCAACACTTCAAATAGAGGTGAACAGCTCTCACATGGGTGACAGGAGACAGGGTCACAAGCGGAGCAGGGCTTCCACTGGGACAGACAGCATAAAACTTCAAGCAGAGGTAAACAGTTCTCACGTGTGCTGCCGGGGGCAGAGTCACAAGCTGAGCGGGGCTTTCACTGGAACAGACAGCATACAACTTCAAGCAGGGGCAAACAGTTCTCATGCGTGGTGTGCACACGGGGGGCTTTTCCTTCTGACATCCAACAGGTGACTACAATCGATCTCACTAGGCTCTTATGATGAACGGTAGACCAGCATGACACATGGGGAGTGCACGGCGATAAAATATAAATCTTCCACACACACACGACAGTCCAACTCCAAACATGCAACGTGATGGGAAACGTCAATTCCAGCACTACAAATCCACTCTTCAAAGTGCAAAATAAGGCCAACACTCACCCAGAGGTCTCGATCTGAAGAGCCGATGATAGTCAGAGTTGGGACAGATGTGGTGAATAATTTCCTCACCACTACAAGCGGGCTTCACTTCGCTGTTTTCAAATGGTCAAGGGAGAGGCTAGAGATCGACAAGGAATCAGTATATTTCACTCAGTGCGATGTATACAACGTGATCCAAGCACTCCAAATCAGTATCCAATTTAGTGTAGAAAACATGCGTTTATGAGATTCAATTTGTCAATCACTCATCTCACTCTTTTCCAATCCAGGCGAACGAATTCCACTCTTCAAAACCGCCCTCGGATCCCACAAGCGACACTCCTCTTCTTTCACGATGATCCTTCAGCTGCAACACTCTACAAACGTCTCCCAATGGGAGAGAACCACACCAGATCGACGGGGGAAGACAAAGAAAACAACCAGCCCACACGGAGAGAGAACACTCCCGATCAACGGAGGAGAAAAACAACACCCAGCCTTCTCTTCCACTTGTGTTTTATTCTCTCAAAATGCTGGCGTGGCTTCAATCAGGCACTCAGAGTGAAGTCCCCACACCTGTTGCCAATCTGCCGTTTAGTTGTCATGACAACAGACACACACACCGGCCCGGGGACAGTGTTACACTGAAAGTGCCCCGGCGGGAACACTTCTCTTGTGAAATCAGTTCCGGGGATTATTTGTCACCCCGTGACATATACAAATTACAACATGTAAATAGAGAAATGTTGGCGTTATTTTGTCACTTATTGGGAGCAGTATGCTAGCTGTAGCCGTTTACCAGTCTATTTGCTAAGTTAGGCTAGCAGTGGGTGCGTCAGATATTCAAAGATGGCCGCCGAGTTAAATGACTTATCTTAACAGAACTTTGGTTCTTTTAACCAGTCTACTTAAAATTTTACCAATATGGCATATTCATTTTCTTCTGACTAAAATGTCATGTAATTGTTCCATTTGTAGATGGATTATAATAGATGAAAACAACATTTTAGTTGTGAAGAAAGTGCAAAATGTTAACTAAATATTTGATTTATTCATTATCATCAACATTAACAAAGTGGAAGCTGCAATTAAAAAATTAGATCTTGAAACAACATTATGAATATAGGCCTACTATAATTTTGTGAATTCTTGATGTTTTTGTTATTCGTTGTTTGTGATGTTGATGTTTTTTTGGGAATGGGAAAAAAATCATATTCCCAACATTCTGGCACATTGCCCTGCGCATTCACACCATTTTAAGCAGATATTCCATTTATGTTGTCTCATATGTATAGGATAAGTCCAAATACATAGTATGGTATAAGCACTGGGCAAAAAAAATACCCAGATTACACACAGTTCCACTTTTGAGATTCTGAAGAGAGCATCAGATGGACACTTTACTTTTTCCCATGAAACCATGGGAAGGAGAACATATTTTAATAACAAATGAGAAGTTCATTATTAAATGCAGTTCACAGTGATCCACATTATTTAAATACTCGTGGTGGCACAGTGCTGTTTCAATTCATTTAGTTTCTGGTTAATCCGGACTTAGAATAAAACGCACTGAAATACAGTGTGCAACTTCTTAGTGAATTTGCTCAAGAGAAGGTGAAACATTTATTGTGCAGTAAGTCCTAGTTCTTCATTCTGCTTGTTTGCTTCCTTCTACTGTTCCAGATGACAGTAGAAGGTTGTGATCGTCCTGCAGGACCTTTAAAAGCTTGTAAAAGTTTTTTTTCTTTTTTTTCTGTTCTATAGTCCATTGAAGCAAACAGCCCATAAAATGCAGAAAACAAGTTACACTGTGGTATTCGACCTGTTCAAATATAGCAACCCAAACAAACTTCAAAATCTATAATGGTTCTGAAGCTGTTAGTTGTCCCCAGGAGCCTTACCGTGGTATTACAAGATCACATAGAGTACACTATGACAAATAATGTTTTCTTCAGTGGTTATTTGCAGCAACAATCAAACTGACGCTTACTTTGGCTACATAATGAGGAGGATAGACTCGTTGGGAAAGATGATCATGTTTGGAATAATGAAAGGAAAATGGAGAAGAAAAATACCAAAATCATGCATTTGGATGTTGAGTTTCGAAGATATAAGTCGAAACATATAGACATTAAGATATAAATGTCAACAATGGCTGAGACAATTGGAGGAAATTTATCCAATGGATCACCAAGAGGACAAAACTGAGTGGATAAAAGAATATCTCAAAGAAAATGCTTCATAAAATTACCCAAACTCAAACTTATTGGAAAAACGTGCCTGTGGTGATATTTCTGAAAATTATATTGTGTTGCTTCTTTCATGTGTCAAGATTTTATTATGCTGCATGTTATTGTACATATCGCGACAGTTCATAAATGAAATGTCCGGTGGGTTAGCGCTATCGTGTTATATGTACCACTTACACCAAACCCTAACCTAAACAATACTGTTAACATAAGCAAATGTGTGACATTTGCTGAAGCAACCGTGACAATTTAGCTCGCTTCTTTAAGCATTGAGCTCTTTTATTGTACATATGGTGCTGGTTATGTGATGCAAACATGAAAATGTAGTAATTTACAAAACATCTGATATGTTGAGTGTTTTGAGGACATACCAGGCAAAAGAGAAAAAAGTAAAGATTGTTCATTTTTATATGCTACTGACATTGTAACAATACAAAGCGGTTTGAAATTCAGCAAATTTAGACTTTAAATAATGCACTATATCCTGACTAAAGTCTACAGCAGTCAAATTCTATGAGTTTGAACAGATCGTTTCAATACCAAACTACATAAAGTTGCATAAAAACATATTTATAAACATAAAGTTGAAACTAAACTACTAACTGCAAAGCATATCAAAGTCATATCACAAACCAAACCAAACCTTTTCTGGACAAATCAAGTGAACCAAACTTTGATATCACAGCGCTCTATCGTAAAAACGCTTCTATCAGTAATCATTAATAAACAAAGCTAAACAACATCAATCCTTTCATGTTTAAATGGTATTCTGGAAAAGTGGCAGCCACAATTTTCAGTAAAATAACAGTGTATGAAATCTGTTTGAAAATGGAGATCCTGCTGTTTAAATATCACTATTATTCAATATGTGTTTTGTGTGTAATATATCTGAAGGGATGTTTGACTGGAGTTGGCCCCTGTGATTTCTACCCAGCAGGACGCAGCACTAAGGCTTAAATGTACTTTCTCTCACAACAGGAAGCAGCATCAGCCATTCACCGCAAATCAAAGCCTTTCAGTGTTATTATTTTATGATGTGCTGTTGCCATGGGTGGTGAACACATGTAGTGAGGCTTCATTTAACAGACAGTCACAGATAGGACATCCATATGGCAGGACATGTAACACAAACATACACACTCGTTTCGTACTTTTGGTCTGGATTTTTCACTTTCTCTCTCTTTATTTGATGAGACGTCTGGTTTTAATTGCAGCTCTGACATCAGGGAAGAGTAATGAAATCTTTATTGGGCTTAAGGTGAGAGGAGACACTCTCATCCAATCCCCTATTTATTGGGACAGCGGGAAACATCAGAGAAGAGAAGTGCCACGTCCTCATCCCCCTGAGAGAATTATTTTTGCAGCTTTATGCATTTCTATCCATGTATGCTGTTTCTCTATTTGTGTGCCTTCTTGAGAATTGCTCCTCCATGTCGTTATGTGGATAGTTAACAAAATACTTCTGGGAAGTCAACATGCCCTGCGGTGTGATATGCTACACTCTAAATATATTTCTTTATTTTCTTCTTAGAATAACTATGCACAGCTCAAAAATAAAGATTTATTACGCATGTTATTTACAATCAGGCCAGCAATTCAGATTTCCACTCCCCTTCCGACATTTTCACTGTGCCAAAAAGGAAAATATAATATGAATTAAAAGTGTATTATATCTCTCTATCTGGATTTTTCAATAACATTAACCTTCCTTTAATAAAATTCTATTAATTTGCTTAACTCAGCCAGTGACCATCACAAAATAAACAGTGACAGAGTGACCAGGATCCAGACTGCAAAATAGTTTTTTTTTTTTTTTACTTTTACTTTTTTAATACTAAAGTACATTAACCCTTAAAGGCATACCTCGGGTCTTTAGTGGTCCGGGACTTCATTCACTACCCTCCTCTCATTCATTTTTTTTTAAGTTAGACATCAGTCTTTAGTTTTCCTCAATCCATTCATTATAAATAAATTATCAAGAAAAAATACAGTATATATAAAAGAATGCCTGTTTTCACAGTCATTTTTTGGTAAAAACTGTATGGGGGTCGCTAACGACCCAAGGTTTTTTTGCACAACAATAATTGAATCTTTGATGACTAAATAAGTGCAATTTATTCCCAAAGTTAGCAATGTCTGAAACACAATGATGAAGTGATACTTCACTCATGGTTACCGCAGGCAGAAAACAAAAGAATAGGAAGTATCATCAGCAAATCTTGAAATGGTTCAGTGATTTACTGAAGAGCAAGTACTGAACGCCGTCAAATATTACTGTCACTGTCACTTGATGCTGGATCTGATGAAGACGCTGTCAGCGATAAAATTTTTTATTTTGAAGATGTTGAAAATGATAGTTTTGAGAATATGTTTGAATATGAGGCAGATGCTGAATGTCCTGGGAAATGAGCTCTGAAGAGGACAGTGATGATGATATAAAACATCTGTTCAAACTGAACCCTTCCAAGATCCAAAAGGTATAAAATATGCTTTATTTTATTCTTCTGTAATTGTTACTCTAATATCAGGAGAGCTTTATATTATAGCGACAGGTAATAATGATTGGAGAAATATTCACACATTTAAGAGTTAAAAACGTACTCGAATAAAAATAAATAGGGTATCTGCACTTGTGTACTTCGTCCTCCACTGCAAATTTCACATTGAGTTTTTGGCAACCAAATTTGGTAACTTTTGACACACAAATTTGCAGTGCCGACCAATAGCATGCCTCTTAGCTCAGCAATCGACCTCTGTGAGGGTGAAGATTCATACTTTAACTTTGCAACAAAGTAAAACTGAAGATCCACTTACTGACATCTATAAAGCCAGTTTTGTATAACATCACATGTCAGTCCCATATTATAAAATGACCCATACAAAAGGTATTTGGAAAGTTGTTGTGGATCGTTTGATAGCCAGCAAAATAGCTTTGGATGTGTATTTTATTGTAATATTTGTCACATCTGTCCCCAATCTCTTTCACCTGCAAAATGTTGCTGAGGAACTGTTACCACACCTTTAGACCATTCATAAACTAGTGAGGGCAAACATGAAAAATGGTATTAAGAAATGGTGAAAAACTTGAATCTAAGATTAACATTTTCCCTTTGAAACCTCAAATCTTGACGTTGATAAAAAAAGAAAAGTCCATTTATCAACTGCCCATGTAGATGAATGTGTGACTCATGCGCAGTTGTCAGGAGCACTGTCACTCAGTGAGAAACAAATTGACTCATTTTAGAGGGTGAGAAACAAAGAAGCAGACCTGTCAGTCATACAGAATGTGTTCAGTGCTGGCAGACTGAGCACATCCAATATAGCCCACTGTTCCTTCAAACACACTGCAGAGTCCTGCATATACTCCCAGCATGCAGCACTGTTTCAGCATTTGACCATACACTTATTGTCAATATCAAATCTAAATTGACCCCATTTGCTTGTTAATGATTGATCACCGCTTGTTATTTGAAGAAAAGACATTTGCATTTGTAATTTTTTCATCTGAAAAATGGTTACTTTAGGTTACATCTATACAATCTGATCATTCTATACGATTAAGCACTAGGGCCATTTGCATTATACCAATATCCCAAGAGCTATTTATCAATAGCATGTCCACTTCAATTAATTAAACGTTAACTTTTACATTTAAGGACTTTTCATGAATGGTTATTTTTAAGGAGTGATTACCTATAGTCAACATTTTTTCTCAGAAAGCCTCTTTTCAATGCCTGAACACTTCACTTTTCTCTGTGCATGTGGCATTTTTGCCCCTGCAAGTGAGCAGATGAGAGAGAGAGCAGAAGAAATATGTGAAGCAGTTCTTTAATGTGTGGTTTTATTGCTGTCAGAAATAGCATCATTCTCTTGAGTGACACTTGAAATGTGACAGAATGTGCGTGTTTTATTTCAGCGGTTCCCCTTAGACACTGACTGACCTTCAGCAGGCTGAATCTGGTGAATGCCACTGCATTATTACAGGACTCACAACTTGACATGCCTTAAATTAATGTTCATGTATTATTGTAAATGATTACTTAATCTTACATCAAAATACAGGGAGATTTATAAGTTCTTTGTGGTCCAGTCTCTAAAATGTCTACCCAGAAAAGGTTCAAATAATCCATGAATCTTTCGCCAATTATTATTACATATTCGGGTCTTTAGCGACCCGGATCTCCTGATATTTTAAAGATTAAAATAAAGGGTATTCCGTTACCTTTTGGATCTTGGAAGGCTTCAATTTGAGCAAATATTCGCAATTTCAGAATTGTGAGATATACTCGATATTCTGTCACCCGGTGATAGCCTGGATCTCACAACTCCGAAACGTCAGATACAATTTTTTAAATAGGCGCTATCTTTATAAATAAACCACAGATTTGAGCTTTAAACAACCACATTCTCGACTGAAAAACTCTTAAAACTACATTTCGTGATACAATAACAGTAGTATTTTTAAATGTCACGGCCTTTCTTGCAAACAGACCACCGCCTAGCACTTGCCCCTCCCACAAGAAGCGGATTTTGCCTCGGACGTGCGTCAATTGCGCTTCAAACGCTTGCTTTTTGCGAGCGTCCATTTTGCTTTGGACGCGCGAATGTATTAAAAATGTTCAAGCGCCAAACTAGACGCGATAGACGCAAATTGTACGCTCTATTCACATTTGGTGTGAACGCAGCATAAGGCCTAATCCTGACTTAATCTAAACCCTATCTCTGAAACCAGGCCTCAATGTCTAACTTTAAAAACATAATGAGGAGAAGGGTTGTGAATGGTGTCCTGTATCGATAAAAACCTGAGGTATTTATGGGTTAAACGTGCAATTACCTGATATGCAGAATTCATTTAGTAAACAAATGTGCCTGTGTGCAAATAAACTACACTATCAGAGTAGGCTACAGTTCATTTTTTGTGAAGTAACTGAAAAAAGAATAAGATAGAAGGAGAGAGAATTGCTCAATTTGTCCCCCACTGAACAGCCTACAGCAATACAGCTGTTAAAAGAAGAATGCAAATAGCACACACACACACACACACACACACACACACACGCTCAGCAGGCTCCTTTTTTAATCCTTAATTAAATTAGGATTTAATATAATTTCCGATCAAATAATATAATATAATATAAATTCAAGATCAAAACAGCATTTAAAACACATGTGCCGACCCAGACAGAGAAGCAAAGATAATAAACAAAGAAAGAAAGTGTTTTGTGAGACAGATTAACCTGAACAAACAAAAGAACCAACAAATCCTTCTGGAGAACACGTAGGGATGTGAATGGCACTTAAGTCAATCTCTCTAGTTGGTCTTTCTCGCCCATTTGTCTCTCTCTTTATTGTCTTTCTCTTCTCTTCCTGTGCCATCAAACACTTTACAGACAGGACACTGATTATAGCACTCCATCTCAATCAGACATCCACACAACACACACGCAAACTGAATGTGGCATGCATACAGCATACAGTGTTGTTCACTTTTGTTAACTCAGCAACAATGCAAGTCCATTTAAATCGTAATTAAATACAGTAATATGTAACAATGTCATTTTAAGCACTGACATTTCCTAAAGTGCAGAAACAAACAGAACCACTTCTGACAGACGACATTATGTTTTGTCTTTTGTCTGCATAATGTTGAACATTTCTCCACTTCTGGTCTCAATCCCACAATCCCCAACATGAGCCTGTAGCTCAGCACTTTCAGAGAGTGAATTGCAAATGCTCAATTCCAGAACCACTTCACTCCACTGGCCATATACATGGGTGCGCCGATCGGTCCCATTAAGCCCTGAATGTTTTTAGTAAAGCCCTGAATGTTTTTTAAATAACTTTGTCTTTACTAGGTGCTCATGCCTGGTCTTTGTTTGTCACTATTCAATTCATTCAGAACTGCATTCTTCTCTGTAGATCAGATACTCACAAAATCTGCTGCATAATGTAGATTATAAACTGAATTAATGCAGAGCCTTCTGGAACATAAAAAAAGAAAGAAAAGAAAATAACATTGACCAATGGCTTGTCACCTGTACACCAGAATATGGAACGCCATGAAGAACAAAATATTTTTAACTATCACATTTTGAAATAAACACACTTTGAACATTTGGACTTGTTTGAGGCTGAGACTAAGTTTAGAGAGACTTACTTTGACTTCAGTACTATGACAATATTAGAGACAATTATTAAAAATTATTAAAAAAATTATTACATTTTGAGCTTTTTCTCATATAACTGAGTTTTTATACAAGAACGTGCTTTAATGTTTCTTTTGATCCTCTAACACACAAGAAAAAGAGTAAACACACACACACACACACACACACACACACACACACACACACACACACACACACACACACACAGCACTCCAGTAAGGTCATGTTGAGTTCAAGAAATGTTAGAATCCCCCCCCCCCCCATTCACACTTTAGTCAGATGTGCTATGTGTGCTTGCTAGTACTTCAAAAAAAGAAAAAGAAAGTGAAACGGCCGTATCATTTACTTAAAGTACGTTTATATATTGCTCTAATCCAAAATAATGGTTTCTGGTTTAAATCTGGTTTGTTCAGTTTGTCTAAAATAACTTTCCCCCATAGAAAATGTATTAAAGAAAATATGCTGTTTTTACTGTAAACCGTATTTTCGCTTGACAATGTTGATGTGCTGAAAACATACTGGTTACTGTGGATTTTATGATTTTTTTATTCATTTTCTGTTGTGTTTATGATGCATAAGAAATATGATGCATATTTTAAAAAGATTAATAAACATTAAGGCATTAATAAACACAATTGCAAATGCGGTCCACAATATGCTGACCACATTTAAAAAATAAATTCCAGTTTTACAATTTATTTATTTTTAAATTAAACTAAATTAAAACAGATCATACAGTATACGTTTGAACTGTAATGTTTTTTGGCATATAACATAATTTTGCTGATTATTTATTATTTTCAGACATGGGCAGACATATGTAGGCTACTGACGCAATTACTGTAAACAGTTAACAAACACTTAAAAGCGCGTGCTTTGGCAGAATTCCAATAGTATCAGTAACCATTATTTTTTTGTAGATTTAGGGATCAAAATTGAATGTTGTTGAGTAACATTTGCTTATTAAGGCGTTTGTGTCCTATAAACTTCTGTCATTGTTTGGTGACTATTATGATGCTGTTGAAGAGAGTTTACAGTCATACAGAGTTAAATAGCTACTCAAAGTGCTTGTACACAGTTTGTGTATGTTCATTGAGCATTAGTATCTGATTACTGTAGGCTAATGCTAATATCAGTAGGTTAGTTTTTATTTGGTGGAATACATTGTTCTCATTTTCATTGTGTAACGTGAGTTTATTAAACAAGAGAGTTTCACTTTGATATGAAAAAGTCACACTGCCATTCATTTCAACACACTGAAACAAAAACGAATAGGCTATATTGTTGTATTTGTGTGACAGAAATAAAATACCGCATGTGCCACCATAATATACTGTCTCTTCTGTGTGAGCAACATCTAGGGATAATGATAATACAGTATTATCTGCTAAAACTTAAACATTAAATCTGATTGGTTTCATTGGTGACCTCATATGCTAAATGATATGCGGACCATACTGGGAAAAAAAGGTTGAAAACCACTGATTGTTTTAGTTTCTATCTTAAGTGAAAATTATACTTTCAGATTGTAGCTATTTGAGCATTTTAAAAGTTTAAAAGTAGAGCGTTTAAAAGTATCCATTTTCAGTGACAGAGAGAGAATAACATACAGCATCAAAATAATTAAACTTTAAATGTTGAGTATAAAGATAATCTTGGCTGTATGACCAGACCACTTTCTGTTATCGTCAGGCTAACTGTAGGCTACATTTATACTGTATTAAAGGGGTTGTATAATGCCCTTTTCACAAGATGTAAAATAAGTATTTGATGTCCCCAGAGTGTGTATGTGAAGTTTTAGCTCAAAATATCCCACAGATATTTTTATATAGCATGTTTAAGTTTTCACTTTTTGAGTTTTGTGTCTGTCCCTTTAAATGCAAATGAGCTGCTGCTCCCGGCACAGAGGGCGGAGCTTCAAAAGCTTGTGTCCTTTTACCTCACACAAACATGCACTGAACATTTCAAAAACGTTTAGCCTTTTATGTTCAAACCGGAGTCAGACAATGATGGAGGGACTAAAGAAGAAGTGACAAAATGAAGAATGCAACAGGATATTTCTGAATGGTTAGTTGATGAATTTTTTGTATCTTATGTGTAGTTATCTTCTAGTCATTAGCATATTCTGTCTTGATAATCTATACATCGCTGTCCCGGGGGCGGGGTTTATGTAAATGTTAGGGTTGGGGATGTCACTAACCCGCGTGTAGTCCCTACCAGCCGTTTGTTGTAGTCCTTAAAGTCCCACTCCGATCATATTTTGAGCTATTTTTAAACATTCCCAGTGGTCTTTAAATTATGATTATGCCATTTTTAGCCAAAATCTCAAAACCTGTGCCGTTTTCTGGGACTTCGCTTCAGCAGAGCGGCAGTAGCTCATTAGCAATTCGCCTCTGGGTTGTGGGCGGAGCCGTTGGCACGGAGAAGCATTACAGTATTATATATACACGTTAATTATTATTATCCGAAGTTAATCAAAGTTATCACCGATCATTATTTCACTCCGAGACGTCGCGGTAAAAAACAGCTCGACTTCGTCTCAATATTTCATCACTCCCACAGTGATCAATCAGGACATATTTAGTATCAGTGGATTGCTCGGAATTTCGGGATTATTATGATGCTAATGTCACCGCTATATCTGAAAAACTGACTGACTCTCTCACGAGTGATGGGCTTGACACACGAGAGGACAAACGACTGCGACAGGCGAAACTCGTCGCCACCCGGCGTGTGCAAGTCTACTTGGACGAGCGCGGAATTTCACCTGTTGCTTGGCTGGAGGAGGCTGGCTGCCCTCTTTCATTATGTAATGATGTAATTACTGACGGGATCAGTCTGTGCTCTCCAAACTTTAGTTTTGACGATTGATAGACGGTGAAAAGTGACTTATTTGTGACAGTATGTGTTCCAATTTGAGTATGAGCTCGTGGCCCCGCCCAGTGGAGTTACTACGTCATAACTCCAGTCTATTTTAGCCGGCATTTTAGCGTCTGCTACTGATTCACAGACATTTGAATGTATAAATACTCAGAAATACAACTTTGAGCTTATTTTTCTCAAGATATGTCCTCTAACATCAGAAAAATGCCACAAGAACATGTTAACACCTAGAAAAACATGATTTTCATCGGAGTGGGTCTTTAAGGAATTTCTTTAAAATAAAATATCTCCCTTTGCTTTGAACTTCGAGCGTTGTAATTTTGCAGAAGTTGTTTATGCTCAAACAGCAACATTAGCCTACACACTAACTAAAGTTAGTGTGAAAGTGAAATCATAATCAACCACTCCTTTAACTGCTGCCAGAGTTAGAGAGAAACTCAACACTGCAGATTTTTTTTTAATACTTAGGGCTAAATTGCCTTCAAGAACATTGGAATCTGAATTTGTCTGTTGCACAGACCAATAGAACAAATACAGCTGGAACAAAACCACACTAGAGATGGATTAATGTAGAGAATCATTCATCTCTGTCAAATTGATGGACCCTGCAGTGGTTGGTGAGATTATTTGAGTGTTTGGTGAGGGATGCTAGTTGCTAGAACATCAGTCTGGTATTGATGTTTCTGTTGGGATGGTTAATTGGGGTGGATAGGGGGACGTAATTGAGGTCTGTGTTAAGGAGGGAAAGTAGTCCCCCTTCATTTCTTACACTGATAGCTTTTCGATGGTGACGCCCCAAGCGTGTGAGACAGGTGATGTATGGTGAGGTTGCAAGCAGACACAATTCAATGTTTCCTGAGGTATTTGTACCTCTGCAGTCTTTATACTTCTAGAAATAGATGCACAAGAACTCACTTTTAAGAATACAGTGAAATATAAGCCATCGCACCAGCACTACCAGACTGTTTAACTGTAGTGTGCTATTTGATCATTCACAAATATTTTATCAAAAATATTTAAAAAGGAAACCGTGTTTCATGTTTCATGTAGTTACCATAGGGTTAGGATTTGGTTATAGTTGCATGTCATTATTCATAATTTACTGTTATTACTATAATAAGTACATGTAATATGTTTAACAAGGACACTAAAATAAAGCCTTAAATGATTCGTTTAGTTGTGAAGAGTATGAACATTTCACTGAGAATCAACTCTGGAGCTTTAATCAGCAAGGTATTTACAATTAAAGTTTACAATATATATAAATATATATTAAGTTTTTTACTGTGGATCTTTTGGAACTTTTGCTTCACAAAAAAACCTGACGATTCGCCATTTTACAAGGTACACTCTTAGAAGAAAAGGTTCTTAAAAGGTTATATAGGCGCTACGTATTTGGAACCCCTAAAATGTTCTACACTCTTAGAAAAAAAGGGTTCATTGGGGTTCTATATAACACCATAGGGTTCTTTACTCAACTCCAAAGAACCTTTTATGCTAAAAAGGTTCTGTAATGACAAGAAAGAACCATTTTGGTTTTTAAAAACCCTTAAAAAGGGTTCTGTATATAGAACCTTTTAGGGGTTCCAAATACGAAGCACCTATAGATCCTTTTAAGGTTCTATATAGAACCTTTTCTTCTAAGAGTGTACCCACTGAATCCATGCATCAGGTGTCTTCCCGGTGAACCAGCGCTTCACACGTGCTCCGCCGAGTTTGCGCTACATGAAAGCTACTCTCGCTCCACGGCCCAGGCCCGCCTTGCCTGTGTCCCTCCCCCCGGAGTCGCCTTCGCTCTGTCCCCCCCGCCTGGATCGTTTTTGGAGCGTCTGGAAGCCGCTACTTAAAGGGGGGGTTATGTGACGATGATCGGCTGGATCGGCTCCACTTCTGCACTGCCTTCCCTTGGACTGTTCACGCACATCCCCCGGTCTGATTTCCTTTTGATTTCGTGCACCTGTGTTTTATTATCTTGTTTAGCACACCTGTCTTAAGCCTGAGTGGCCCTTTGTACCAGGGCGTAGTTTTGTTAGTGTCATACTGCAAGCTGAGCGTTTTTCCCAGTTCCTTGTTTCTTAGTGTTTCCTAGTTTCACAGTTCCTGGACTCCCTGCCTGTATCTGGTTTTCCCGTTTGCCTTATCCCTGCATTGTATGATTGCTGATCTGGACTGCTTACCTGGTTTTGACTTCTGCCTGTTATCTCGTACCTGTTTCTGGATCTTCCTCTCAATAAAGCCTGCATTTGGATCACCACTGTCTGTTTCCACCGAGCAGTTCATGACAATTGTACTTAGTTACTTGTGCCAAAACAATTGCAATGTTCTTACATTAATAGGCCTATATTCAAATCTGGTTTGTAAAAGTAACTAATTATTTAGAGATATGAAGTTATTGATTTAAGAAAAACAAGACAATTCGAGAAAAAATATTGAAGCTGTTTTTGGCATGTGTGTAAATCTGAATATAGTTACAATTTTAATATATAGTCACCAAAATATAAATGCATTTTCTATATTGATATATAGAAAATGTATATATTTTATATATCTATATATCAATATATACCCCCCCCCCCTCTCTCTCTCTCTCTCCCTCTCTCTCTCTCTCTATCCCTAAACTGTGTGACCTAAAGGTTTCCATTCACATGATTTTTTTAGGACTTTTGTAATGTGTTTCAGTGCCTGGGGTCTGAAACAAATGATCATAATGCATTACAGAGAGACACTGAGAATGAATGCGTGTATGTGTGCGTATTCCTGTGTATATGTGTGTCCATGTCCTAGCTATCATATTATATTCATACCTTCAATTTATAATACTCATATCGCTATAAAAGCACCTCCAGGACTAAACCACGGACCAGAGAGAAACCTGTACACATATTATTACCAGACTTATTTCCAGTGCTTTAGGATATTTATTAAATTTTTAGAACTTGGCATTATAAATGAGTAATGTTTTCCATTGTGAAAAGTGATTTCAGAATGATGTTTAAATGCATTATTAGAACATTTCACAGTTGGAATTGGGTGGAAGTGCTCCGAGAGTCAAATAAAACAAGAAGTAAATGACATTAAATTGTAATAAAACAACATTAAATTACCCTGAGTAGCAAATTACTTCAATTATAAAAGCCGAATTTATTTTAAATAGTGGTCTTTGAAATGGTGTCACGTGTGTGATGGCAGTGCACAAAGAAGATGAGGAAGATATAACTAAATGTCTTTATTAAACTTTACCAAACTTGGTAAAACACTAGAATAAAAACAGGAACCAAAACATACAACAAATAAACGTAATCTAAGATGAGAACCAACCCAGAGTAGCTGAAACACAGGAGGCCTGTTGCATGAAACCGGTTTCAGTTGCTACCCAGGTAAGTTTCTGATTAGTTTGAGCAAACTATGGTTTTTCAGGCTGAATAAGGTGTATTGGTTTTTAGTGGTGATCATCGCCGTGGTAACTTACGCTTCACGACTAACCTGCTCCTGATCGCAGACCAAAACTGGACCAATCAGCTGTGAGCACATATCTGATAACATTTCTTACAGGACCACTATCGTCAAATATGATTGACAATTAGCATAGAGTTTGGTTTGGCGGTATGGTTCCGTTCTGGGCGAGAACTCCCTGCGCATCCAATGCAGCCTAGCATGGAAAAGAGCAGGGAGAGCAGCAACTTCACATATTCCCACAATACTTTTGACTAATGGATCTTGTCGGCTAGAGTATTTACTTCAAAATGATCTGAAAATCATCCGGGCTAATCGTTCACATTAAACAATAGATTGATTTAAATTTTGTAAGACACTTTTTGTTTGGAAAGGCAATATGCAGGGGGGCGTGAATGATCCAACAAGGTCATGAATAATGTCCTCATTCACACCTGAAGACAAAGACCTGCTAATGCTGCAGTGCATACTAATGAGCCTTAGGTGTCACTGTGGCTACAAGAAAAAATGCAAAGACAACACACACACATATATACATACATATATACATACATACATATATATACCGGTATATATATATATATATATATATATATATTACTACAGAATTGGTTCAGAGTTGGAAACATCTTGAAAAAAAGTGTATTTTTCCACAAACGGTATGCTTGCAAATTGTATAATATCCAAGGTAAACATTTCTAGTAATTGTGCAGTTAATTCTCATTCGTATTTTCAGAAGGTTTTGGATTATGTAGGCTATCCTCTCCCCAAATTTGTCACTAATAAAACACACAAATAATTTATAGAGAAGGCTTATATTGACCTTTTAAGATTTTGTTTGCACCTTGTAAATTAGGTTTTGATGTGGCAGTAAAAGCTTTATAAATAATCTATCCAAAACGAAATGTTGTCTTTCATATTTCGTCTGTAACATATGGTCTTTTATAATATATATTAGGGCATAAATGTTAATTTGCAGTTTAATATGTTGCTTATACAAATACATTTTATTTCAACGTATTCAGTCGATTTTTACTCATCTCAGTAGGCAATATAGATAGTTTGCTAAAAGCGAAACTCGCGCGAGCTGTAGTAAACAACATGCATATGTGCCGTGCATTCATTCAAACACAGAAACGCGATTCAAATTTAAACAGTCTTTTGCGGTTTACAGACACCATTTCATATCGCGATTAGAACAAAGCACTTACTGATGATCTGCAGCTGGATCCGTTGTTCGGCTACTCCAGCACGTTTGAGGTAAAATTTCCAGAATTATCACGATATTATTATTCCTCACAGCGAGCGTGTTGTCCAGCTGTTGTGGGCGTTGACTGGTTTGCATGTGTTGCTTCAGATCATCTGCGTTTGAATAGCGCGCGCGCTCTCGATGGGCGTGTCACATTAGCGGAGTAATGAGGTGCCAGAAGGATAATGAGCACAGCTGATCTCTCGCTCTTTTTATATAGATTACATAAACAGAGAATATTTGTTTTAGTTTTGAATTAGATAATTTAAAACTACACACTTAAATGATTATAGAGATATATAGCTCATGTCTGAGTGAATAGTATTCGCTGAGATTTGTTTAAATTTAGAAACGTGCTTCAGAAAAAAAGTTCACGGAGACGGAGAGGCATAAAGCACTCCCTGTTTACTTTCTTTATTTTACAAAAGCACAATGTTTTATTTCGATTGTAAGTGGACACATAAAAAAGTAGACATTTAACAGCTTATTTTCTCATATTTCTTAAGGCTGTATGACCAAAACTGACTGAGTATTTTAGGTCTATTTTGCTGCTATGTAAAAAAAAACGAGCAAAACGCGCCCGCGCGTTTGCCGACCTCAGGGGGTTAAAAGCAAAATTTATCTTAGAGCACACAAAAGTGTGCTTGTTGATCCTTGAGGGGTTTCGCTGACTGTGAGGACGTCCACACAGTTTAATCCAAAAACGACACTTGTCAGGATTTGACTTCAGTTTTAGGAAGGGAAAAAAACGGACACCCCCCTCCAACCTCTCTGGGAAACGCGTCTGTGTTACAAATGCCCCAGGCACAACGTTTAAAGCTAGGGTAGGTAATCCTGTTCAGAAATATTTTTTTTTATACTGGGTGAAATGGTCCTTCCATTCTGATAGTAGTCAATACATTGTGTGTTCAGAAAAAGGAATGAAAAAAATCTGACCTCTGTAGCAGCTGTAGGACAGTAAAAACTCTGACCAATCACTGCCATTCGGTGCGAATGTAAAGAACCAATCAGATGCCTTCATGTCTCGTGCCCGAGCACCACTGCGTACACAGCAGTGATGCGCGGGTCAATGTATAAACAACCCGCACCCGACCGACGTTTTCAACTAACCCGCCCGCAACTCGGACCACAAAAAAAAAGAACGAAAATATTGTACCCGACCCGCTTCCTGACCCGCATTTTTTAAAGTAGCTATAGTAAATGCTCATCGCGTCATGGGCCATAGACGGAGGAACTAGGGGTGCGCATTTTTCAGAGTGCTGTATGATATAGCCTAGTGTTTTGTAATAAAGGCTTGATTTATTCATTTATTTCGTTTCATTTTCTTAACAATTAAGATGCTGCATGTGTTTATCCAGTCTAATCGAAGTGTGCGTCTCTCCCCCGACTTTCCCAACAAAAATCCCGCCCCCTTTCAGCAAATACATAAAACTGACATTACTGAGCTATATGCGTTTAAAAGTAGCCTAATGGCACAATGGCATTGCTCAGTTCAACGCGTTGGGAAATCGGGCATTTTGTCCCGCGTCAGCTTTTATTCAAAAGTTAATAACGCGCTCAACATTCAAAAGGTAAATAAGGATTTCCCACGTTCATCTCTGCAGACTGAGCTCGTGCGTCATCCTCGCGCATTCAGCCAATAAAGTGTAGACCTATGTATTTCATAGAACATTGTGTCTAGTACTATATAAATAACAAAGGTAAACGACCCGACCGAAATCGGTATCATTAAAGGGGGGGTACAATGGTGTTTCATGTATTCAGAGTTGTTTACAGTGTTAAAGAGATGGATTCTCATGCTAATAATGGCCAAAGTTTGAAAAGTTATTTTGAACGAATAACAGAGAATTTCTGTGCTGAAAATCATACTTCCGGATTGCAACACGTTTCGGCTGGTTTTTTTCTATCGTAGATCTAATGACGTAGATCAGAGTGGAACTCCTTATATGAGCATTGCTCTCGGAAAAGCGCGTTCACGCACACGTCGACCAGAGGAGAGAAGACCGCGCTCATCGGCACATAGACATCATATATCTCTATATAATATCTATGCATCGACGCGCTACTACCGGAAATCATCATCAGCAGCGCTAAATAGGAATGGTTGATTGTTTACCTTGTTCAGCTTCCCAAAGAACCCAGTGTTACTGGAACAGTGGATGCAGTTTGTATTTCCGGGACAGCAAAGGAGTGTGGCAAGTGCGGTTTTGTGTTCTGGTCATTCCAGTGACGAATGTTTTATTAACAAGGCCGAGGTCGTCGCTGGATTTGCAAACCAAATACTATATATATAGTAATATGGCCTACCGCACCACGATCGATAATAAGCAAACCTTCCCGGGCGCTCCCGCTTGACTCTATAGCTCCGCCCACGCCCAGAATCAAGGACCTCGGCTTTTTCCGGTAAGAATCGGAAAGCTGTATTTTTATTTTATAAATATGATGAAACTAAAGACTTTTTGGAGATATGAAGGACGCACTATTACTCTATAGGTACTCAAGATTAACATGAGATTGACTGAAACTAAGTATTTTACCCCCCCTTTAAAAATATTTATGGATGACTCGTAACCGCGGGTAACCGCAGGTCCGCAGGCACCTGCTCATTTTGGATCAACCCGCATCACTGGTAGGTACATACAACTGACTCCAAATGGATGCGCGTTCATGTTTGTGGGGGGGGGGGGGGCGTAGCTTTGGACGGAGCACTGACAGGAGGGGGCGGAGCTTAGAAGAGGTGCCACTTTCAAATCTGGCTAGCTCTCCAACATTACCTACCCTAGCTTTAACCATATTTTTTAAACTACGACGGTAATAGCCTGCCGAGACCAAAAATATGAGACGTCTGTGTTAAAGTCAATGGAGCGGTGTGAAAAAGTGTCGGACCTGTGTGGGAGCTCGTTCTCGCTGTGTTTGGTCAATCTACATTCCAGGGCGTGGCTTAGCCAAAGGGGAATTCTCCATCTGTGATCCTTGAAGACTCTCTGGCCACTCAAACTTTCATCCTCACCATCCATTAAAGGGATAGTTCACTTTGAAATTAAATTGTGTTATGTTTTAGCTTACCTGAAGTGCATCCAAGACGTAGGTGTCTTTGTCTCCGCAGTAGTTTAAATTTTGATATTTTTAGGTCAAACCGTTCTTGTCTGTCAGTCATATAATGCAGGTATGTAGGTACTGTCTCCAAAAGCATGCAGAGATGTCTCTAATAGCATGCAGAGAAAAGTCCAAATTAAAAAATGTCCCATCGTAAGTGCACATTGATGGCCTAAGACACGAAACAAGCGGTTTGTGTGATAAAACGAACGCTCTTACTATTTACTACTAGTAGATTTAATTTTATAAACACAAGAAAATTAATGTTCACGGCCAGAAAGTTAATATTTCTTGGAGTTTGTTAAAAGGGATAACTTTGTTGAGAAATTGATAGTTTAATCTTACGGTCGTTGCTGGACAACACCGATTTGATAATTACATTAATTTCCCTTAAAGATTATCTCCTAATCGATCTGAAATAAGACTATTGATGTATGAATGAGGACTTATAATTCGTTGTGATTGATTATTCATATATTCATATAGTCTATCTTCAATTTCGATAATTTAATGTAACTGTAAAATGCAATATATTAATCATATTCATGATTAGTTATTAAAATTCCCTATAGATCATTTGAGCTAATTCATACGGACCCAGAGTCCGAGGCATTTATACTACATTGGCCAAAAGGGCCATTCCTGAGATATATGCCTTTTCCACGTCGGCCAAGAGAGCTGTTCCTGAGATATTGGTCCTTTTCCACATTGGCCAAAGAGGCCGTTATCTGCCTCTCCTGTATTGACCAAGGAGGCCATTTTTTGACTTTTTGTGTGTCCAGCATTGGCCAGGAAGGCAATTTCATAACCATCCGCCTGCACTGCCCAGAATAAAATATAAGATATTTAATTTAAAAGCCAGCCATTTTAAAACACATTTTTTAACTAAAACAATGCAGCCCGGTCTCACCCCAAAACGTCATATACTGACGGGTCTTGACCATACGTCAACATACGACGAAAAGGGTACCCCTATAACGTCAATATGAGACTCAGACATAAGCGCACCAGCAGCGCCTCCTAGCGGTACCCTAACGCATACCTAAACCCAACCATACCCGAATCGTCACACATGGACGTTAAAGGGTACCCTTTTCGTCGTATGTTGCCGTATGGTCAAGACCCGTCAGTATGTGACGTTTTGGGGTGAGACTGTGTTAAACAATGCGTATATTAGGAGCGAATGTCACCCAATTCATATTAATGAGCCAGGGTGCTAAAGCTTATATACCAACCTGCTACAACCTATAAAATGGTCACTGAAATGATTCTCTGCGCTTAAGTGCAGAAGACATGAGATAACACAACTAGGAGGACCTCGCTTAAACAAAAAGACTGATAGGAACTATCCAATTCCTGTGATGATAGTGTTTTAGAGGGCTTGTGGGTGAAACGGCTGAGAAAATTGCAAGCCTTGAGGAAGGAATATGTGTTTGCCTCTGTATGTGTGTGTACACACTCCCCCGCTGATAACAGAAACTGTCAAAACCTACAAGACTTTTCCTTAAATGGATAAACTGCAAAAAAAACTTTACTTATTTAGTATTTTTGTCTTGTTTTCAGTCCAAATATATAAATATTCTTAAATAAAGATACTAAATGTGACACTGGATCACAAAACCAGTCACAAGTCGGGTATATTTGTGACAAAAGCAAAATAGTCAAAATTATCGATTTTTCTTTTATGCCAAAAATCATTAGGGTATTAAGTAAAGATCATGTTCCATGAAGATATTTTGTAAATTTCCTAACGTAAATATATAAAATATTTATTTTTGTGAGTGGATGCAGCACAATTGCGGACATAAATGGACAATTTTAAAGGTGATTTTCTCAATGTTTAGATTTTTTTTGCACCCTCAGATTCCAGATTTTCAGATAATTATATCTCGGACAAATATTGTCATATCATAACAAGGCATATATCAATGGAAAACCTATTTATTCAGCTTTTATATGTTCTACATATTCTGTGGTGCAGGGTCACAAATGAGTAAAATGCCATAAGATATTACATGTAGGCCTATGTCTTGTTTTCTGAAGAAGAAAAAAAGGATTGTTGCGTAAAACAAGCCAAATGATCTGCCAATGGGGTCAGAAATATAATCTTAATTCAAACGGGAACAATATTATTTTTCATACCCCATTGGCAGATAATTTAGCTTGTTTTAATTTCTTAATTCTATTTTTTTCTTATGTCACAATATCTTATGGCATTTTACTCATCTAGTAAATGCATATTGATTTAAGATTTTTTTTAATTTGGACTGGAAACAAGACTTTTTTTTAAAGAATAACAACAACAACAACAACAACAACAACAACAACAACAACACACACACACACACACAAAAAACAGGCAGCTGTACAGTACATCACATATCTCATTCATGCCAGTGAGAATATCAGGCACATCTATCCCACTTATCAAATGTGAGAAGCACAAGAGTAAACACAAACAAATCCTCCCTTTATTACTTCTATAAAATTTATGCAAAGGTTCAAATGCAAAGGGATGCATAACTGCAAATAAGAGTGTTAGTCATAAACTGAACGGCGTGAGAATATTGTCGTCTGTCAGTCTTCCGTGTTTGTGGCTCTAGCTTTTATTTCACACTCTCTGCTCTAGCTAATTACCACTGTAATAACAACAATGGCAATTTACATAGCAAACACTATCTGGAGAACCACAGACACTTGTGAATGAGCTTGTGCATTCAGTGCTGTTTGCGCAACGGTGTGCGTGTGTGTGTGTGTGTGTGTGTGTGTGTGTGTGTGTGTGTGTGTGTGTGTGTGTGTGTGTGTGTGTGTGTGTGTGTGTGTGTGTGACATGGGTTAGTTTGTTCGCTGTTTCTTTGGTTCCTTTGAGGCACATGGGGGCACATCGATTTCCCCTCTTCCATTATAATGACGCAGATAATGTGCTTGCTTCATGCTCCACTGTAGCCAAACACTCTATTGTTTCTCTATTTAAATACAAAAAAAAATCAACCTTAGGAGATGTGTTGATGTTTGCTGGATTTAGAGAATTAGACCATGAAAAATAATCAGCAAAACCCACAATGCATAGCGGCAGGCTCCATAGTCTCACTTCTGAACTGGTGGGTCGTGACTCAAAAGTGGTTGTAAATGCAAATAACAAATTGCAACTTAGCATATCATTATAATAAAATAAATAGGTTAAAAAGGCACAACACCTATATTTTGTAATTGATGTCAAAGGTTGTGTTTAAATAAAATGTGTGGTATTTTGGTGCACATTCTGTCAGGGTTCTGTCATTTCTGTCTAGTCTATTTCTTGGTTTTGTGAGAGAGCCCAGACACTCCTGTTTTGTCTGGTCTGTGCGCCTTGTTTCATGTGCTTTCATGTCTTGTCTTGTTTTGTCTTGTGCTGTGTAGCAAGCAGCCTGTGTTTACACTAGCTGTGTGCTTTCATGTTGTCATGTTTTGTGTGAACACGTGACTTAAGAGTGTTCTCATTGGCTGCGTGTTCATGTCTCGTTAAAGGAGAACTCCGGTCAATTTTAACATTGAGCTCAATTTTTAGTAAATTTGGAGCGCTGTCAATACAGAGAACAACGACAAAAATCGGCGTTGCCTACACCGTGTTATCCTCTTTTAAAAATTTGCACCCTATTGACTTGAATGGGGCAAGTTTTAAACCTGCTTTTATTTCTCTTATCATCCTTGATGTGTCATTACAAGTGCCCAGCCATGTTGAGTGATTCCTTCAGAGTAAACACGAGTGAATCTGACTGCAGGAGATGTGAAAGATATGAATAAAAATGATGTTATATCAGCCAGCGCACATCCCTGTATTTAGTTCCTGTTTTCGGTCGAAGTCCAAAGTAGTCGATTGTCGAGTTGACGCGCATAGGTTTAGTTACTTAGATCACGCGCGTGAACTCGACAATCGACTACTTTGGCCTTCGACCGAAAACAGGAACTAAATACAGGTATGTGCGCTGGCTGATATAACATCATTTTTATTCATATCTTTCACATCTCCTGCAGTCAGATTCACTCGTGTTCACTCTGAAGGAATCATCTAACATGGCTGGGCACTTTTGTCGTTGTTCTCTGTATTGACAGCACTCCAAATTTACAAAAAATTGAGCTCAATGTTAAAATTGACCGGAGTTCTCCTTTAAGTGTGAGCACATGGCTGGTGATTTGTTTTACTGACCTCATGCTTTTGTTTTTGTCATGTTTGGTGTGAGCACATGGCTTGTCATGTATGTTTCCTTGTGCCATGTGTTCTCCTGTCGATTGTCTAGCCCCTCCCATCTTGTTACCTGATTATTTGCGTTTGCGTTGTTGCACGCACATTACACTTTCTATCTGTTTATTTTTCTTAAAAGTTTATTTTATTATTAAAAACATTTAATATTCGAACCTGTTATCATCTTCTTCATTCCATAAATTAAATGAATAAAAAATGGTCTGTGTCAACCAAAATGTATTTTGTGCATTGCATTATTGGTTGCAGTAAGTACAAAAGCAAATACCATGGGTCTATGCAGTTCATAGTAATAATAATAACAAATGTTTAATCATCAAGGAACTTTTTCAACTTTGTGCAAAGAAAAAAAAAACATGTCCAATGTGAAATCTGGGTCCTGAAGCAAAACCAGTTGAGAACCACTGATCTGGATCCACGGTCTGTTAAGATAAAGGGGCTCAGAAGAATGACAAGGTTCTTGAGATTGTGTCAGTCAGGCAGGAGTAGATTTAGCAGCTTTGTGTGAAATCTCACTGGGTTACAGTAATGTGAAACCCACAGACTGTTCAGCAGGAGAAAAAAATATATCTTTTCAGCATTCATTTTCACCTCAGTGAAGCCAGGCTGAAGCTAATTACAGCAGGATAAAAAGACGGCCACAGAGAAGAATGAGGTGAGACTAAGAACACATGCTGATTCAGTTAACTATAGTGTCTTCTGTTTTTAGATAGTTTTCTACTGCATTAAACACTGGACCTTTACAACAATTTACTCTTTGTTTGTCCCTTCATATTCTAAAACTTCCAGACAGATCACACACATCATTTTGAATGATAATGTAAGACCCTCAGAGGCCCAAGCATGGCTAAAAACATGATGATGTTAAAGCATATTTTAGTATAAATTCTGGAAAATTATTGTAAAAAAGTACAATGCTTTGACATTCTCCAAAAAAGTTTTTCCAGCAAGCTAAGGATTCTGAACTTCGGATATGGTCATCTGAAATCATTTATCTGACACTCTAAAGTTTCATGATCCTCAAATATTCTTACACTTCAGTTGTTTGTCTGTATCTGTGATTTACTACATTTACTCTACTGTGAACAACAACAACAACAACATTAACAAAGTTCCATTTAATTAACATTTAATTTTGTTTAGACTTTTAGACAGACATACAGTTAGTTAGTTAGTTAGTTAGTTAGTTAGTTAGTTAGTTAGTTAGTTAGTTAGTTAGTTAGTTAGTTAGTTAGTCTGTCTCACATAGCCAGACCTTCAGACAGCCAAGGTCTTGACTCGATAGCAGCTTTCATTGGCCAAGGACCAACCAGAAACCGTCTGACTGACATGTAAAGCAACCAATCATATTTCTTTCTCTTTTTTTCGCATCATGTTTAGGGGTGTGAAAATGTAACGTCTATGTCCATACAATAACAGAGCGGTGTGTAAAACTCTAGGATGTATTTTAAAGAGTTCATACCGCAAACTTTACATAGCCTACTTCACATACTTTAGAAAATCCAGCGTTTGGCTGATCCTGATAAGTGCTCATTGTCACAGCTGAAAACATTCAAAAACAGTGTTCTTCTTCTATGAAGGGGTTTGGCTTCATGGCATCTTTGTCTCACGGACATCCTGTAGAATTCAACCAATCAGAGGACGACTTCAAAACGGAAGTATTTCCAGTTAAGTGTGCCAAATGCATTAGACGTTCATCCAGCTGTCCGTGGGCATGATGTCTGAGGTTGAGACTAGTTAGTTAGTTAGTTAGTTAGTTAGTTAGTTAGTTAGTTAGTTAGTTAGTTAGTTAGTTAGTTAGTTAGTTAGTTAGTTAGTTAGGTTGTAGGTACAGCCCTGGATGGGTATAATCTAGACCTACCTAAAACGTCTTGAGAACATTATAAATGTAAACCACTTGGACCAAAACACCAATGTATTGCTTTGTTAAACTGAATCTTCAAAATGTCATGTGTTATGTACAATCCAACATAGCTGAAGTGATTTACAGTGGCTTCATCCTTTCTTCTCCAAATGTGGTACTAGTTAAGTATGATCATATGTCCCAGTGATGACAGTTCCCATAGTCATTTAGGACACAGAGGACAAATTCATGAATCTTTAGAGGCACATGAGGGTGAACTGTATCTTTCTTTCCCCCCATTTTGTAGATATACATCACCATGGCAATGTTTTTCCCAGTTTGTTTCTCTCATATTTACCTGCAACCTTCAGGCACCACAATGTGATGGGAATTACTGCAGCGATCAAGGCAAGCAACACTCTATTAAACCTGCTTCTACAATGTAGGGTGATGGACATGAAGTGCAACCTGGATCCTGGTGGTTGATGATTGATGGTTCTAATTAATCCTTGATTTCATTAAAGTTAAGTATTAATGGTGACATTGGATTTATAAATGATACATTGATTCATAAATTCAGATTAAAAGGAAGAGAAATAGACTGACTGAAAACAACTGCATCTCTATCTGCAGAGAATCTCTGTGTGGTTCCCTGTGGAAAAACCTTGTTAGTCCGCCTAATCTCACACACTTGGTTAACCATGTGTGGACACTCGGAGGCAGTGATATATTGAGTTATCAACTGCACAAAAATATTTAATGCTAGTCAATACAAATTAAGCAGAACCGCAGGGTTTTAAGTGAACAGCTCACCCAAAAAGGGTGATGCAGGCATTATTTACTAACCATCATGCCGTTACAAACCTGTATGCTGTTATTTATGCTATTAAACACAAAAGTAGGACTTTTTGTGAATCATTAAGCAATAATTGTTACACAACTCCGATAACAAGGGGCTGTCAAGCTCCAAAGTGTATAATTTGATCACAAACTGAGCACAAAGATGCTCTCAAGGAACGACTGAAAACACACTAGATCCATAAAGTACAACCATGCACTATTCCAAGTATATTGGCCATATAAATATCAGCAACTGCACCAAATTGTATATTTTTGCTCAATTTTAGGATTCAATTGAGGTGTTTTTTCCTCAAGCATGAGCTACATATCATAATGTTCTATAGCAATAAAATCCTGATGTATCAAATATGATACTCAACAAAAACATTATGCAAACACATATTATATGCAGATTTTCTTTAGATTTCATTAAAAGGTTCAATAAACAGTTCAATTTAGAAAAAAAAAAATCGGACAATTTTTTTAATGTCACACTTTACAGGGTTAAGCTAAATATGAGCTTTGGGAGGTTAGGTTTATTAGAGATTTATGACTTTCCTGATATGATTCGGGAGTCTTGGAATGTGACACACAAGTTGTATGGCCTATTTTATGATACTTCCATGGTGTAAATTTTGTCCTTTTTTAATCTGGACAGCTGTAGTCACTGAACTATCATTGAATGGAAAGACCTATTGTCTTCTATTCATTTAAGTCAAGGTTAAAAGGACACATTCATTGTGATGATACACCTGCACATAGTATGTCTCGCTGAGTCCTTCCTTGAAGTGAAATACAATATTCACATTCAGTCACAAGACTCTTGGGCTACAATATGCATTAAGAGCGTAAATCCCCTCTTTTCTCTATGAGGGGTTTAACAGCAGAGCCGAGGGAACCATCTCTCTCCACGAGGGATTAGAAAAGAGCTTGGATTCAATTCACTTCATTATTCAACGGCTATTGTGTGCTCGAGGAAATGTGTTTAAAACCCAACACACATGCAAGGTGACTGTCACATAATAAAGGCCCTGAGTGTACCAACATTACGTTTAAAGAGCAAAATATCTAGATTGAAGACTCAGTAGTGTGGAGAGCTAAGCCACTGCTACACTCCTGAGTGAACAGACTCAGATAAAGTTAATGGGATATGTAGTGCTGTTTAATTCTCTTCCTTCTTTGACAGACATTCAGAGTTAATTGATTTAGAGTGACTTACAATGGCAAGACACGTCGGATGAGTAATCCTTTCGATACTGCTCATTTACTGCGTGAAGGATCTGCATATACATGAGAATTTCAGCCTGTAAATGTAGTCACCACCTGGAGCGCCGCCGTCCAATTCACATCCGAGAACCAATCAATCTGATCATCCATATTCATGAATATTTATGTCATGCATAGTTGTAGATGCAGACGATGACGAAGAAGATTAGGTTAAAAGTCTTTAATTACAAACTGGATAGATCAACCCATGCATTAAAGAGAACGGATAACTGAACACTTAAAAGACTGTGACTTAAATACTAAGCAAATGAGGGGAATAATAATACATTTAAGTTATCACCATGATAACTATTAAGGGAGCGGGAAAACTGAACAAAGGATCATATGTGACTGAAAATAACAAAGTAAAAGTCCATGAAAATGAACAGACCCGGGACAACTCTGGCCAACAAACAAACACGGTGTGATTCAGAGATATAGCATTAAAATATTCACCCAGTTCCTGATATGATATTCATCAAAGTCACAACAATAGATGCACAGTCTGGTTGAACAAATGACGTACAGTGATTTGTCTATGCTATATTAAATGCACTCAGTAAACATTAACAGTGCATGCTTGAAGTGAACTCGAACTCCTAATGAGACACTAACCTAATAACTAACCTAATAACTAACCTAATAACTAACTCCAATCAAGATGAGATTCAGAGACTGTCCAATAAAAACACTTCTTATGAGAGTTTCTGTTCATAAGAATCATTGATGTGAACATTCATCAAAACAGATGCACATACTTTGTCCAGCAAAGTGTAATTATAAAAAAAATAAAAAAATAAGTAATAATAATTAATTAGGTAAGATTAATCACAAATAATCACAATACTATTCTTTTTTTATCATAAATATATTTACATAATATCTGTTACATGGCATCTTCATTTTGAGACAGATTATTGTTATAAATGGAATTGGAATTGGAAATTATTTGATTTGAAACGGACAATGCACAAATAAACATTAAACTTGTTAAACAAGAGAATATGTCTTGGGCCAGGTTATAGCAACAATTGCTAATTTCCACCTGTAGTCCCTGTAATGCATTATGTTGGAGCTTGTTTGCATGTATTAGCTATTGAATTAACACATTTTAAATTATTATAAGTAATTACTTTGTTATAACAACCATATATATCTATATCTAGACAAGGAAAACAATTTTTATTTGCAATTGCGTTTAGTGTTGCTAGTACTGCAATGGCATCCTTTGAACTTAAATTTGTGAGAGATTATTCTTATGAATGCATATGTTGCTGCTCGTTTGCATGTATTCGCTCTAGAATTGCCACAATTATGACGTAAAGAAAAAGACGTTGCAGTGATTAACCCTTAAATGCATACCTTGGGTCTTTAGTGACCTGGGACGTCATTCACTACCCTCCTCCTCATTTAATTTTTAAAGTTAGACATTCACCTTCTTAGTATTCCTCAATCAATTCATTATAAACCATATAACAAGAAAAAAAGAATGACATTTTAAAAGAATGTCTGTTTTCCCATTCATATATATATATTTTTTTTTAATTGTATGGGGTGACCAGAAAAATGACCTGAGGTGTGTATCAGTGTTAGTACAGTATTTTCTTTTTTTCTGCACAACAATAATTTAATATTTGATGACTGAATTTCATGAAGGATGGAAACTGTATGCATAAACACATTCTTTAAATAAAACTAATCTGTGTCAATTTAAAACAGCTATTAGCAATGCAAATCAACATTTGTTGTCTAGGCACATTATTTACTACCATCTGACGCTTTTTAAACAAGGAACTGATGGGACTAATTGTTTCAAACTGCAAACGTTAGAAGTTTGATGACCAATTACAATTTTTGGTTTTGATGACCATAAGGAAAGAGTCGCAACATCAGCAATCATTTACTTCATAAATTTAGCTGATGAAAACTGACATTTATTGTATCCAAGTAACCAAATTTGAGTCAGAAATAGCTGACTGCTTCAAGCAGTCCTCCCGTGTGTGCTGAGTCTCAGCTCTTTGTGTTGCTGTCTGCTGTGTAACTGCTATCAACAATATTAAATCATACCTAAATTGTAATGCATTTTTAACAAGAGCATTTTTTAACATTTAAAGTACTTTTAATTGCCACTGAGACAAGATTTCGAAATCTGGCATGATTTCCCCAAAAACAAGTTAAGCGGTAGCTGATTTCTTTGGTCTACTCAATCACGCAGTGCAGTCACCTGTCAAGAAAAGTTCAGACTTCATGGATTCAGAGCAGAGTTCGGAAATCTCATGGATGGAGCTGATCATGACAAACAGTACTATCTATCAGGATGTGCTACCAAGATATAAGAGTTAGTATTTGTTTCAGAATTTTGTAGGAAATCAGAACTTTGATAAACATGACCGTTGAATTCTTGCTTAACTGGTTTAATAACAACACATTTTACATTATTATAATTAATCACTATGTTATAATAACCACCAAGTGTATCTACTAGCAGCTTAGGAAAAAAACAAAGCAATTATTATTTTTGTAATTCTGTCAGGCTTGTGTCAAATTCAGAATTGGCCTCCATTCAATTTATAAATTGGAATTTTAATTGAATTGACTCCGCCCCACAGGAAGTTGAATTTGAATTTGAATGACTAAATAGAATTACATAATTTTTGTAATTTCATAACATAATTTCATTACACGTAACTAGTCACTCCTCAACCCTTGTTCTAAAATATAAATAATGAACAAATTCTTGAAATAAATTACCCCCTCAATGTTGTTTAATTAATTGTGTTCCAATGTTTTCATTTCAAAGTAATCAAATAACACAAAGTGCATAATGCAATCATATGTGACCTGATCCAGCAAAATGAGTCACAGTGACCCAAATTTCAAAATTGAGATTTTGATATCAATGGAAAGAGGAGATCATAAGCTTTCAAATGATATCCTAGTCAAAGTCATACATTGAATGGTTTTAAAGATATACACATTTGAATTATGGTCGTCTGCCCTCTTTTTCCAACTGGAAACCTGAGAAAATAGCTTTTAAAGTTTTTTGCCCGTATTTTTGTAGATATCTTTCAAAATCCATTGCATTTAAAGGGATAAACTATTTTTTTTTACAGCTTAATTTGACCAAAGATATTAATATATATAAATGCTATGACAGTAAACCAGGCTGAAGATCAAATTATTGCAAAGTATTTATTTGAATAAATATTTTAAAAGGCACTTTTACAAAGATTTACAAAAATCAGAAAGATTGAACAGAAGTGCTACATTTTAGCTAGAGAGAGAAAGAGTGTGTGTGTGTGTGTGTGTGTGTGTGTGTGTGTGTGTGTGTGTGTGTGTGTGTGTGTGTGTGTGTGTGTGTGTGTGTGTGTGTGTGTGTGTGTGTGTGTGTTTGTGCGTGTGTGTGTGTGTGCGTGCGTGTGTGTGTGGGCGCTCGTGTGCGTTTGTGCGCGTTTGTGTGTGCGCGCGTGTGTGTGTGTGCGTGTGTGTGTGTGCGCGTGCGCGCGCGCGTGTGTGTGTATGTATGCGTGTGTGTGTGTGTGTGTGTGTGTGTGTGTGTGTGTGTGTGTGTGTGTGTGTGTGTGTGTAGGCTAGTTGACAATAACAGTGTAACAAATTAATAACGGAGATACCAACAGTTAAATATTGGGTTTACACAGAGCGCTATGCGAGTCTGACGGGAGGATGGCTGGACCAATCGCGTGCCGCGGGGCTTCCCATTGACAAATGATCAGCGTTTGTGTACATTTCTAAACTTTTTGATTTGCTCAATACAACGTGTAATACCATTTGGAGAGCAGAGATAGTGACGTTTCAGGGGATACCCGGGAAATGCTCAGAGGTGACGAGAGGTTTTGAGAAAAGCAATGTTCATTTCCAACGAATTGAGTAAAACTTTGTCACGTTTAATAGTCATTTAAATACATTTGCTCAATTATCTGGACCACGCAACTTTGGAAGATTATTTTTGAATGTCTTTTCTTTGAAATTAGCAAAAAAAAATTTTTTTTTTTTTTCTTGTTTTTTCACATTATCGGCCCGTATCTTAAAATGGAACGTTGCGACTTCCGACTCATTTCGCCAGATCGGGTCACATATCTGACATTTACTTTAAAGCTTCATTGTTAAACACTTTACTTAAAATATGTATGGATTTTTATTGAATTGCAATTCTGCTTTCTTTAATTCAAAATCAAATTGTAATTCTAGATCGTGTTTTTGACATCAATTCAAATCCAATTCAATTCTGAATTGTGCACAAGCCTGAATTCTGTTTAGTAAAGCTAGTGGTGCAAAAATCAGCTTTAAAACAAGACCAAATTCATCCACTGAGCAGTAAAAACTTTATAATAATGCCGGATTGAGAAAATGAATGATGCGATCAAATGAGTCAAATACAATTTTTACTCAAAAGGTATGCTCGGCAGTCTCGGTCTAAAGTTCAGGAGGTTTAAGAGGTTGTGTTTTTAATCATTTCCCCCCGCTGTAGCTCTGAGTTTCTCTAAGCACAAAACTCCCACCTGCCTGCTCTTTGTCTCACACCAATCTATTTCTGCTCAATCCAGACGGCTTGTCCATTTTGAAGAGGACTCGGAGGAGAAAGCTGGAACACAGTTATACTGCTGCAACAGCACTCCCTGGAACAAACCCCAAATCAAATCAAGAGTTCTGTAAAAACACATCTCAACTGAAAAAAACTAAAACTCATAAATAACCTCAACTCGACAATCAACTCAGAAACTCATTTATAACTAAAAGAAAGATCTACTTCAATAAGAACGACGACAACAAAAATATTTCAATATAATATCAAGCACTTGCATTCAATTAACCTCAAAACCAAATACTTAAAAACTCTTAAAAACACATCAGGTTATATATATACTGTATATATATTACTAGATTTTATTACAGTTTTTACTGGCTAAGTTTAATAGAGTGGAACTCATTTCTGGCCTCTAGCAGCAGGCAAAGCGCCGACCCCTCAGATAACAGCCTATGGGCGGCACGGACAGCAGCTGTGTATGAGCAGATGAGTTATATCACCGCTTACACTCAGAGAGTTTGACTCAAAGCTGCCGCCGGCAGGAGGAAGAGGTTGTTTTTAAAAACAGCAAGAGAATGGACATGACCTCAATATTATTTTAGCAATGAACAAATGGAAGTGTAGCAGTCTGTTGTTGACTGTCAACAATGTCCACAGATTTATGCCCAGTGAAATGTATTCTGTAACAACTTGCATAATAAACCCAGAGAGTTACTGGTACCAGCAGTTCAAGAAGCCAAGGAGGTGTAGGCAGTTCAGGGGTCCAGGACGGTGCGGCCTTGGTCCCCTGAACTGCTGGCGCCACAATGGAGGTTTGCTAGCCTGCCTGGTCCGCCTATGCTCCACAAACCAGGCCCGCTATGCCACGGGTCAAGTCCTGTCCCCCTTCATGGGTCTGGCCCGCCATCCCTCCCACAAGACTGCCCTCCTGTAATGTCTAGTTTTGGTTCATGTTTCTTGTCTTGTGATTCCCTTGCCCTCATCTGATTCTGCTATGTGCTTCCTTAGTGCTTCCTCTGATTCATTCTGACTTCTGACCTGTAATGCTCCTGAATCATAATTATACACTGTTCACTCATTGGCCAGAGGAGAACTGGCCCCCGACTGAGCCTGGGTTCTCCCAAGGTTTTTTCTCCATTCTGTCACCTGATGGAGTTTTGGTTCCTTGCCGCTGTTGCCTTGCCTTCTGGCTTGCTTAGTTGGGGACATTTAATATTCAACATTATAGATCTGCCTTAAAGGTAGGGTAGGTCAGAATTGTCTAAAAAAAACTTTTATTCAAATTTGTTTAAACTGTCTTTATATACTGTACCAAAACATAATTAAAATGCAAGTACTCTGAAATAGAGAGTATAAAAAACTGAGTGACTCTAGTGTATTTAATCTTTAATAAACACAGCTCATTAATTCCATTCACTCCCACCTAAAAACGGGTGCGCGAGTGCGCGCACGTGGGCAGAGCCAGTAATAGCGGTGGTAGTCATGGCGACGGAGAGTGACAGTCGCGCAAGCCAATCACTTGTTTCGTCCCAGTAGGAATTAATCAGCTGTGTTTTTTGAAGATTAAATACACTATAGTCACTCAATTTTTATACTCTCTTTTTCAAAGTACTTACATTTTAAATATGTATTGTTATATAAAGACAGTTTAAGCCAATTTGAAAAAAGTTCTTTAGACAATTCTTACCTAGACAACCTTTAAAGGTGGACGATGATGAATTTTTTTTATTATTATTTTCATGTTATCACTGTGAAGCTGCTTTGATACAATCTGTATTGTAAAAAGCGCTACAGTATATAAATAAAGGTGACTTGACTTGACTTGACTTAGTCTCGTTTTGTCATTGGGCAATTTTCTAATCATGTTTACAGGTGTGTCTTGTTTAGTGATTAGTCCATGTGTGTATTTACGCCCTTATGTTTGCCATGCATCTTTGTCTTGTATTGATGTTTCATTTTTAGTTTATAAGTTTATAGTTCCATGTCAAGTCTTTGTTTTGGATGAGCAATAAACTGCACATGGGCTCTACAAACTTGCCTCCAGTGGACTGATGATACAAACAGGGCCAAACCCTGACCTCTTGGAATCAAAATATATGTATTATTCCCCTGCATATAAAGTTTACAACTTGCACGAAACAACAGATATAACCATCATTTGAAAAAATGTCCAGTAAGTGGCAGTAAAAGCATGTTTAGATTTATCTGAAACAGATGATTGTGAATCTGGCAACAGTTTATTACATTTGGTTTTTGTATGTATCAGTAGGGTTGGGATTTGAAAATCGATTCCGATTCTGGAATCTGATACTTGTTATAAAATAAAAAATGTAAATCATTTTTATTGGTTCCTTTGCGTACATTTTAATGTGATTTTAAACCATGCGCAAGAAGACCCACACACTGTTTTCTGTGCTGCCCACACATCCAAATCACACGCACAAAAAAAATATTTTAAACCATTCAAGCACAGGAAGACACGTGCGTTGGTTTTTTTCGTGCTGCGCACATATCCTAAACATCCACACAGAAAGCGGTCTCTCATACTGTATAGTGTGCGACACTGAACTGAGTTCTCTTCCACATCTTTTTGCACTTGAATAGACAAATACACACAAAAATATGTCAAAAATCATCATAAACACAGTCGGTTAAGTGAATGCATAACAGTGCATTAAGTACAATTTCAGGCACTGTAATTTGCTCTGGCCCCCTTCCTGTTCGCAGGGGTGATGAGATAGTTAGCAGATTGTCATCACTCAATGGCTGGCTGTCTAATGGACTTTATGCACAGCTGCACTACTTCCTGAACTTTAGCCAGCTCCTTTGTATCCTGTCTGCCATTATTGGACAAACTGATTAATCCAGGTGAGTATGATTGTTGTTGTTGGTCAGGCACACCTGGATTAATCAGTTTGTCCAATAATGCCAGACAGGAAACAAAGGAGCTGGCTAAAGTTCAGGAAGTAGTGCAGCTGTGCATAAAGTCCATTGGTGTCCGTGAAATAATATAGAATTCATACACAATTGGAAAAGTGTTTGGGGCAGACCTGACCTGTTGAAAATAGATGGTATTCATCTCTCCTGGGATGGTGCTGCTCTTCTCTCTAGTAATATGGCATATAGTCTTAGAGCTCAACCATGACAATCTGGGGCTCAGGTCAGGAAGCAGACCGACTGGCTAAACCGACCGTCTGCTAGCTGTCTAACGTCACCCAGGTCAGATAAATCCCATCACATAGAGACTCTTTCACCTATATATCATCATATAGAGACTGTGTCTGTTCCTCGAATTAGGAAATACAACAAATTTCCAAACCTATCTAAGGGTAAAAATGTATGTAAAATTCCTTGATTATTACGCATGAATGAGAGTATAGTTCCTAGTCATATTGGCCTAGAAAATCGCAACTTTTCATTTTCTGTCGGTCTTAGTACACGATGTAACTACAGAATAGTCAAGTTTTAATAAGAAAAATATTGAAACTCTTTGGTCATTTTTTTGAGAGAGATGTTAACGGTCTAATCAGATTCAATGATCTATGCTAAGCTATGCTAAAAGTGCTACCGCCAGACCCGGAGATCGGCTGAATGGATTCGAAAACGGTAAAACTAAACTGTTTAACTCTAGGGGAGTTGGAAAATGAGCCTATTTCCAAAAAAGTGGAGTGTTCCTTTAAACACACCTGATCCAACTAGTTCAAGTCAACCAGGTGAGTTGGAATTAAACTCTGCAGGCCAGTGGCCGTCCAGGAAATGAGTTTGAGAGCACTGCACAGTCACGTTTTAAAACAACATACCACCTACACTAAACCCTACCCAAACCTAAAAAATAGTGTGACCAAAACCAAATGTGTGATAAGAATACATTTGCTGGAGCAACTATGGAGCAAACTAATTTGCGTCTACATGTCTGTCATGATTCCTGTCTTGTGTTCCCCTTGTCTTGTGTGGACTTTTGTTATTTCCTGTTCTGTGCCATGTTTTGTAGTCCTTTGTAGTTTTTCTTGTTTATTAGTCTCCCCAGGTGTTTCTGATTAACCACGCCCCCTTGCTATCTTGTTTAGCTTGTTTGCCTGTGTATTTAAACCTCTGTGTTTGTCGGTTGTTGTAGCTGTTTCCTGTTCCTGTACTGAGTTCCATGTTTTGTTGTTTGTCCTGGATTACCTGTTTGTTTCATTAAAGGGATAGTTAACTTTGAAATAAATTTTTGATATGTTTTAGCTTACTTCAAGGGCATCCAAGATGTAGGTGTCTTTGTCTCCACAGTATTTTCAATTTTGATATTTTTAGGTCAAACCGTTGTTGTCTGACAGTCATATCATGCAGGTCTATGGGGTCCACCTCAAAGAGCATGCACAGAGAAGTTCAAATTAAACATGATTTAATGACTTGTAAATGTAAGTACACATTGATGGCCTAAGACACGAAACGAGCGGTTTGTGTGAGAAAACGAACAGTATTTATATCGTTTTTACCTCTTATAACACAGCCAAGTCCAAGTGATCTGAGGGCGCAAGCGCATCCTATTGTGTGACGTGTGCACAGACTGGTGCATAGATGTATACACTAGATGTCGCCTTGGCTACGGCAGTTCATTGGAACGAATGTCTTTAATGTGACATCTAGTGTATATATATCTATGCACCAGTCTGCGCACACGTAAATACTGTTCGTTTTCTCACACAAACCGCTCGTTTCGTGTCTTAGGCCATCAATGTGTACTTACATTTACGAGTCATTAAATCATGTTTAATTTTGACTTCTCTGTGCATGCTCTTTGAGGTGGACCCCATAGACCTGCATGATATGACTGTCAGACAACAACGGTTTGACCTAAAAATATCAAAATTGAAAATACTGTGGAAACAAAGACACCTACATCTTGGATGCCCTTGAGGTAAGCTAAAACATATCAAAAATTAATTTCAAAGTGAACTATCCCTTTAAAGTAGTGCATGCATGTGGATATTCTCTCCGCTTCGTCCTTGTCTCATTGTTACAATGTCTTCGAGATCTTTTATCGTGACGCATGTCTCACAAAACTCTTCGCATCTCAAGTGCAATGCTGTATCAGGTGAGCGACAGAGCAATTTTACATTTGTGTCAGAAAAGACATATTTATGGAGCTGTTTATGTGGTGCAAAATTCAACATATTAGTTAATGTGGTCATACAATAGTATTTTACAAGGAAATGCATACAAATAAATCTAATCAATTTGTAACCATAATTTGTGTGAGAAGGAATAAAAGTTTTTTTTTTTTTTTTTTTTACTACATCTAATGTTGTATGTTTTGGAGTTTTGCAGAAATGTAGGTAGAGGCACATTTTTCCAGTGAGCCTATATGCTGGATATTACCAGTACAAAGATACGCTCGCCAACAGGGATAAGCTGCATTTAGATGGAGGTTTCTTTTTCAAGTGGGAGAGAGAAAGATAATGTGAAAAAGAAAATCCCTGTTCTGTTAGCTGGGTGGTTTGTCCTTCACACATGGAACAGACAGTGTAGAAGGTCAGCATATACACTCAAGAGCTGTTGTTTCAAGTGATATGTGAGTGTGAAGGTCAGTGAATAGTCTGGTCAAGATGCAGCTGCTATTGTAAAATGTATCTTTCTTTTCTTGTCAGTCATACATGATAAATGTGTCCTCTTGGTGTCCTAATACATTGATAAATGCACCTTTAGAAAGTTACCGAAGCTAAAAGTGCTTGATTTATACAGACAATGCTTGACATTTTCTAATTAAATGTAATTTTATACATAAACAATGTCAACATCCAAATACATGAAATCTAATACGGAGTGTCTATTTACACTAATTCCTCCCAGTAACTCTGGTTGGGACAGATTTTGGAAGATGCTGAATTGTCAACAGTCCAACCCGAGTTCGAATCCGCCTTTTGCCGAACTCGCTCTACTGCCCTTTCCCATCACAAATCAGATTGAAAAGGCATTTATTTTCAATAAAATTAAGAAAATATTTGAAAAATGGAAATAAAGTGTCAAACGTATAATAAGTGTTTATCGTCCCAATAAGTCGGAATCCATTTAATAAAAATAATAATTTACACTGTTATTATTGCGTACTGTTTAATGTACAACAACACTGAAGTGCAAATAGTATCTGCCACTATAAGTATAAATAGCATCTAACAACTTATTGCAAACTAAATAATGCTATTTTCACAGTGTTAATAGAATCTATATTTTCTATTATTTTCACTTAGTGTAAATATAAGCTATTGCTATTTAAACTAAAGTTAATATCAGCTATATCGCTAAGAAAATATGCTATTTTCACTTAGTGCAAATAGCTGCTGCCAATATAATACCATTAAAAGACATTCATTGTGTAACATCGTAGTCCGATGATGAATATTCAAACTTAAGTGTGTTTATTAAAACTGGTGAAACTAGAACATATATGGGTTAGGGTTATTTAATTATAATTAAATGTGTTACCATTCAATTTTGGGTTGTTTTTGTAAATGTTTGTAAAATAAGCCTCTCATGCTCACCAAGGCTGCATTAATTTGATAAAAAATACAGTAAAAAAAAAACAAAAAAACAGTAACATTGTGACATTATTGCCATTTCAAACAACTTTTATGTTTGAATATATTTTGAAATGTAATTTGTTCCTTCAGCAGTTATTACTTCCACTTGGTGTAACTGTTGTAAACTCTAACTTTATAAAACATCCCAAAGTAGGTCATGATTTGGAGATTGCCACGATTTTCAGTAAAATGTGCACATTAAGTGGTACAAATTGAATGGATATTTTTCTCATGAGTGCTGGAAAGAAGTGGTATAGCAAACTATTTATATCCGCCACTTTTGATAAATTAAACTGCAGTGTGCTTAAAAACGACATAAAAAAATCAGAATTCCAACTCTTGTAAAAAGCACTAGTGTATTTAAAATCTTAAAAGTATTTTTAAAAGAGAGTCTACTTTCATGACTGTTTCTTTACGCACTTAAGCATACTTTTAAAAAGTTGTACTGTCACCATAATGTTTAGTTGTATGCAGTTCAAGGACTTTTAGTTTGTTTTCATTCAGCACATGCATTTCTTTGGTTTTGTTTTCCCGCCACTGATCAGTCACCATGGATACCTACATAATCACCACAGCTGTTCTTCATTGTCTCATCATCACTGTGTATTTAAAGGGATACTTCACCGCTGGAAAGATGAATGTGTATTTAAAATGGGTCATTTATGTAGTAGAAATATGAATTTATTTTTGAATTTGGAGCCTTCTAGACTGAGAAAAGCCAGAAAATGTATTTTTGGCTCATGTGGATGAAAGACAACAACTCCCAGAATGCACTTGCTTCGCTGCCCTATGAGGCCACTCCCAAGTAAGCGCATAAACAACTAGGCTAGGCTACTAGTTGACTCGAAACTTAAAAGACGCCGTTTTATTGTGAGTCTCCATGACAAGTCTGCCTGGGATTGTCCGGAATTTGCCCAAAATGTCCAGGATTCAGCTTTTGCGTTCTACAGTCGCCATTCATTGTTTACTGTGGCGAGCAGGACAGGGCTGGGGGAGAACGATGCGAGGCCGGTAGCATGATTACTGTTGAGCGGCACCTGTGAGACGCACCGGTCTCGTATCTCTCACGGAGGAGCGGGAATTTTCTTAGCAATGCTAAAACGCACATCAACCGATCACTTGTTTAGCATTCATGTAAATACTACATTTAGATTCACCAATCGGAATTAATTCAGTTAGATTGAAACAAAAGGCGTGCATGTAAACAATGAATGGCAACTGTAGAAAGCAAAAGCCGAATCGAGATTTTGGACAATCTCGACGGCCGGACATGTCCGGGATAAAGGATGTATGGTATGGTAACCCCTACTACTCAGCTTTTTCCACAGAATAAGAACCTGTTAGCTTAGCTTCCAAAAAAAGATGGCCGACACTATTTGTACATTCTGTGAGTGAGATCCCACCCTCTATAGGCGGGTTGAAAACAAGCGTAACTAGCTCCTACTACTGGCTGTAGTCTCTAGCCTCTGGCCAAAAAATACTCAGATGACGCAAAAATCGCCATTTTGCGTCATCTGAGGATTTTTTCCAGACAAAATGTAATAAACAAAATAAATCTCTCGTCTCAGAGGGACACGAGGGAGGGAAGCATGGTAATTTGAAAATACTACAGGTTTTCTACTGATACAAAGCTAAATGCTGAAGTATCCCTTTAAGTTCTTCTAGAGTTCTCATGCATTGTTCGGTATTGTTTGTGCAATAAAGTGTCTCTTGTTCTGTGTTGTTTAAATAAGTCCCCTGTTATATCATCATCATCATCATCATCATCATCATCATCATCATCATCTTCGTCTTCATCTACATTTGATCATCGTGTTACATGTACTTTGTAATGATATCAAATTAAGTTTTATTTTAAAGTGCATTATGAATCATTAATCTAATAATTAATTATATACATATATATATTATTATGTAAAAAAAAAATTATTAATTACATATAAAGATGTACTTAAGTGGGTAAAAAAAACACATTATGTTCAACTAATTGCATTTAATCTAAATTTGAACTATAATATATGTTCATTTAAATCACATGTAATTAAGAGTATGAATATATATATATTATTTCTGTGATAAGTACTATTTTTAAAAGTGTACTTTTTCACAAGGGACACACTTGCAACAGTTAACTGAACCGAGAAAAACTTCAGTTTTGAACTGATAACTGCATGATACATTAATGGTGCTTTTTTTCTCTAATTTGGAAGTTTGACAGCTTTAGTCCTCATTCACTTTCATTATGGTAACGGTTTGTCAGGGTACTCTTCAGAAATGAACTTTTTTCTGTTCCACTGAAGAAAGAAACTCATGCACTCTTGGGGAAATTAAACATTTTCAGTAAAATGTTTCTTTAATGCATTAATACGTCCTTCAACTTGAGTAAACATTCTAGGAATTCATTAGCAGTATTCATAGTACATGAAAAGAAACTTCAGGATCAAAGCCATAAGGCACTCCAAGTGCACAAAGACAACTATTTCATCGCTCAAGAGGCATGTAGTAATGAGAAAAGATTAATTAATTAATTGTTTCAGGATTCAGTGAATGAGTCACACAAGTGAGAGAGTATGTTATGCAGTTCAGTTCTTGCAACAACAAAAAAAGCACAGCAACAGTCCTATAGAAGGAAGTAACTTACTAAAACTGTGCTGGATACACTTTATACTGCCTACTATTTTTAGTAATCTGGTTGCACACTCTAGAATCTCAGCAGGTACAGTAACATCCTGGTACTTTTTGCCTATATGTTTCATGAATACTCAGACATCCTGCTCATTTGATGTACTGTTTATTACATACTACGTAAAAGGGAAGAAAGTATGTTTCACATAGTGTGCTTTAGGTTTTTGCAACACATTTTGATCTAACTGTACACAGTAGCCCTATGCATACTATATTATGCAACAATGGTAAAAGTAGTATGTTTTATGCTATTTTAAACCAGTTTGCTTGTTTGTAATTAGTTCCTTGTGACTCTTAAACATGATTTTAGCCCCGATTTTAACTTCCCGACAGTTTTGTGGAAATCACCAACAGATGCCTGAAATTGGAGGCAAATCGGTGCACGTTCATGTGAGTGACAATTGCGTGTGTGAATTATCAAAGACACAATCGGAGAGAAGCTTTGATGTGTCGCCGATGCCCGTGAGATATTTAGCATGCCAAATATGCAGACCTGTCTGCGCCTCAGAGTCCTGCGGTTTGAAATGTGCTTTGACTGGAAATTACATCGGCGACGACCTACAGCCAATGAGAGAGCAAGATACAGATACAAGGAAAGTTCAGGGGGTTCATAAGGCCAATTCACACCCCACAGACAAATGCCAACAAACACCAACAAACAAGTTGGCAGTTGGATTTAGAATTTTATGAAAAATAACTGCCATGTTCACACTGCCCCAACAGACACCAACAAACACTGATTGAACATGTTTAGGTGAAAACAAACCCCGACCAACACCAACAGGCGCTGACAGGGTTTACACACTGATCCAACAAAACCCAACAAACGTGTTTGTCTGTGCGGTGTGAATTGGCCTATAGACCTGCAACAGATCATCAGATAAGCATGGCTTCTGCAAGCAAAAATTATCTCCTTCATATTCTTCTTCTTCTTTTTGGATCGTTAACTTGGATCATAAGCTTCTTGTGGGAATTTTAACAGGAAGAAACCTAGCCTGACAACCCAGACCCACATCAAGATGTTGGGTCTGGGAACACACCATTGGCTGGGCTCAATCCGAGGGGCGGGATAAACGGGTGTCTTTCATTTACATTTACATGTACTTTCAAATGACCTTTGCACGCAATAGGATAGTGTTACAGCCAACCAGAGCAACGAAGAAGGTGACGTAGTCCGAACACAGTGCCGTTCTTTTCTCAAATAAAAGCCTAACTCCAAGTCTTCCAGAGTCGATTCGAAATACCTCTGTTCGCCAGCAGCAGCCATCTTCTTTGTTTTCAAATAGCAGGGAATTCATGCGGAACCATCGCAACTCTGCCATCATTATGTTAAGCCCGCCCACCGACTCTATACACGATGTGATTGGCCTGACTAGAGTTTGGTTTTTCCAGCTCGGAGCCAACGGAGAGTTGCTACACGACACTGGCTGCAAAATTAAATTTGCTGCCGCTAGGGTGCGTATAGATTTCTAGGCTAGAAGAAACCCAGTTTCTCGCATGATTTATCTTTGCCTGTAAAGTACTAATTGTTACTATTGAAATGTGTAATGTGTGACCCCCTGTCTCAGCTCCGTCATGTAATGTGCACACAACAGCAACTAAATGGTACACCAGACAGTCGTGTAGTGTGAGAAGAACAGCGATCCGACAACTTTGAAAAATTTGCAGTGTGTACCCGGTATTAACATTTGAGAACCATCCTTTCACGGATCTCTGACGGCACATTTACACAACAACGATGTAATAAAAACAGAAAAGTTTTTCTTTTGCGTTTTGGACGTACAGACGACAACGTTGTCAAAACGATCCCCGTTCACACGGACCCACAAAAACAATTAAGAACGTGGTATTATTCACGCTAGGCCAGTAGATGGCGATGTCACTGAACACATAATTTGCATGAGCATGATGTCATCGTTTTTTCAAAACATCACATTTTTGTAGTTTACATAGAGACAATAACTGTATTGTTGTCAAAAACTTGAAACCCATTTTCAAAAGTTTGTGTTTTCAGGCCCCTGAAACGCCATTGTCGTGCAAATGAACGGGCAAAACGCATAAAAAGTTGAATACCATTTCGTGTTAACGCCCCCCTGAGATGAATGTAAGTCTTGGAGTGGAACTCATATCCATCCTCTATTAGCCATTAAAAACACTGATTCCATCCAGTAAGCCAATAGGCAGCCTAGACAGCAGCTGTGTATGAGCAGATGTGGATCCACATAGAGAGTTTGGCTCAAAACTGCCACTGGCACTAAGAAGAGGCTTTTTTAAAAACAGCAAGAGATTGGACATGAACTCTATTATATTAGCAATGAACACATGGACATACCAGTCTATTGTTGACCCTTGACAATGACCACAGAATTACATCTAATTTATTCAGGATTAGTGTGCAAATACAAGCCAATAGTCACAGCATACGTTCAAATTGTCTTAGGTATTTATGGAAGCTTGTTTCCACCCCAATATAAAAAAAGGTAATTTTGACTTTTTTTCTTACAATTCGGACTTTTTCCATGCAGCTGTGAGTTTATAACTTACAATTCAAACTGTATAACTTTAACTTAACAAACAAGTCAGAATTGGGAGTTATAAACTTTTTTTCTCTCACAATTCTAAAATAAAATGTCAGAATTGTGAGATTAAAAGACATGTTGGTCCCACTTTAGATTAAGGTCCAATTCTCACCTTTAAGTCTACTAACTACGACTTTTTGCCTCAATAAACTCCTAATAACTGCTTATTAATAGTTGGTAAGATTAGGGGAAGTAGAATATGATCAATAATACATTAATATGTGCTAACATGCAGCCAATATCCTAGTTATATGCATGCTAATAAGCAACTAGTTAATAGTGAGAATTGGACCCTAAATTTCCATAGGTATTCTTTACATGTTGTGTTATAATATTCTAACATTTGATTGCATATTCATATTACAATATGATCTATACCATTTTTTCTAGCTTGCATCTAGATCTAAGTCCAAGATGGTGAATCACATAGGTGAATTAGTTCAGTAGGTTATTATTTAATCATATTATTGCACAAACTTCTTGTTACTGTTATTTATGTATGTTTTGTACTTTTATTAGGGTTGACAACTATAGTTTAATTAAGTCATGCTATGTTTAGAAAATAAAGTTCCCTTTCGAACGGTCACTTCATATTGCGTAGCTAGCTATACGCCGTGGGGAAACTCCCTTTCCTCGATTTACTGAAGCTTATATGTAACATGCATTTGCAGCTGCACAGCTAGCACATTGAGCATCTGACTGCTCATAGGCTGTGCTGGAGCAACTGCACACCCAATGGCGCAGGCTATTATAGGCTAAGGCCAAGCCCTCCGAGGGGCGTGGCCTTAGCCTATAATAGCCCCACAAATTCGCCATTTACAGCAGATTATAACTCCTTCAGCGACAACTTCACTTTTCTAATCCCGAAAAAAGACGGCGGTCTCAGACCCATACTAGACTTGAGACATTTGAACAAGGCTCTCATGAGACGGCCTTTCAAAATGTTGACTATCAAACACATCTTTGCCAAGTTCGCCCAGAGGATTGGTTTGTCACAGTGGATCTGAAAGATGCATACTTTCATATTCAGATAAACCCTCGTCACAGGCCATTCTTGAGATTCGCCTTCGAGGGTCAGGCTTATCAATACACCGTTCTGCCGTTCGGTCTGTCATTAGTGCCCGTACATTCACGAAGTGTATGGATCCAGCGCTTTCTCCCCTGAGACATCAGGGAGTGCGCATGCTGAATTATCTCGACGGCTGGCTACATAAATCGGCAGGGTGGCATCAGGTCAGGCAGCCTACATGCCATGGTGAGGGACCTCCTCATATGGGCACAGACCAATCTTAGCTCTCTGAGAGCAACGCATATTCCGGGCATTCAGAATCGGGGTGCGGATATGCTATCGCGGGGCAACACTCCCCAAAGGCGAGTGGTTCCTGGACTCCCAGACAGTCAGTCTGATATGGAGTGTGTTCGGAGAGGCTGAAATCGACCTTTTTGCCTCGAGAACCAACACTCACTGCACAGTGTTCTTCTCGATGAACAGAGATGGGATGGCCCATCCCTGGCCCAACCGCCCTATATATGCATTTCCCCCGGTTTCGATGATTCCACAAGTCATCAGACGGGTCAGGGAGAGCGGATGCCCAGTCCTCCTGGTAGCCCCTCTCTGGAAATTCAGACCGTGGTTTCCGGAGCTGGTTCAGCTATGTGACAGTGTCCCATGGCCTGTTCCACTGCGGAAAAACCTCCTCTCTCAGGCAAAAGGGACAATATGGCATCCCCGACCTGACTTATCGGCCCTCCATGTAGGGCCCCTAAACAGGTACCCAGGGACCTTCCTGAGAAGGTCTTAAGCACTATCTCTGAAGGTGGTGCTCTTTTTCCTACAGGAGCTGTTGGATGCGGGTCGTTCGCCGTCCACGCTCAAAGTGTATGTGGCAGCTATTGCAGCGCATCATGCTCTGGTAGCTGGCCAATCATTAGGTGGAGATGAACTGGTACGGTTTCTGATAGGGGCTAGGAGGATTAACCCCTCCAGACCTGCTTCTGTGCCTCTTTGGGACCTTTCCACGGTCCTGGGGGCTCTGAAGGGTCTGCCCCTTTGAACCGCTGCAGTCGGTTGACTTTAAACCTCTCTCGGAAAAGACTGCTCTCCTGTTGGCATTGGCATCTATCAAGCGAGTAGGTGATCTGCAGGCGCTCTCTGTGAGCCCCTCCTGTTTGGAGTTTGGAGTAGGGGACTCTAAAGTCACACTCAAACCCAGACATGGTTATGTACCTAAAGTGCTCTCAACGCCAATCAGAGCACAGGTTATCACATTATTAGCCCTTCCCCCTTCTGCGGAGGATGGGGAGGTTAATCTTCTCTGCCCTGTCAGAGCACTGAGAATCTATCTGGAGCGTGCTGCGTCTTTCAAACGTTCAGAACAGCTTTTTGTCTGCTTTGGTGGCCGATTCAAGGGGGATCCGGTCACTAAGCAAAGACTGTCTAGATGGATAGTGGATGCCATTTCTATGGCTTATACCTCAGTGGGTCAGGTCTGCCCCATAGGTATCAAGGCCCATTCGACCAGAGGCATGGCTTCGTCATGGACTTGGTCATCTGGGTTTTCCCATTCAAGATATTTGTGATGCGGCCGGCTGGTCCTCGCCTTCCACATTTATGAAGTTTTATAATTTGGAGGTGCCTTCCCTTTCAGGTGAAGGTGTTTTCGGTATGATTAAGGCCTGACGGTGTCTGGTCTGGTTAAACATTCCCATACTATATCCTGACGGTGTCAGTGTTATTGGGTATATTATGTCGGTGTTAGTGCTGACACACATATATTATGCTAGACCCGACGGTGAATATATATATATATATATTGGGTTTTCTGGCTTGTTCTGTGTGCTCAGGGGTCCTGAGTCACTGTGGCAACCAGTTACTTACGGCGTTATGCATGGCGTCCCCACAGCGTATAGCTACGCAATACGAAGTGACCGTTCGAAAGGGAACTACTTGGTTACTATCGTAACCTCAGTTCCCTGAGATAGGGAACGAGTATTGCGTAGCCAACCGCACCATAGTAACCTGGAGACTTGTCGCTTCAGTCGTTAAAACCTGCTCAATGTGCTAGCTGTGAAGCTGAATGCGTTTTACATATAAGCTTCAGGAAATCGAGGAAAGGGAGTTTCCCCACGGCGCATAGCTACGCAATACTCATTCCCTATCTCAGGGAACTGATGTTACGATAGTAACCGAGTGGTTTCCATAGATAATGACCATCAATAGTTAAAACTCCATTCAAAAAACTTCATTTGTTTTGGTCTTGATTCACATTCCATGTTTGTGAACACATATCAATATTTAATTATTACAAAAGCAATTAGTTTAACTCGGCATTGCCTTTTTCAAATTTCTGGAACAATAAAGCAAGGCAGTCTTCAAAGTGTTGCCTCTTGTCTTCGATTTGACATCTTTTAATTGTGTTAAAATGCCAATTCACTCCTCGCTGCTGAGAAAAAGGCCTGCAATTAGACAAAAACAAATGTGAGAAGTCTAACATGTTCAAAACTATCAATTTAATGGTGGGAATGAAATGACACATTCTTTGTTTCGCAGCTAAAAAATCTTACCAATGATGGACTGTTTTACATTCATGTATTTTAGTTTGTTCTTTGTGAGTCAGCTCATAAATGATGAGCAAATTAATCCCTTTACATGATAAAAGCACCAAAAGTGAACAATGTATGAATCAGATTTGGACTGTTATGACTTCATGATGGAGTTGTGATCCAAACTAGGGCTGTGAACGATTAATTGCGATTAATCGAATCCAAAATAAAAGTTTGTGTTTACATAATATATGTGTGTGTATTGTGTATAATTATTTTGTATATATAAATACACACACATGCATGTATATATTTGATAAATATTTGCATTTATATACTGCATATATATTTTTATATGATTTATATTATATATATAAATAGAACTATTTTATATATAAATAACACATTTTTCTTAAATATATACATGCATGTGTGTATATTTATATATACAAAATAATTATACACAATACACACACATATATTATGTAAATACAAACTTTTATTTTGGATTCGATTAATCGCGATTAATCGTTTACAGCCCTAATCCAAACCCTGTGTGGTTCATCCTGTCTTGTTCTCAATTTTGAGGGGTGAGACCACTTCATCTGTGAGATTATATGCCATTCTGTGATAAAGCAGGACGTGATAAGACGATTTATGGATACTTGCCACTGTCGCCATTGGCTTTTGGCTTGCTTAGTTGGGGACACTTAATATTCAACAATATTATTGATCTGCCTGCATTAACGGCATTATATGAGAACTGAACTGAGCTGGACGATGCGGCAATGTTTTCTCCAGAGCGGCTATATATATAAATGAACAAAATTAATAACTTTTTTTACAACAAAAATTAACCATCACTGAACTTACTTACTTACGCTATTTTCTTCTAGATCTGCTGTACAGCAGAAACAAACTTTGTTGTATTATTTTTCCTGTTATCACTGTAAAGCTGCTTTGAAACAATCTGTATTGTAAAAAAGCGCTATATAAATAAAGGTGACTTGCCCTGACTATGATTTTACAATGGAATAAAACATGAAATGCTTATAACTTTCCATTTCAAAGCACAAAACTTACCTTTTACTTTAGTTCAGACAATTCCCTTAGGTACAGTTTAATTTTCTTACCATATTATGGACATTACATCATAAATAATGTGGCTTTAAGGCCCAGTGTAGTAGAAACTGATACGTTCAGTCCATTAATGCCAAAAATACTTTTTAAATCAATGCTTTCTTATGCTGTGTCCTCCCATTAAACATTATTGGGTGAATGTTCACTGAACAAAACTGCATCATATTCACTTATCACCTGAAATCCAGTTGAACCAGGTCATAAACCATTCCTTTTTGTGTAGATTAGCTTTAATGTAGACTGCAGCTTTTTTCACAAAAACCCCATGTTTGGCTTATTCACTAATTAATGTTTTCAGAATATATTTTAAATTTAATTAGTTGAACTTAAGAGCGTTTTTAGTCATGAAAGTTTATATATATATATAAATATATATATATATATATATATATATATATATATATATATAATGTAAGTACACTTAAGTGGTCTTTTATTTCATTAATATTATATTATCTCAACGATACTTTTAAGATTTTACATTTTCTACAAGTGCGAGTGCACTTTTTAAAAAGGGATCACTCATGAAAAACACAACAACAGACACTTTAGCCACTTTCCAAGACAAGGACATTGGACAGCAATAGGGTGGCAATTTTAATTTCGTTAGGAAGGTTGATTGTGGAGATTTGCAAACCAGTTTATCTGTCAAACACTGACAAATACGCCAGACAGCTCGGTCTGACAGCACTCGCGGTGCCATTACTGAAACAATGCCTTGGATCTGTGCTTAAGAAACCTAAAAAGCTCTCTGAAAGGTACGAGTAATTACTAAAGAATAGCCGGCCGTGACAGCCTGTCGCTCAGGCTCCACATACATTAGCAAACAGCAATTAGCTTAATCACCACTTACAAAAGTGGCATTAAATATACTAAACAGACAAAAGAAGCTCACAGAGGCATTCTCATTATCAATACTTGTCCACAAGGCATAAAAGAAAGACAGGCATTCATATCTTGAAAAGACCTACAAAGAATGTCTGCTAACAACACTGCCAAACCAGGGAAAGGCAAACCAGTTAATGCAAATCAAGCTGTTTGAAATATCTCTCTGGGAAATCAATAGAAAGAACTCTTTTGACTGTAAGGCCTTGTGTCCACCAAAGCGTTTGTAACCAGCTGAAAATGCCAGCGCTCTTCTGAAAAAGCCGTGCTGTTTTGTAGTCATTTTTTATTTTATTTTCTTTTGGAGCTATTTACAAAATATCCACGGAAGTGTCACTAGTATCTGATTTCCAAGATAGTTTGTTTCTGAATATAAAAATTTCGATTCAATGTATGTATTTGCTCTGGCTCTTATTTTCAATGATTTTGTTCTGTTGCCGTTGTCCCAGCAGGATGTGATCGCTGTGGTATTTGTCCCGCCCCTTCTCCACTGTATTACTATTGTACTATTGGATGGTTGGGTAAAAAGTGACTGTGATGAGCGCTGCATTTTACCCAAAATCAAACACTCTGCAACTCTCAGCGACAATAAAAAAAAACTAGAAGGGTAAAGTTGCAGCCTAGGGATCTCCAAATGAGGGTGGGAGCTGTAAAATAGTAAATGGTTTCCTCCCATTGACAGATAGGCACATGACACGCTTGCATGATTTTTCCATCCCCCAACCCAGTTCCGTGCAAACTCCGCCCTGCAGCAGATTTGAAAGATTTCATTGGTCAAGTCAATCACACTGCTGATATCCTACACAATGCTATGCTACAACAAATGCTAACCCCTAAACCTACCCTATACCCTAACCGTAATCAGTTAAATAGACTGCTGGATGGGATTTGTGCTGAATAGCATGCTAAAGAAAATCGCAGTTTAGGAGATAAGCAGTTAGTAAGATTATGCAAAATGAGATTGCTGAGCCGGGCCGTCCGTAACTCCCCAACCGGACCTCACCGGAGAATGGGACCTTATTAGTTGCACTCAGCACCACAAACCCCCTTTACCATGCAAATGCCCCCTGGACACCCCCTTTGCTTAGAACACTAAGATAGAGACTCTAATGATAGAATAAACCGTTCCCACGTGCTGAACTGTCCATGAGCTTCGGGCTCCACTCTCACGGAGCATATTGATTTATATAGGATTTTTTTTTTTTTTAGATCAACTAGAATCTAAAACTAGCAACTAGCTAGTCCGTCTGGCCAAGAGCCCATTCAAGGCCATTAACATTTTTTCCAAATCGAGGCACCAATCACAAACGTTGTGATTTACAGCTTTACACGATGACGATTGCTCTGATTGGTTTTAGGTCTATCCAATTGCGCCCAGAGACATTTGAGCGACGTCCGTTGGTGACGCCCCCATTGGAAATTGGAAACCTTTTTGTAACAAATTTTTAAATTTGGAAATTTGTTAACCCACTCTCAGTTACAACTGAGAAAGGTCTGATGTCAACCAGGCTAAGTTCTGCTAGACCCTCGGAAACCTTAAAATATTGTAATTATGTAATCTCTCTTCGCATTACCAGTTGTTAAAACACTTTATTTTGTTTTCTGTATTATCCTCACTGGTGGACCAGATGACAAGGCAGCAGTCTTTGTTTCATCTCAAAATAAACCACAACCAAACTCAATCACCAATATAGGCTTAATATATATCTACTGACAAACTATTTTTATTGTGGCAATGAATGTTCATCCATGGATCATCCACAGGAGTCAGTTGCCAGGTTTCCAATAAGCACATTCCTGAAAATTATATAGCCTACCTGGAACCGGCCATACTCAAAACCATTCTAATGAATTGTAAGGACACACTTTAAAGTTGCAATGAAATGGAATTAGCAGAATAACTTTTCTTCCATATTGTGATGTACATTCAAATGTAACAGATTTTTGAAATGGAAAAAAATGTAGGTCAAAGACTTGGTTTTATGCATTGGTTGGGATGTATAATAACAACAGGATTGTCATTACAAATGATGTGCCTGAGGTATTTCTCTGGCCCACATAATGTTATATCAACAGCAACAGGTCAACTCTTCAGTACACTATACTTTAACATGTTTACTTATAATCTTGCATACAATGAGTTAGCAAAATAACACATGACAACATTCCTTTTTATCTACATCATAATCACTTTTGTTATAAATTCAACCATCAAATCATCAATCACACACCGGCACAATCAAATCTCACTCTATTATATAGAATCAACAGCATCTCTTCACTGTTCACCCATAATATGATCAAATTTAGCCCCGTCAATATCAAATCTCTGCACCACTGACCCACAAATATGATCCAATATAACCTCATCAATATCAAATCTCTGCACCATTTCATCATCCAATATCATAAATCTAACATAATCAAAATCGACCCTCTCTATGCACACCAGAGGTTGAGACCAGGCTCTTTAAATCAACAAGGATTGGACACATGCTGTTAAATCAGTGCACTAGTGGTTCGCCGTCTGCGGCTTTCACTTCAAACGTAGTATCAGTCACATTAGAAACCTCACACAGAGTGGCTGTTCCCCTTTCAAGCCCATCACAGACAGCGCAGCGCTGTGACTAAATGATTAAGGCGTGGAATCAAAGTGCATTTTCCCTCGCCTTCCCAATCACATGCTAATTACATAATGAAGCAGTTTTCCAGCATGACGATCGGGAGCGTGTTTGAGCTTCAAGGACAGGGCACACCGACAACAGAATATCATCTGTAAATGGCAACGATGCACATTTCTAAATGCTAGAATGTGCCCACTCACTGCCAAAACTCACTGCGTTTCGCACATCAAGCAACCCTGTTACTAAAGTTTATGCAGGATTTTTTGCTAAATATATAAATAACAAACTGTGTTTTTAAACTAGCCTAGCCCCTACTGAGGTTAAATTTGCAACCCTGTTACCAAAGGAAAACTATTTATTTTTTATAAAAATGTGAAATATATATACCTTATCAACTACAAGCAAGCATTTGGTCCAAAATAAGCAAGTTTTGGGGGAAAAAAACAATACAAAACAAAAAAAAACTTCAACCCTGTTACCGTTTCTGGGATATGCATACAAAATAAATCTGATTATACTATAATACTTGGTTTGATCCTTTGTTTTTAATCATTAACTAAAACTATTAAAATCATTTTTGTTAATTGAAATACAGCTGCAATAAAATAAAATAACCTTTAAAAATGAACGAAAAATTTGAAATGTTGACTTGGCAACTAACTAAAATAAAATGTATTGTTTTCTTGAAACACCAAGATGGGTTCTTTGGACACATCATCAGTCATGGTGTTTCGGGTCATCATCAGACACCCTCACCCGGGGGGACCAAGCTGGGGTGATCATCAGTCCAAGTGGCGCACTACACCATGGTTCACCCTTCTTAATCCACAGACACCTCAATGCTTTTTCTGCAGCTTCAATTATGTTCTTGGTGTCTCTCTTTTCCTGCAACCCTCTGATGCCAAAGAGATTGAATGCCCGATGTAATGACTGTCCTGCAAAGCCCCTGCAGCCAAACTCAATGGGCTAACAAAGGGCCTTCCAACCATATCTCCTACATTCCTCTACTAAATAAAATGTTTATCTTGAAGTATACTAACATAATAGTAACAATTGTAACACATATTTGGTACCTTTCTGGAATGTGTCAGAAAGCTTAGGGCAGGATTTCAATTCATTGCCACACCCGCACCTAATATACTGGCGCACAATGATTCACAAAGTGATTCACAGTTTTAAGATTGTATGAAATGAACAACATCTGGTGCTCCTCTCTTAATTTTTTTCTCCCACCAGTCATATAGACAATGAACTGAAGTGAATAGATGACACCAGATGCTTAAGGGTCCAGATGGGATGATTGTCTTGGCTTCATTCCAATGTGACAGTCAGATCTTCAGAAGACGAGTGATAAAGTCCTCTCTGCGTGCTGCACACGCTCAGGCCAGCCCTCATTAGAGTCGAGTAATAGAGCTCACACACGCTCTTCAAGGATTAGAAAACTGTTTAACATACTGATAAATGCTTGAGTGTTAATTTAATTTCTCTTTCGCTTGTCGTTGGTGCACTCCAGTGTAATTAGTTTGGAAGCACATGAATGTCATTAGATGCCTCTTGTGAGGGGTGTAGATAAGCCCTGTTCTCAAGATAAGCCCCCCTTGCCAAATATATGACTGCAAGCTGTATAACACCAGATCACTTAATCAATTTTTATCATATTAAGTCACTCTGTAGCTTTAAAATGGTCGTAACTTTTGAGCCAATCACCAGGAAAATTACATCATATAGTGCCGATAATGATGGCATAAAAAAATAACAATAAAAAAAAACAGTAACCCTGTTGTAAATGACTGTCCTTCTATTACAAAATATTTAACATGGTATTATGTATTCTTGAACAAGCCTGTAGCTACCTAGATCAGGTATGAAAAAGACCATTTACAGCCAATGTAGGCAATTTACCATAAGAAATAATTGTTCCCTTTCGTTGTCACTTCGAGTTACGTCGAATGACAACAAAATGGGGTTTGCTTAGAAGCCTATCATCTTCGAAATAAATAAAACGAGCCAATGGCAAGGAAATGCCATGGGTCTGCGGGATTTGCATAGTCAAATCAAGTCAAGTCATCTTCATTTATATAGCGCTTTTAACAATGTAGATTGTTTCAAAGCAGCTTTACAGAGATAAACGTATAATTTAAGGTAACAGATTGTTTTGGCTTTATAGCGGTTCTTGAATAAAGATATTTTCCAGCTAAAGTTAGTTTTGATTGATTCACTTCCGTCGAAGTGATCATTTGTTATTAAATTAGGGGCCGCTAAGACGACACCGTTTTTCTCTAAACAGACTTTAAACGCGAACCTGTGATAAACACTGATGTCGCTGACGTGCGCATCAAGAATTAATTCTATAGTTATATGCGTTTGAATATATATGCACAGGTTTGTAATTCCCTGCAAACCATGCCTAAACAAACTACTTGTCTTAAATTTTGATACAGAATTTTATTTTATCACTTCGGAGTAGGTACGCGAGCCGAATTTCCCCACAACACTTTATCTGTAGAGTGGTCTCTCCATAGGGAGAGACTAGTTGGCACTTCAGCACTGCGTTGACATCGGGTCCAGGCGAAGGTTCTTCGTCAGATCTGGATACGGCCTGGATCCGGCAGGCTAAACTAAAGACATTAAAATTAGCATAGATGCCATTCTTCTTATGGTGTAACGAGTACATCAGAATATAAGGGAAGTATTCCCAGTTCCGGCTGACATAATCTATGCAGCCTAACATTGAATTATAGAAGTCTATAATGTATTATGTGAATGCTAGGTCAAAGAGATGTGTCTTTAATCTAGCTTTGAACTGACAGAGTGTGTTTGCTTCCCGGACAATGGTAGGAAGACTGTTCCAAAGTGTTGGTGCTAAATAGGAAAAGGATCTACTGCCAGCAGTCAATTTTGATATTCTATATATTATTAACTGCCCGCAATTTTGAGATCGCTATAGACGTGAAGGACTATAATGCGTTAAGAGCTCGCTCAAGTACTGCAGAGCTAAACCATTTAGTGCTTTGTAAGTAATCAGCAATATTTTAAAATGTTTACAATGTTTATTAGGCAGCCAATGCAGTGTTGACAGAACGGGGCTAATATTGTCATACTTCCTGGTTCTGGAAAGAACTCGAGCTGCTGTGTTTTGAACTAGCTGTAGTTTGTTTATTAAGCGTACAGGGCAACCACCCAGTAGAGCATTACAATAATCTAGCCTTGAGGTCATGAACGCATTAACTATTTGTTCTGCATTTGTCAATTAGAGCGTTAATTTAGATATATTTTTAAGATGGAAAAATGCGGTTTTACATATACTAGACACATGACTTTCAAATGAAAGACTGGTATCAAAGAGCACACCCAGGCTCCTAACCGACGACGAAGACTTAACAGGGCAGCCATCAAGTGTTAGAAAGTATTCTAGGTTATTACGTGTGGAAGTTTTTTGTCCAATAATTAGAATCTCTGTTTTTTCAGAATTTAGTAGTAGGAAATTTCTAGTCATCCAATTTTTTATATCAGCTATGCATTCCGTTAATTTTGTAAATTGGTAGGTTTCATTAGGTTTTGAAGAAATATACAGCTGCGTATCATCGGCATAACAGTGAAAGCTAATTCCATGTTTCCTAATGATATCTCCTAATGGTAGCATGTACAGAGTGAACAGCAGCGGCCCTAGCACTGAGCCTTGTGGTACGCCATACTGAACTTGTGATCGATAAGACATCTCGTCATTTACTGCTACAAACTGATAACGGTCAGATAAGTATGGTTTAAACCATGCTAGTGCAATTCCACTAATGCCAACATAGTTTTCTAGTCTATATAAAAGGATGTTGAGGTCAATAGTGTCAAATGCAACACTAAGATCAAGTAACACTAATAGAGAGATACAACCACGATCGGATGATAAGAGCAAATCATTTGTGACTCTAACGAGAGCTGTCTCGGTACTATGGTACGGTCTAAATCCGGACTGAAAATCCTCGCAGATATCATTTCTTTCTAGAAAGGAACATAGTTGTGAGGATACAGCTTTTTCTAATATCTTTGACAGAAAAGGCAGATTCGAGATCAGCCTGTAATTGACTCATTTTGCATGATCAAGTTGCGTTTTTTTAACAAGCGGTTTAATCATAGCCAGCTTAAAGGTTTTTGGTACGTATCCTAGAGACTAAGACAAATTAATGATATTAAGAAGACGATCTACAGTATGACATCTGGAAGCATCTCTTTCAGTAGCTTAGACGGTAGGGCTGGGCGATATGGCTGAAAACTGTATATCACAATATAAGTGTTTCATATCGGTCGATATCGATAATTATTGATATTTTTTATGACCTATTTAAAATAAGGACCAGAAGAAAAATATATTACTTTAAAAAATATATATTTTTAACTTAAACCTTTATATTGGCACCGGCCCGCCGGCGGGCCCACGACCATTATATATTTAAAACAGTAATATCCTATACTAAACCTAAACCAATCTTGACAAACTATATATCATTTGAAAGCTTACAATCTCTAGTTTACATATTTGGTTTGATATTTTAAAATACATTACAGAGGAGCCGTAATTTATCAATTTGCAACAAGAATATTTTCATACTCCTAAGGCGTGATCAGACCTTTATTTTGAAATAGTGATGAACATGAAAAATCATGAAAGAATGGTAGAAACCTCAGTTTGTTTTCATACCAAGAGTTCAAAAGATAGCATCCATTCAATTGTTTTAGAAAAAAGGTCGGAAAATATATAGATTCACCATTTGTGATTCACCATTCGTGGCAGCGAGCTATAATGCACATACGTGTTCTTTTTATGTTTCTTAGAGGTTGAATTCATTTCAAAATCTGCCAAACTTCCAATACTACTTCTGAATAGGATGTCTACTTCATAAATTGTATAAACATTTTAAAAATAATGGTTAAGATCACTCAAACAACATATGGAAATGGAGAGTAATGGACAGTAATGTCAACTAGTGAAAAAGTTTGGTAATGCGCCCAAACAAAATCTCACTGAAAGCTTTTTTTTTTTGAGATATCAACCTAAAATTTGAAACACAACTTGTTTAGATGTTTGCCTTTGATTTTTTTGCAGTTTTAAAGTCCACCAGGTTTTGAAAATATATATTTTATATAAAATATGAATAATTAAATTTTTAACGTTGTACATTTTCATAAACTCAAACTTCTATAACTTTTTTTCTGTTTAACTTTCTTAATTTAGGCCATGTCCACACGGACACGGGTATTTTTATAACCGGAGTTTTTCCTCCTGCGTTTTTGAAAAAATCTCTGTCTACATGAAAACGCAAAAATATGCTATCAAGCGCCGTCAAGAGCATTCCACACCAGCAGGCGGCGATATAACCCTAACCGTAAAGCTACGTTGGCCAATCAGAAGCCGTCAGCGGCGCACAATCTGACGTCAAACACAGCGGATAACGGCGCACACTTTGACGTCGCAAGGCAAAAACTCCGGTTTTACTGTCTACACGACAACACTGCAACCGGCGTTTCTGAAAATCCTCACCCTGGCAGGGGTTTTCAAAAATGTTCGGTTTCAGTGACCTGATAGTGCGTTTCCGTGTGGACGAACGGGCGAACCGCGTAAAAAAAGTCACGGTTATAAAAATACCCGTGTTTGTGTGGACAAGGCCTTATTTAACTTCTACAAAAATCTGCCAAATGTCTTCTTAAAAACAAGACCAATCTTACATCTATATTCCAAAGCATATAAAAAAAACAAAAAAAAAAACAGGATCCACGCGTAGAATGCCATCCATATACCATCGTGTCAATTCTCAATTGATTTTGATTAATATGCGCGAGGGAGGGAGAGCAAGACAGTTTGAAGACGGTGAGAGTGTGTGCACATGGCCGGAGGAGGGGTCTCTCGTTCTTTCAGTAACATGCGACCTGTCACAAGCGCAGTTGTCAGTCATCATCACTCACTGATCAAATAAGGCTTTCTTTGGCGGGATAAAAATTCGCTTTGGCGGCCGCCAAAAAACGCAATATGTGGCGGCCGGTGTTGATTCTGTGGCACACCACCACAAATTAGTCTATGTGTGGGAAACACTGAAGTGTGCATCCGGTGTGCGATACCTCGAGTTGTCCTAGACACGGCTCGGTGCTGCGCTTCTCGTCCGGTGTGCGACCCCCTTTACTCCCCTGTCACTCCCTATGGTCACTCCCTACATTGCTAGGTTACCAGAGAGTGAGTGCCTTTGTTCATGCAACCAAACTTGCTTCGCAACCTCTGGTTTCTTCCGACGAATAATTTTTTTTATCGAATGTTATATAGAACACGTTTTTTATTGATATCGATTAAGTGTCTATCGCAATACATATCGTTATCGTTTTATCGCCCAGTATTAGACGGTATAGGGTCTAACATACATGTTGTCGATTTAGATGATGTAACGAGTTTGCTAATTTTTTTCCTCTCCTACAGCAACAAATTAATCAAATTAATCACATTTTTCCTCAGGGAGACTACAATCCACTCCCTGATGCAATACTCTAGTAGACGGTCGCATAGTTTTGTCCCTGATATTATCGATCTTATAAGTGAAGTCATTATTGCTGTGTTGCTTGGAAACTTCTGGGCTTGAAGCTTTCTTTTTCATTAGTTTAGCCACTGTTTCAAATAAATGACTAGGATTGTGTTTATTTTCTTCTAGAAGGGTTGAAAAATAAACAGATCTAGCAGCTTTTAAAGCCTCTCTGTAAGCAATCGAGCTCTCATTCCATTAAATTTGAAATACCTCTAGTTTTGTGTTCTTCCAGTTGCGCTCCATTTTTCTAGCTGCTCTCTTAAGGGCCTGGGTGTGCTCGTTTTACCACAGCATTGGACTAATTTCTTTAATCTTCTTTAAGCGCAATGGAGCAACTGTGTCTAAAGTGCTGGAAAAGCAAGAGCAATCTTGCAAGAGCTGCGTGCCGACACCAACCTCGCTCTACGGGCGACGAAGGTGACCACACGCTCCCTGGGTCAGGTGATGTCCACATAATGTGGTCCAGAAAAAAACTGACTTAGCCTGGTTGATATGCGCGAGGCTGAGCGAACCCACTACCTCAACTCCCCATATCCCAGACTGGCTATATAACTTCCCAACCTGTCCCGCTGGGTCGCGAGAACCTTCAGGCTTGGCTACGCGATACAGTTTGCGCGGTCTCCTCCCCACTTCAGGGGAGTCTGCTTCACTATGGTCGGTGGCAATGCCCCTGTCATGAGAGCGGAGGTCGCCACCCTACTGGCGAAGGGTGCGATCGAGACTGTCCCTCCAGCCGATCGACCTGAAGGACGCCTACTTCCATGTCTCCATTCTTCCTCGACACAGACCGTTCTTACAGTTTGCTTCGAGGGGTGGGCATACCAGTATGCGGTTCTCCCATTCGGGGTAGCCCTGTCTCCTCGCATCTTCATGAATGTCGTCGAGGCAGCCCTTGTGCTGCTACGGAAACACGGGGTTCGCATCCTGAACTATCTCGACGACTGGCTGATCCTAGCTCACTCTCGAGACCAGGTTTGCGAACAAAGGGACCTAGTGCTCCGGCACCTAGCTCGTCTTGGCCTTCGGGTCAACTGGGAGAAGAGCAAACTTTGCCCCGTGCAAAGGATCTCTTATCTCGGTATGGAAATCGACTCGGTCGCCATGTGCGCGCAGCTTACGAGCGCGCGCGCAGTCAGTGCTGACTTGCCTGAGACAATTCGAGGGCAAGAGTGCGGTTCCACTGAAACTTTTTCAGAGGCTCCTGGGGTATATGGCATCCGCAGCAACGCTGCTCGGATTGCTTCATATGAGACCGCTTCAGCACTGGCTTCGTGATCGAGTCCCGAGGTGGGCATGGCAACAAGGCATGCTCTGAGTACCAGTTACTCCGGCCTGCCATCAGACCTTCACCCCGTGGACGAACCTCAGCTTTCTACGGGCCGTAGTGCCCTTAGATCGAGTTTCCAGGGATGTTGTCTCAACAGATGTCTCCACCACGGGCTGGGGCGCCATGTACAATGGACATGCTGCCGTGGGCTCCTGGACTGGACCCCACCGCCTTTCGCATGTCAATTGCCTCGAGTTGCTGGCAGTACGTCTCGCTCTGCACCGCTTCCATGCATTGCTCAAAAACCAGCACGTACTAGTCCGATCAGACAATACCGCGACAGTAGCGTACATCAACCCAGTCGGTTCAGCTGATTTGGGATCAGTTCGGGGACGCTCAGGTAGATCTGTTTGCCTCCCACGACTCGTCTCACTGTGCACAGTTTTAATCCCTGACGGAGGGCATGCTCGGCACGGACACACTGGCGCACAGCTGGCCGCGGGGCCTCCGCAAGTATGCGTTTCCCCCAGTAAGCAGGTCATCTTGGTTGCGTCTCATTGGCCCACCCGGACCTGGTTCTCCGAACTTGTACTCCTTGCAACAGCACCTCCCTGGCCAATTCCTCTGAGGAATGACATACTTTCTCAGGGACGGGACACCCTCGTCCCGATCTTTGGAACCTCCACGTGCGGCTGCTGGACGGGCAGCTAACATCACTTCCGCTAGAGTGTCCACTAGACATGCCTATGCGTTGAAGTGGAACCTCTTTGTCTCCTGGTGCTCTTCTCATCGAGAAGACCCCAGAAAATGCCAGATTAGTGTCGTGCTTTCCTTCCTGTAAGACGGGTTGGAGCGAATGCTGTCTCCCTCCACCATAAAAGTGTCTGTTGCCGCTATCGCCGCACATCACGACGCAGTCGAAGGTAAGCACGATCTGGTAATCAGGTTCCTGAGAGGAGCGAGGAGACTGAATCCTCCTCGCCCTCCTCTCGTTCTCTCTTGGGACCTCTCAGTGGTTCTAAATGCCCTGCAGAGTGCTCCCTTTGAGCCTCTGCAATCAGTGGAGCTTAAAGGGCACCTATTATGACATTTAAAATGTTCCTAATGTTGTTTAGGGAGTCCCTAACAACAGTTTTACATGCATGCAATGTCAAAAAACACTTTTGTTTTCGTATAATATGCATTTATTTTTACCTGATTTGCTCACCGACTCCCAAATGATTCGTTCAACGACTCATTTTTCCAAACCCCTCCTTTGCGCGACGCTAATCTGCGATTGGTCAGATGACCCAGCAGTGTTTACAGAGATGATACTTATTGTTTAACACGGAGTACAATGATGCTTTTATCAATTAAATCGTGTTATAATAATGATTATAGTCCACTGCTTTGTAGTTTGTAGTAAAAAACTAAAAATAAGATAAAGAATTTAATGTTATGTTAGCGAGCATAGCCCAGAGTTCATATTGTAAAAGCACAATCAGTCTTTGTTTGCATTAGCCCGATGCATAAACATAACGTTTTTACAAAAAAAAAAAATGCAGTTACGTTACTACGAGGTATTATTCTATTCTTTAAGACAACTCCGAAAACAACGACAAACACTTCACATATCTCAATACAATTGTCATTGAAGACCTAGAAGCTAAACGGTGCTTACTCAACAAACAAAATAATAATTAAGCATGCTACATAAAACATAAAAGCAACAATTATTAATAACACTTACAGGTTGTGATACGGAGGAGGAAGCTGATGCAAATACACTTAGAAATGAACCTTCCTTCAATATCAGTTTTGCATATCCAAGTTTGATTGCATTTAAAAAGCAATCGTCTTCAAAATGGCGCGAACAAAGCACAAGGCTCGGACTATACTTCTGTGGTTATATGAATTGTAGCCACTTAGTCTTCAAATGCTCCTCCTTGGGCAGATGAAAAAAGTTGGCTTTTGAGTCGCACTTCAGAACACAGCGTCTCGTCGCCATGATATTTTCCCTGGCCTTGGAGCGCAATAAGTGGGCGTATCATATTCAAATAACTTGACAAGTTGACGTCATCTAGTCAGAGAAAAAGCTTCGGTCTTCTAACGATTCATAAAAATGACTTCGAGTCGACTCTTACTTTTGAAAGACAATAACTTTATATACGGTGCACTTTCATATTTCAAACTTTGCAGGATGTTTTTGTTCACTTAGATCTATGTTACACACTACCTGAAAGGTAAATTTCAAAATTCCATAATAGGTGCCCTTTAAGTTCATGTCAATAGAGACAGCGCTCCTGGTTGCATTGGCCTCCATCGAGAGGTTAGGGGACCTGCACGCATTTTCTGTAGACGAAGCGTCCCTGGAATTCGGGCCGGCCTATTCTCACGTGATCCTGAGACCCCGGCCTGGATATGTGCCCAAGGTTCCCACCACTCCCTTCCGGGGCTAGGTGGTAAACCTGCAAGTGCTGCCCCTGGAGGAGGCAGACCCAGACTTGGCACTGCTCTGTCCAATACATGACCTCTGTGCTTACGTAGACAGAACGCAGTGTTTCAGGACCTCAGACCAGCTCTTTGTCTGTTATGGTGGGAAGCTGAAGGGAAAGGCTCTCTCCAAACAAAGGTTGTCCCACTGGATAGTGGACGCCATTGCTTTAGCATACCAGCAGCAAGGTCGACCGTGCCCCCTTGGTGTGATGGCCCACTCCACCCGGAGTGTGGCCTCCTCTTGGGCTCTAGCGCATTGCGCCTCGCTAACAGACATCTGCAGAGCTACAGGCTGTGCGACACCCAACACATTCGCCAGATTCTACAATCTCCGAGTAGAGCCAGTGTCCTCCCATGTGCTCGCTTCAACCAGCCGGTACTAGGACCCGCTCAGGTGTCTTCGCTTGCTCGCCATTTTACTCTACAGACTGGATACGTGCGATATTCTCCTCAGGTGAGCCTCACAAGCCCTGAGTTCCTCCAGCGCTGTTGATGTCAATGCCAGAGTTATGCCCCCGGCAGCTTTCGCAATTGGCTAGGTGCTGCCATGTGCATGGTTCCCCCTTTGGGTGTGTATTTCCACTGTCAGATCATGTGTCTTTCCCTTGGCAAGCCACTCTGCCACCCCTGGGGTTAAAATATTCACCCCAGTGTTCTCCGTATGCACCCCCCCCCCCCCCCCCCACTTCGGGCAGGCACTGATTGCATATTTCCACTGAGATATGCTTCCCAGTGTACCTTGGTATTCCTGTGTTAAGTAGGAGTCCTTCGTCCTTGCTAGTCTCACGACAGGGAGCTCAGACTTACGCAGGGCACTGGAAGACAACCGAGGTGGCGTGATTGGACTGGGAACCCCATTTCGTCGCCATTCGACGTAACTCGAAGTGACAACGAAAGGGAACATCTGATTCCCTGAGTAAGGAACGGAGACGTTACGTCTCCCTGCCCCGTCCGTTGTATCGCTAGAACAGCATGAGTTCAGTCTTGGCTCCTCAGCGAAGAAACATATCTGCATGTTGTGGCGTCCTCCCTTTTATACCCACGCAGTGGGGCGGAGTTACGCTATGCAAATCCCGCAGACCCATGGCATTTCCTTGCCATTGGCTCGTTTTATTTCTTTCGAAGATGATAGGCTTCTAAGCGAACCCCATTTCGTTGTCATTCGAAGTCACGTCTCCGTTCCCTGCTCAGGGAACGAGGGTTACATCCGTAACCGAGACGTTTTTAAAGCTTTTTAACAGTTATAGCGCCACCTATGGTCCAACTTCCATAAAAGACTGCATGCTTCTTTGGAATCATATGATGCATGTTCTCACCCAATTTCGTGAAGTTTTGAGTTTTCTTTTGGGATAGGATTTTGAGTATATTTTGCCATGCCCATTTTCTAAATGACAATGTTATAGCTACCCAAATAGTAAGTTTAAACATTTGTTTAGATAATTATTGACCTAGAGAGTCCAGAGAATTGAACTGCTGGTATATTGAGCTTGAGTGAAAAACCTAGGACTAGTTTGCAAAAGTAGTTTTTTCAACAAAACAAAACAAATACCCGAAAATTTTGCCAGGATTCATGAGCGATTTTGTACTTTTCACTGCTATATCGCCCCCACCAGCCTTGGTGACATTGTAGATGGTGTGAGTATTACAAGCCCTCAAAGTTTTGAAGTTTTGAATGCCTAACACCGTGTCCTAACTACACTCGACGCGCGATAAAAGTTTTATTTTCCATGTTAATCAGAGTTTTTGTCCTAGCCAGCCGCGTCGCGATGATTCTATTTTAGAAACGGTTTCTATTTTTCTGCGACGTTGCGCTGGAACAACAAAAACAAAGTGTGGCAATGATAATCTCAGGGACTGTTTATGTGCTTTATTTAATGTTAAAAGAGTGAAATGTGACTTTGAATATCATTTAGTGCTCCCAACTTTGTAGCTGTAAAAGCAACAATGGATAATTCATCTCATATCTTGAAATTAAACAAATGGAAACAAGAACGTCAAACTGTGAAGAAACAAGTGTATTATATGACAAAGATTGTTTTAGTATCCTATGTATTTTAATAATGTTTAAATGGTGTAATATTTGTGAATTTGATTATGTAGCTACTTATCCAATTTCTTGCGAGTGCCATCAATATTACCCTCTGGTGCTGTGCACTTGCCGCGAGAGCCCGCCCACACGCTGTTCTGATTGGCTGTGGCTTTTGATTGATTTGTACGCATCTCGCAGTCGCGTCGCGTCTAGTGTGGACAGACAAATTATTTGTTGCTGGATTTTATCGCATCGCATCTGGTTAGGACACGGTGTTATGGTTTGGTCTGCCCAATCACTTTCAGTGGAGAATGGTGATCCTAGGAAAATTTAACAATTACAATAGGGTTTCAGCGCTACACGCTTGAACTACTAATAACATTATACATGTTATTGAAACCAACATGTGGTCCCAAACCCTCACTGAATCTGTGAAGAACACGAGTGGCTCAAATAAGATATTATGTTTCTAGAAAAAGACCCTTTTCTGACTCTTGAGAACCCCTGAGCTACAACCTAGAGTTCATAGAATAAACTTATATAAACTTAGCAAAATTTGCAACCCTGTTACCAAAGTGCTGCTTGTAAAGAAAGTACTCTCTCTCTCAAAACCATCACTAGTGGTAATAATTACAAGGATTTTGCAGGGATGTTTGATGACAATGTCATTTAAAATTAGCCGTCATGTTTATTATTCATTAATTTTAGTCATTTTCTTTTTACCAAAAAGGCTCAAACATGTGAAACATGTGAAACACAATTTTGTCAAAACAAAAAGGAAGCTGAGGTGGGACATATTAGAAGGAGGACACATTCTCATTGTTTCACTGGACAAAAAAAAAAATCTATAAGCATCCAGTGAGAGACTGTCAAGAGTAAACTAACATCTTGATGACCTCAACACTATACACATAAAATAATTTTTATTTCATGGGGCCATGAGCCATCAGTTAAGTGATCTCCCTTACTGCTTTAATATTTCATTCTGTTTATTATTTATTTATTTTTATTGAAAATTACACACAAAAAATACCATAAATCAATTACAAAAATCGATGCAATTTCCCCCTAGTTTACTTGTCGAATGCTGATTGGCTGCTGGTGTATTGCTGTAGTGATGTGTGATTGGTTTGTTGATGACCTTGCAGAGAATCTAAGATAATAATAGTTTCATTTTATTACTGCTGCAATGAATCATATTCTATTCCCCTGCGGTCAGCGCAGAGTGATGCAAATCAAATCAAACACACACACACATTTACTTCCAATATCAAATTGAGCTCACTCTCTCCCACACACATACCAAGAAGAACTCACTCAAAAAAAAAAAAAAAAAAAATAGCAGACGGACTCATCAATATATAAACATGTTTAGCATTCATATCTAGCTATTTTTCTCTGCTCCAATGATTTTATCATCCTACCGAATCCATAACAAACAACAACCAAAACAAACCTTGCTGCTTGTCCCGATCTGATACTGACAGACCTTTAGAGCAGCTGATTCACTTTGACTCCATATTCCTGTCAGTCAGTCTTCTAATCTCCCGTATGAATTAAATATGTCATGTAGTGCATGTCTGAGGCCAGCGGAGCAGAGAACGGTGTTTGAATCTTGAGTACTCACGTGAACTTTATCTTTGAACTGCTGAGGGGAACATGCAATAGAGTTCTGACTCTGGCTCACTATCTTCACAAAGAGACACAGGAGCAAACAAAACATACGTACATGCAACAAACAATAATAATTTACTTTTAATTAATATATTTCCCCATATCGTTTTACATTGTTTTTCCCCACAAAGATGGCAATATCCAAAATCATTGTCTTTGTGGGGACAAGTTTTGGTCCCAATGAGGAAAACAGCTTATAAATCAAACAAAGTGATGTTTTTTGAAAATGTAAAAATGCCGAAGGTTTTCTGTGATTGGTAGGTTTAGGGGTAGGGTTAGTGCTAGTGTAAGGTGATAGAATATACAGTTTGTACAGTATAAAAATCATTGTGTCTATGGAAAGTCCCCATAAAACATGAAAACATTATGTGTGTGCATGTGTGTTTGCATGTGTTCGTGCGTGCGTGTGTGTGTGTGTGTGTGTGCAGCCTGATCTCATGAAAATTAGTCTCTATAGCACACATTGTTTATCGTGCAATTTATACGCGAAAATGAGTTTTTACGGGGCATATGATACGCAGTTTTTGCGTGCATTTGATAGGCCTATGCGCTTCATTGCGTGTAATACACACGAACCCCACACCACTAATCGGAACCAAACGTATACAGACGCACCCCCTACCACTACTAAACCTACCCTAACAAACCTATGCGTATCCTATGCACGTAAAAAAAATTTGTGCGTATACATTGCACGATGTATTTGGAAAATTAATACTTTTATATATACGTTTATAACAAGGATGCATTTAGTTGATCAAAATTGACCGTAAATACATTTATAATGTTTAAAGAAAAATCTATTTCAAATATCTTTTGAACTTTCTATTCATCAAAAATTCCCGGATTTTTTTTTTATCATGGTTTCACAAATATTTCAAATATTAATAATAATAAGATCAAACCAGCATATTTGAATGACTGACTTTTGAAGAAGTAACACTGAAGACTTGAGTAATGATGCTGAAAATTCAGCTTTGATCACAGTAATAAATTACATTTTGAAATATAATAAATAAATACAAATATTTCAAATATACAATAGAAATCATTTATTTTAAATTTTAATAATATTTCATAATATTACTGTTTACTGTGGTACTTTTTTACCACATTAATGTAGCCTTGGAGAACATAAGAGACTTCTTTAAAAAATTACAATTACAAAAAGGATTTGTTTGTCAGAGTGATCCAATATTCGATTAACATATTGCAATGGACCAACAACTAATCTTAAATACAAGCAGGAAAATTAATCTTAACCAGGCAAGTGGCTAGTGCTTTATGGTGCATAAAGTGAACAAGTTTGAGTAAACTCATTCCAAGTGTTTACAGACCTCACTTCACCTCCAAAGTTACGAGAAGCATTTCTTGGTCTATCGGAACCGTTAGAGATTGAAGTGGTGGAATTGCAGGATTTCCTCAGGAGATTGTGGACATATTGAGGCCTTAGGACACAGAGAACACAGGTCAACAGCGCATTGAGCAGATGGAGGTTTCATCCAGGATGGTCTTGGGTTGTACTTTGCTCTTGCTCTTTGCTGACTTAGAAATGGGAGAAATGCGCTTCATTTATAATGACCTAAAAGGTACCTCCTTTCCAAAAGGCATCTTTAGGTTTTGATCATTATCTGCGAATTAGTGCATTTGACATGAAAATTATGATTTATAATTCCAGGTTTTTACTGGCTTTCCGTGAAAGGATCAACACATTAATTTTACGAAATACTGATAAAATTCCTCTTAAATTATAAATTATTCTTAGGAATGCATGGTATATCAGTACCACATTGGTTAATGGTCGATTTATTGCCCGAACATAATACCTAAAAAACCATTAGCACCACAAAACGGCTCAAAGCTATCACTTACGAAACAATAATGTAATATTTGATGACTGAATACAGTAAGTGCAATTCACCTTTATTCCAGAAGGTAGCAATGTCTGATACACAATGATGAAGTGATACTTCACTCATAATTACTGCAGGCAGAAAACAAAAGAATAGGAACTATCATCAAATCTTGAAATGGCTCAATGATTTAATGAAGAGGAAGTGCTGAACACAATCAAATATTAGTGTCACTGTCACTTGATCCTGGATCTGGTGAAGATGATGTCAGCGATCAAAATATTGATTTAGAAGAAGTTGAAAATTATAGTTTTGAGATTGCGAATATAACCCAGATGCTGAATGTACTGGGAAACGAGCTCTGAAGAGGACAGATGACGATGATATAAAACATCTGCTCAAAACGAGCCCTTTCAAGCTACAAAAGGTAACAAAATATGCTTTATTTTATTCTTCTGAAATTGTTACTCTAATATCAGGAGAGTTTTATATTATAGCGACAGGTAGTGATCCATCTATGTTATAGATCCAGGTTGCTAATGACCCGAATATGTAATAATGATTGGCAAAACATTCATGCATTTAAGGGTTAAAGAGCTCAAGCATTTAATAAAGCAAGAGACCACAAAACTGCAGCACACTTAGAATTAACAGAACAATATTGACTGATGGAGTGGATGCTAATATAGTTATCGTTATATGTATCTTTATAGTTATCATTCTAGGTGTTAAGAGGCTTTGAAACCTTTTTTTGAAAAAGAAGAAGAAGCAGCCATATGGATTGTTGATATATGTGTGATGTCACAATAATTTAATATGTTGCAAAAGGCCGTATTGCTGTATTCTGAGTGAGAAGATGGATTTCAAAGAATTTGCCAGTGGCTCTGCTAAAGGTCTGCTAGGAAGCCAGTCCTTGAAAAAGCTGCCGAGAGAACTCTGGGTCACATTACAAACTGTGGAGGGTGAAAAGGCACTGGGCATTATTAGCACCGTCCCAGCAGGGTTTCAAGTCTGGTTTAAGGATAGCACATGCCTGGTGTGCTTAGTGGTGGTTTCATTGAAGAGTTTCTGCTTTTCAACAGGAGATCATTATTCTTGTCCACAGGAAATTAAAAACTGGTGACCAGGATCGCTTCTTTGTTCAGTTTGCAAGTTCCTCCCTATAGGCTCTGGTCAGCAAGCGGATGTGGGCAATAAAATGATGAGGTGGGCATTTGTCAAATATCTGTCATTTTGAAAAAAATAATAATAACATAATAATAACAACAACAAATAAATAAATAAAAAATGCAAATGACACACACACATACACAGGGTGGGTACTGTCGCCTCACAAAAAGAAGGTCCCTGGTTCGGGTCCCAGCTGAGCCAGGAGGCAAGGATCCAATTGCAATATACATATATTAAATACAGATAAAAATACAAAAATAAACTCAAACACATGGGAACCAAAGAAAAACAAGAAAGATTTTGCTTGGGCCCCCCAAAAGGCTTTTCTCAGCTGCTGTTTACTCTAGTTAAAGGTGCAGTAAGCAATTTCTGAGATACACTGTTGATAGCAAAACACACTTGTAGCCAATCAGCAGGCGTGTCCACTCATGATGGAGGAGTAGAGAGAGAGAGTGAGCCAATCAGCATAAGGGGTGTGTCCACTCATGATGGAGGAGGAGAGAGAGAGTGAGCCAATCAGCATAAAGGGGTGTGTCCACTCATGATGGAGTAGGAGAGAGTGAGCCAATCAGCATAAGATGCGTGTCCACTCATGATGGGGGAGGAGAGTTAGCCAATCAGCAGTGGCAGGCGTGACCACTCATTATGGGGGAGGAGAGAGAGCAAGATGGAGATTTGAAGAAATTGCAGACCTGCCAACCTTGAAGACATTTTATGAGTACTATCTCTCTCCCCCCCCCCCCCCCCCCCCCCCCCCCCCCCCGCGCAAACCTGATAGTACCAGCAGTAAAACTGGTTCTTAAGTAGCACCAAATCATTGCAGGGTCTAGAACGGAGCCAAGTAAGAACCGCTTGCGTCAGGGGCTGGGGGCGGGGTTACCGTGGTCCGTGACCAACAAGACGAATAGAAACTTGTGACCGCCATTTTTAAATAGCAGCTAGTCGAGCTAATAGCAGCTTGATTATAATATCCGTCTATGTAAGTTACGGCGAGCTGCACGAACGCGTTGGATTCCGATGTATTTTTGCAATCCCATGAGGATCCATAGTATTGCAACGTCCGTTATTGTTGATGGCTTGTTCGAGATGCATCGGAGCGGCGCGGACCGATCAGAGCTCCGGGAGTATTTGGAGAGATACGACTCCTTGTGCTTTTGATCGCTTTCGCAGTGCTTTGATGTCACGCAGCGATCGGTCTGCGAGAAGCCGAACCATCTCGAACAAGCCTGGTGTGTTTTTGTTTGGCGCTGCCGCGCTAGCGTTGCTGGGCAACATGAGATGTATACACAGTGACGTAAGATCTGGCTCTGTTTTGGCTCTCTAGCCTGTGGAAAGGCAAACCGGTTCTTAGAAGAACCGTCAGTAGAACCAACTCCGAACCGGCTCTAGCTCTAGCTCTGAACTAGCACCTGGTTCTTGTTGGTGGAAAAGGGGTATTAGCCTTCTGAATTACACTGCGCAAACCAAAAGTAATACTAACCCACTGGAGGAAGAAGGGTTGGTTCTCCACAAAACATAAAATATTCATTTTTTCGTGTTCGCATTTATTAGGAAAAAACAATGTTAGGGGCGTGACAGTTCTCCGTTACGGACATGACCGCTCTGAAAGAGGCACTAACTGCACAAACAGAAAGCACAAAGCCTTTCTTTAAAGTGAATTTCGTTTTGTATACATTTTATCTTACTTTTAATCCATGTTTCATCAAGCAATTGTCTGGATTGAATAAATAAGAAGTAAACAAGAAAACAAGAGATAATCACGACACGGAGGCGCCGGCGTCAACTAACGTTAACGTTAGAGCTCGCCTCATAAAGCAACCGAAACTCAGCGTCTACTTGACTCGCATACCTGTCTAGCTGCTACTTTTAAACAGAACAATTCAAAACGAAAGAAAACAGACTGCTCTCTGCTTATGTAATCCGTATAAAATGTGCATTTCTCTCTGGCGCCTTCACTACTGCGAAGATCGCGAGACAGCATCTTCAACTTCATCTTTTCAGCCGACACGACACTGATACAGGAAACACTTGTTTATTAATAAACAATTAAAATATCTCCTTTCTATATTTGACATTATTTGTAATCATTACTTTTGCCGGTTCTTTGCGACAGCTTTTAGGTGCGTTATTGGCTAGGTATCTTATCCGGCTAGTTTGGCTTGCTTGAGGCACTGAATTGAGCGCTGATCGCGAAGCATGTAAACAAGAGGGGTAGGTGGGCGGCGGGTTAACATGCAGCGCTCTGATTGGCCGAAAGCTTTTCACTCCACTTAAACACTGTGGCTCAGCGCGGCAGAATCAGCATCATAGATAGATTGCATAGAAACTGAAATCGGCGAAATGCGAGAAGCAACAAAATGCGTACCCAGAGAGCAGCCAATCGTACAAGCGTAGTTATGGGTCAAAATGCGTGCCGAGTACGAAAAATGCGTACATGTTGGCAGGTATGAAATTGTGGAAAGAGAGATGGCTGAGAGACATTACAAAAGGCAAAAGCTCAGAGGAATATCAAAGGCAAGAGCTGGAGAGACCTAAACGGTAATGTCTGAAACCGGACACAGAGGTTGCATTGAGTAAAGTTTCACAGAACCGAGATATGATGTTGTTGATTTCAAATATAAACAGTGTTTCTCAGAAATTGCTCACTGCACCTTTAAGTCCACTTTTGTTCTCAAAAAGCAAGACTTTTAACGCAATAGAAAATGTTAAACTCAGACAGGGGGTCAGAGATATTTCTCGTCTGCATTTTCAGGTCAACCTACTCTAATTTTTTTCCACTATTATGCTTTTTCGATTATATTACATCTGCTGACATCTACACCGTGCAGCTGTGATAGTGTGGTGATCCTCATGTCATGCATTGTGTCTGCTTGATGGTTGACTACATAAAAAGTTGCTCTCTTTCTCTGTCAGTCTCTCTCTTTCCCTCAGTTATTTATTTCCCTCCATGTGAATAATTCAGCAAGCGTGCTAGTGGATATTTGTACATCCTGTGGGGTTTCTTATCAGCGGAACATTAAGTGGTGTTTGCCTTTAATGAAAGCCTGCGCTCTCTCTGGCAGACTCCAGCATATGTTACTCTGCGTCGAGTCACAGAGAAGGGGAACTGCTGCAGACCTGATCATTATCTTATTAGTGAGCAAAACTCAATTACCTGGCATTCTCAGAGATCTAATACACACAAAACAGGAAGAACAGCGTGTCAGTATGTCAAGAACACACACCGAACAGTCACTGGTACTAAAACTCAGACAAGCTCTAATGAACAGAGGCTGTAATGGAGAAAGAGCAGATATTTTGGAACATTTGCTACATGCTTTGGTTCATTTAACTCCTTCAAGGATTCCAGATGCATAAAAAGTCTTACATATACACACATACATTAGTATTTTTTTTAATTGATGTTTTATGAGAGGTCATGTAAATATATGTATACGTACAAGTTTTAATAGAAATTACATATAAAAAGGCACTTTAAGGAATAGTTCACCCAAAAACAAAAATTAGCCCAAGATTTACGGACCCTCAAGTCATCTTAGGTGTGTATGACATTCTTCTTTCAGACGAATACAATAGGAGTTATATAAAAACATGTCCTGGCTCTTTCAAGCTTTATAATGGCAGTGAATGGCCGATTCTGTTTTGAAGTCCATAAAAGTGCATATATCCATCATATAAGAACTCCACATGGCTCTGGGGGGTTAATAAATACCTTCTGAAGTGAAGTCTGTGTAAGAAAAATATCCATATTTAAAACTTTATAAAGTAAAATAACTAGCTACCGACCAAACGAAAATACGGATTCCACTTAAGTCTAAAGCGCAGCTTATGCGAGTAATGCGACTTATTGCTGATATTTACGCTACAACATCACGCCATTACGCTACTTCCGACGTCACAAGTTGTGCTTTAGACGTAAGTAGACTGCTTATGGCCGGAATTTTACTCTATAGCGTGTCAAATGTGAATATTTGGTAACACTTTACTTGAAGGGGTGAGCATAAGACTGTCATGGTTGTCTTAATATGAAGGAGGGTTTATGCATGTTTATGACAACTGTCATTTAGTGTCATTCGCTCAATTATGACATTTTTAATGCAAATATGACATTGTTTAAAGGGCACCTATTATAGAATTTTGAAATTTACCTTTCATGTAGTGTGTAACATAGATCTAAGTGAACAAAAACATCCTGCAAAGTTTGAAATATGAAAGTGCACCGTATATAAAGTTATTGTCTTTCAAAAGTGAGAGTCGACTCTGAGTCATTTTTATGAATCGTTAGAAGACCGAAGCTTTTTCTCTGACTAGATGACGTCAACTTGTCAAGTTATTTGAATACGATACGCCCACTTATTGCGCTCCAAGGCCAGGGAAAATATCATGGCGACGAGACGCTGTGTTCTGAAGTGCGGCTCAAAAGACAACTTTTTTCATCTGCCCAAGGAGGAGCATTTGAAGACTAAGTGGCTACAATTCACTATACCACAGAAGTATAGTCCGAGCCTTGTGCTTTGTTCGCGTCATTTTGAAGACGATTGCTTTTTAAATGCAATCAAACTGGGATTCGCGAGCCGGCTGATATTGAAGGAAGGTTCAGTTCCAAGTTGCATCAGCTTCCTCCTCCGTATCACAACCTGTAAGTGTTATTAATAATTTTTGCTTTTATATTTTATGTAGCATGCTTAATAATTATTTTGTTTGTTGTGTAAGCACCGTTTAGCTTCTAGTTCTTCAATGACAATTGTATTGAGATATGTGAAGTGTTTGTCGTTGTTTTCGGAGTTGTCTAAAGAATAGAGTAATACCTCGTAGTAACGTAACTGCATTTTTTTTTTTTTTGTAAAAACGTTATGTTTATGCATCGGGCTAATGCAAACAAAGACTGATTGTGCTTTTACAATATGAACTCTGGGCTATGCTCGCTAACATAACATTAAAATCTTTATCTTATTTTTCGTTTTTTACTACAAACTATAAAGCAGTGGACTATAATCATTATTATAATACAATTTAATTGATAAAAGCATCATTGCACTCCGTGTTAAAAATAAGTATTATCTCTGTAAACACTGCTGGGTCATCTGACCAATCAACGCAGATTAGCGTCGCGCAGAGGAGGGGTTTGAAAAACGAGTCGTTGAACGAATCATTTGGGAGTCGGTGAGCAAATCAGGTAAAAATAAATGCATATTATACGAAAACAAAAGTGTTTTTTGTCATTGCATGCATGTAAAACTGTTGTTGGGGACTCCCACAACAACATTAGGAACATTTTAAATGTCATAATAGGTGCCCTTTAAGATATCTTTGTTATGACACCTTGGCATAAACCAATACATCATAACCTGTCAGTGTCTTGGTAATGACAACTTGACAATACCAAGACAACATAAATTGTCATAAATATGTCATAAACATGACATAACAGATTAATGATCAAACTTAAGAAACCAATTAGCTTTATGGGTTAACATTACATTAAACTGTCAGGTGGCTGGTTTTGACATTGGCTGTCATGAGGCCACCTGACAGTTTAATGTAATGTTAAGCCATAAAGCTAAGTGGTTTCTTAAGTTTGATCATTAATCTGTTATGTCATGTTTATGACATATTTATGACAATTTATGTTGTCTTGGTATTGTCAAGTTGTCATTACCAAGACACTGACAGGTTATGATGTATTGATTTATAACAAAGAGATCTCAAACAATGTCATATTTGCATTAAAAAATGTCATAATTGAGCGAATGACACTTAATGACAGTTATCATAAACATGCATAAAACCTCCTTCATATTCATGACATGTGTCATGTCATGATTATGAAGGTGTCATGTCAGTCTTATGCACACCCCTTCAAGTAAAGTTTTACCGAATAGGTATCTTACACAAACGCATCACTTCACTTAAGAAGGCCTCTATTAACCCCTGAAGCCGTGTGGAGCACTTTTATGATGGACAGATGCAGTAAATCATGGGCTAATTAAAATATCTTTAGGTGAATTATCCCTTTAAGTCTTACTTAAGAGTGCTATTTTTGACCCACTTAAGTTCAACTAAACAAGTTAAACTATCACAAGTTTAGAGAGAGAGAGAGTTATTGGAGCGATTAACCTCACAGGGAAACACAAATGTTTCATTCATGTTCACGGTTGTGAAAAACATATTTTGTATTTACAGTGCTTTCCCAAAAAGCCACAGATCCATCTGACACAAGCTCAATTAAAACAACAAACTGCCAATGACAGCGAATCAAGGCTTTACAAACATGACTGGGCTGTGCATGACTCCTTCCTCATCACAAAAACAAACAGCCGTGCCCAGGCGGCAGGAGCCTCTCTTAAGCGTATTGGTGTAAGTAATTGACAAGCAGAAAGAAAGCGCGACTGAACGAAGGTCGTGACGGGTCGCTCGTGTCATTTCTAGCGTTTGTTTACTGCTGGGCTATCGATGCCTCGTCTGAAATCCCCCCCTGGAGATGTGCACTGAATAATGGAAGAGGAACAACACTGGATCAAACAGCCACACGGGGCTCTATCTTCCATCTGTCTCTCGCTCTCTCTGACTCTCGCCTTGTGATCCAGCCCTGTCAAGGTTAAACGGGGAAAAAACGAAACAGGAAACGCAATTCAAACATCGATGTGTTATCGATACAGACCAGGGGTCAACAGCCCTGTCTTTGTGAAGCGGACTGGGCCACTTCATCAGAGAGAAGACCAAACTGAAATGCCAACTTATCATCCACGATATACTGTATGAACGGTGAAACTACAACTCGTTTCCTCATTTAAACCAGCACTGTCTTTTTATGCTTTACTAAACAGTGATCAGTGCTAATAGTTTTTTTTCTACTGATGGGTCAGTGTTTATTTAGATTTTTTTTTATATGGAAAATGATCACTGGCCACAGAAATTATAATATAATAATAGTTTATTTGTTTTTGACCAACGTAACCTTATATTTGACTTGTATTTTAACCTTGTATCATACATATGACACCCCACAGTTAAGATACCAGAGAAATGTCACAATTCCCAATTAACATTTATATACCTAAAAAAACTACTGTACAAGCCTAACTAATATAAGTTTGAACATTATTAAAGACAAGTAAACAGTAAGAAATAAAATAAGAACAAAATAACAAATTATAGCTAAGCAATAGCACAAATACAATAGAAAAAGTTCCAAATTAAATAAACGGGTAATTCATCAATGTCGAAAAGGGCATTCAACAAAACTTGGCTGTCTATGCAGTAGAAAAGCAAAATAAAAGTGTACTAGTACAGACATTGTAACAATACAACGCAAAGGGTTGACAATTGGTGAACATACACTTTTTTTCATGTATAGGGTAGGTCTAACAGTAGTTGGGGATATTCAATTTAATGAATCAATCAATATTACTATTGATTAGCATTACCAAACATGGACGTTTTATTATTATTTTAATTTAATACTGTGAAGCTGCTTTGATACAATCTGTATTGTGAAAAGCGCTATACAAATATTCTTGACTTGACTTGACTTGACCTACCCTTGTAAGAAATACAACAGTATTTGAATAAAGTAATCAAATGTAAAATGGCAATGCATAGTCTTCCCTGTGTAAATTAAGTATAAATGAATAATACAGAAATTAAACTACAGAAATTATTCAGTCAAGAGCAGTTTGTGATTTTTAAAATTATTTTATCAACTGTAATGACACTGCAGCAGGTATATTAGGCTGCTGTCACTTTAATTAAATAATAATAATAATAATTCGTTACATTTATATAGCGCTTTATCTGAGACCTCAAAGCGCTTTTACATAGATAACACAGTCTCACCCCAAAACGTCACATACTGACGGGTCTTTACCATACGGCAACATACGACGAAAAGGGTACCCTTTAACGTCCATGTGTGACGATTAGGGTATGGTTGGGTTTAGGTATGCGTTAGGGTACCACTAGGAGGCGCTGCTGTTGCGCTTATGTCTGTGTCTCATATTGACGTTATAGGGGTACCCTTTTCGGCGTATGTTGACGTATGGTCAAGACCCGTCAGTATATGACGTTTTGGGGTGAGACCGGGCTGACATAGAAGGGGGGGAATCTCCTCAACCACCACCAATGTGCAGCATCCACTTGGATGATGCAACGGCAGCCATATTGCACCAGAACGCCCACCACACACCAGCTTACTGGTGGAGAGGAGACAGTGATGAAGCCAATCAATATATGAGGATGATTAGGAGGCCATGATGGACAGAGGCCAAGGGACAAATTTGGCCAGGATGCCGGGGTTAAACCCCTACTCTTTTTCGAAGGACATCCTGGGATTTTTAATGACCACAGAGAGTCGTTAAACAGGACCTCGGTTTAACGTCTCATCCGAAGGACGGCGCTCTTTGACAGTATAGTGTCGCCGTCACTATACTGGGGCATTAGGACCCACACAGACCACAGGGTGAGCGCCCCCTGCTGGCATCACTAACACCTCTACCAGCAGCAACCTGGTTTTCTCAGTAGGTCTCCCATCCAGGTACTAACCAGGCTCAGCCCCACTCAGCTTCAGTGGGCAACCAGTATTGGGCTACAGGGTGATATGGCTGCTGTTTGAAGACCTGCAAACTTTAAGACCTGCAAACCTAATTTAAACTTTACAAATTTAAGACTGTGCTTATTAGGATACTTGAAACTGGTATTTTGACACACTCTTGTGTGTAGCCTATGTGTCTGTTCAAGCGAGATAAGAATCAATAGAGAACTCAATTTGGTACAAGCATGCTGTTTGAGAAGTGGCTTTCATGCGTACAGAAAACTTCAGGCAGCGTGCACATATCGAATTGAGTTCTCTTTCGCATAATTTTGCATTTGAATGGCTTACAAATGGCTTAATGTGTGAACTGGAAATACTTAAAAACACATGCAAATGATTCATGACAACTTGTTTGTCCAGCCATGATAAAGTGTGTAAAAGCTCAACCAATCAGCTGTCCCGAAGTATGACAACATACAGACATTAAGGTAAGTAAGTGACTGATTTTCATTTCTGGTTGACCCATAAACAGAGAGAGAAAGACAGACAATAAGGGGACAGAAACAGATCTATGTGTGAGTATATTTATGGATCAATAATGCTAGATATGCCATAAATCCCTGTGTAGACAAAAATAGCCCTTACCAATCACAGGACTGACACCCTCGCCTGCAGGACATGCCCTTACAATAAAGCTATTATGCTCAAAACAACCTGCAAAAAGAAGATTCACACCCACAGGCTTATATAGCATTCCCTCTAAAACTGGAATTTTAAACTTAAACCAGTGATGTGTCATTATATATTATTCCAGGCCCAAAAGGTTTTTTTTTTTTCATGTTGTGATTCCAGTTGTATGTATGACTATCTCTGACTGAATTCACAAAAAAGTAACTTACTTCTTTTCATTCAATTTCATTCAGTATCTTTGCCCACCTACTTGTACACCCACTTTACATCACTCACACTGACTTTCTCACTTGCTGAGTTTTAAGAGCGCTGACATATTTCTCTAAGAACAACTATTAATACTGACAGATACTTCTATAATGAGATAGAGAGCAAGAGAGGGAAAGAAAGAAAGCAGAAGGCATGGACAGATGTTCTTTTGTAAAAAAAAAAAAAAAGAGGTTGAGCTTTCTCTAGAAACTGAATGTTAAATTTGTCCTCATTAAAGGTCACAGACTGGGAAGAGCCTGTTCAGAGAAATTCCACTAACACACAACGGCTTACCTCACTACTCCTTAAAATTATTCCAAAATTGACCCTTTTGTACTCTTTTGTTACTGGATGTTCCAAATAAGATACATATTTTATTAGACATCTCAATCCACTCCCTAGTTTATTAGTAAGTATGCGGTATTGGAATGTATCCCTCCTTTGGGCTGTTCCATCTTCTCTTCCATTTGCTCCAGATATATTTTCAGAATGCATGGTGCAAACCAGTGAGCATCAACTCTTCACACAAAGGAAATGTCTTCTTTGGTTTCTCAAGTCATCAGAATTTGAAGACGAGAGCATCTTTCATAATGGAACTTGAAAGGTCCATCAACAGAATTGAAAGGTCCATTAGCTACCAGTAAGGTTTACAATACTTAATTTTCCAAAATAAGTGCTGAAAATGGGTAGCCATGATTCCTAGACCACTGTCATCGTGTAGAGAAATGTGGTTGGTAGCCTCAATGTGCATCCTCGCTATTATGTTGCAGGTAATTGAATCCTTTGTGTCCATATATTTAGGGGATCAAGGCCTTTGCTGGTACCCGGTTTCATGTTCCCAATATACTGATTTACATCAAAGGAGGTTAGGGAGTGGAATGAGACACAGCCGTTCTCTCGTCAGGGCTTTCTGCCATGATGGGCACCACCTGCCCTTTACTTATTGGCTAGGGCAAACATTAGTTTGATCCTCTGACCGTTCTGCCAGCTCTTCCACCTGCCCAAGGGGCAATCTCTCTGTGTATTCTCCCATGAGCACTCACACACACCATGGGAAAAAGCTGTCGCTGTTAGACTGTACCTCGCTGTTTTATTTCTCCAGCTCCACTGTGGCGATCTTCTATGTTCCACTCACTGCAGCCTTTACATATGCATTTGGCAGACATGTATATCCAAAGAGACTTTCAATTCAGTAAACAAAATCAGTTCATGTTGTCAATGGGGATCAAAGAGTAGAGCATGGTACTAGCAACCATAAGCAACTGTTGCGTTATTTTAAGAATATATTCTTCTGAATTAAAAGATTGGCCTGGACCAATGCTGGTAAGTGCTGGATTGGTACTAATATAGTTAATGAACTAGTCTAGCCATGCTGGTCATAGGTGAAAAATGCTGATAAACCGGCAAGGTCTTTCTGGTCAAGCTGGTTGGCCAAGGATTTCTTGCTGGTGAAGCTAGCATGGTCGCACTTTTGAGTCTCTCACACAGAGAAACTAAAAAGACTAAAAAGTTTGTACAATTATACTGACAAAAAGAAACTTTTAACTTATCGCCAAGCAGATGGCTAAATTACAGCACTTACAGAACTTATCTGTATCAAGCTCGCACTGTAGACTTCTCAAGAGTCTTCAACAAAAGAACCGCTATTTTACTAAGTTCTGTTATACATAGCTTAGAGGTTAGAGAAGAGTGATGTCAAGATGCTGGCACCTCATTATTCGTACTTGACTATAAATACGAAAGAAAAAACCTTGAGGCGGTGTAGAGGTGTTTAACTTACTGCTAGCGAAACAATCTTTCCACATTCAATTCTTTATAGTTTATCATTTGTAAGGTCATGTTGGTAAAAAATTTTTTTATAAAGATTCTCAGCGTTCCTCTGCTTTATTTTTACTTAATTACTTTTCAAGGAATAATCCTCTTATTTACTCCCACTTATGGTGTCTCTTACCAGTATGACAGCTTTCAAATCTAAAAAAAGACTAAATCTAGATAAAAGCATGAAGAAGTCCACAGTATTTACAGTAATTCACTGATAGTTTCTTCAAGAAGCAGTTAACCACTGCCACTGATCAAGTCAGTCAAGAGCAAGATCAGTTCAATATGTGAATGAATCATTAGGATGAGTATTGTGAGCTATATCAAACAAGGATCCTTAAAAAGATCCAACTCAAAAGAAAGATTTGTGAAAGAACTAGTGATTGACCATATGGACTTTTTGGATGGCCGATGCTGACATCTTAGAAAGCAGGGTGGTTGATCACACTATTTGATAAATATAGTAAATAACACATGCATAATATTTGCTGCAATAAAATGTATAATTATTTAACATATTTATTAAATTAGAAATAATTCATTGGAAAATATACTCAATAAAAAAAATTAATAAAAAGATTTTTTATACTTTAGATAGAGAATTGTTGTGGTTAAGTATGTAAACCTAGTTCCCTGAAGAGGGAACGAGACGCTGCGTCGGAATGCTGTGGGAACTCCCCTGCGTGATTGCATCATGAAGCACGTATGGAATCAGTCCAATGGCGAGACGGAACGTCATAGGCAGGTGACGTCATCGACCAGGAAACTATAAAGCACCCCTGAATTATAACAGCGCCAGCTTCTGATAGGCTGAAGCAAGTTGATCACGGGAATGTCGGGAGTATGGCAGGGCAACGCAGCATCTCATTCCCTCTTCAGGGAACTAGGGTTACATACGTGGCCGAGACGTTCCCTTTCAAGGGAACTCGAGCTGCGTCGAAACGCTGTGGGAACGGTAATACCCACATCGCCAGAAGAGCAAGTGTCAGTCCGTGTGAAGTCAGTGCGCACATTCAGACGAAAGCACCTGCGCCCCTGGAGTGGAGATGAAGTCAAGATTGTAGAACCTCACAAATGTGTGCGGTGAGGACCAGCCTGCTGCATCACAAATGTCTTGTAAGGAAACTCTTGACAATAAAGCTTTAGAAGCAGCCATACTCCTTGTGGAGTAAGCTCATAAGACATAAACATCTAGGGCAGAGCTGATTTAGTTTCTCTTGGTCTGACGTCAGAAAAGGAGGAGGACATACATCCTGCAGTATAATAGGTCTAACAGTATTAGTTGGGACCTACGGAACAAAGCCTGGCCTAGGACGAAGAAAGGCCTTAACCATTCCAGGAGAGAATTCCAGGCACGAGGGTGAAATTGAGAGTGCTTAAATGTCTCCAATTCTCTTAAGAGACGAGATCACAAGAAAAAAGATAGTTTTAAGAGTGAGTTATTTCGCAGCAACTTTTTCAATGGGCCTGACCGAAGCTAGGTATAGGTATTAATACAAGTTCTAATACAACGGCCAAGTCCCATGTCGGCACCCCTGTGCGGACTGCTGTCCTCAGCCTCAAAAAATGCTGAGGCCTGACCTGCCGCCGAATAAACTTTACCCACCAAAGCCGATGTATTTCTGTGTGGCTTGGTGGGGAATGCCGGTGCTTTGAAGGACGATTCAGTCTCAGGGGAGAGATGGCTCGCAAAGCATCTCTTCAGCCCTGGTCATCGCCCCATAACCGTGCTGTCTAGACTCATGGATATTAGAATATGTTGACAGTTGGGTACTAAATACATGGTATGAAACTGGTCTTTTCCATGACTTAGACACCTCAGTGTTGTGCATGAACGCGTTCAATGAACGACGTTCACTGAACTCGTTCATATTTTCGCCGAACGCTGAACTGAACGAATCACTTTTCATACAATGAACGTGAACGAGAGCGGCGCTCACTCTGGCAGGAATGAGCAGCACGCGCAGTTCACGTTCACGCTCATTTGAAAAGTCAGGTTTTACCAGGGCTTAATTTGAGCCGGGACATGTTCCGTCACCTCCGACATTGGATCTGGAACCTTTTTTATTGGATCCGGCACCTCCTGTGTCACTAAAATGAATTGCTTAAATGAAAATAAATAAATTACTGTTTGTGTAGAGTTCAATGTTTGTGACACATGACTTGCGCGCTTGTTGTACGAGTTGAGATTGCTGTTAGCCTCGATCGTTTCACTCAGGGGAAAAATGTCAAAAAGACAGGAAAGTTTGCTTAACTTTTTCTAATACGCTGGACAGTCAGATCCCAAACAATCAAAAATCGTTTCCGCTGATCAAAAAGGAGACCACGGTGGACACAGTAGCCTAGTATCGATATCTCGTTATTTCGACATAATAAGGGGACATTCTAATCTGCATTAAGCGTTCTTATAGCCTAATGGTTTTCTATGGGAGGAAAATGCTTAACCGTTCATATTATGGGCTCATATGATTTTTTGTACATAGTAGCCTATTTGTTAGGATTTTAGTATCATAATGATTAGGCTTATAAATGCACGCACAATTATCCGTGAACTTGATTTGAATAAATGCCTTTCAACTTGTGTGTGCAAAATTCAGAATTAAATTAATGTGCAGAAATTTGTACAAATAGAGAGTAGGCTATGTAGGCCTACTATACTGTTGTAGCCATTTAAAAAAGCGCGTTTCATATTTGTTAAAATATTATAATGTTATTTTTTTTTCCATTTAGGCTATGTTGATTTATGAAAAGTGAACAGGACGACCGAGATAGGATGCGCAATATGAGACATGGAGCGGGTCAGACATGATTTTGACCGTTGAAGTTGAAGTTGTTATAGAAAGCCTTTCTTTAAAGTGAATTTCGTTTTGTATAAATTGTATCTTAATTTTAATCAATTTTTCATCAACCAATTGCCTGTATTTAATGAATAGGCCGACGAAACAAATATAACGGAGGCGCCCGCTTGCTCACTTGCATTGCACGTGAAATAGAGCACATCCTAACTTAACGAAACTCAGTGTATGCCTCACACAGACATGACAAATACATCAAATACACAAAGCTTGAGATGTTTTTAAACAAAATAATTCAAAACGAAAAAAGAAAAAGGCTACTCTCTGATAATCCATTATTAGGCTTTTTTATGTGCATTTCTCTCTATAAGCGCGTTCACACGGAGATGGCGATCGTCAACTTCATCTTTTCAGCCGAGTCGACACTTTTAGAGAAAACACTTGTTTATTAATAAAATTCAATACACGCGTCACCGGATTTACAGATGCACGCACACATATTATTTCGAAATAACGAGATACTGTGTTGAAATAACATTATTATTAATAATAGCCTACATCTTTGTTAAAAGAATTTAAAAAAATGAACGTGAACTAGTTCATTTTTAGATATGTGAACTTAGTTAATTTAAAAAAAAAAAAAGAACTATGAACATGAACTAGTTCATTATCATCTGTGTGAACTGAACTTTGAGCTAGTTCTTTTTAAGTATGAACGGGCACAACACTGCTCAGTGTAGAGGGCGGGAAAGAACAGCAAGCACCGGCATGGAGGCTGCATGCGGGAAGGAAGAAAGTGTTCATCAAGCTTGCTTTTCAGCCATGACTCTTGTTTATCCGCTGGCCACTTAATTCTTAATTTTTCTACAGCACGAGTGAGCACCTCCACAAGCTCCTCATATGCAGGAGACTGAAGTGATGAGTCTTCAGTATGTCCTGTGCCGATACTAACAACATCCAGCTCCTCAGAACAATACCGGGGCCTCATCCTGGGCGGAAGTAACCGCAGTACGTGCTTCCAAACCCTAAAGTGAAGCACTGGATCTGACAGGTGAAGGCTGAGATGGGGCTTGGCCTGTCTCAAACCCCTCTGTAAGATCCATTTGCGAATGGCCTTCCTTGAAGAGTGATCGGCGTGAGCGCAGCGTTCTTAATGGTAAACGCTCACAGTGTTCATAACCAGCTCCCTCGAGAGCTAACTGGGCATGCTGCACACCCAAACAACACATAGTTGGTGTGTATCCCCACCCATGATATATCGAGTGCAGGAATTTACACACTTTCTATAATGCTGTTGGCTCGCTGTATCGTTTTTTATATATGAATATATGTGATAATACGGACAAAAACACTTTTTTAGACAATGATTCACACGGAGCGCTTGCTAAAGGCACAAAAGCTGGTGCTGTTATAATTCAGGGGTGCTTTATAATTTCCTGGTTGATGACGTCACCCGCCTATGATGTTGTCTTGCCATTGGACTGATTCCATACGTGCTTCATGACGCAGTCACGCAGGGGCGTTCCCACAGCGTTTTTACACAGCTCGAGTTCCCTTGAAAGAGAATCTTAATTCTGAAATATTATATTATTTTTTACAAATACAGAAATAGTTACAAACATGAATAAAAAGGGGGGAAAAACACTACTTTGGGCTACCTTCATAATGTCTTAATGGTATTTTGCATCCTTTTTGAAGCTTTAAATCTCCAGACCCATAAATGTAAATGTGGAAAATAGAGGCTGGCACATTCTACAAAATATGGAAATAAAGTCGTATGGATTTGGTCCAATATGAGACTGAGTAAATGATGACAGAATTTGAGAATTATCAGAAAGAGAAAATGGAAACAAGAGAAACACTTTGCCACCAAAGCCACACAGCTCTGTGAACATGTTCCTACATCATGCTCTGTTGGTTTTTAATATTGTCTCTCTTGCATTTGGCTCTTCGCTGTTTCTTTTCTAAAATCTACATCTGAGGGTAGAGCTTTGTATGGTGTAGCATTGTGTGAACTTGGGCTGTATCTCTCCTTTGTTTCGAATGTTATAACCTTCAAGCATTAAAGTGTTGAATGTATAATTTGGATGATAAAATACTATCCCTGTTTAATAAGCAGAGTCAACTGAAAGTAAACTATTCGTAAGATGATACCCCAGAAAAGTTTAAATACCTTTGTTTTACTCTGTTTGTTTGAGCATCCTAATCAGCCTGACCCAACAACATGGCGTCAACCAATGGTGTGAGTTTGGGGCGGGGCTATCTGTTTGTTTGACCAATAGAATGCAGGGGAGTGTTCAGGAAACCTGTTTGAAAACAGCTGTAATTCTGTTTGCTAAAGCCAGTATCACATCAACTATTTGGCTTTAAAAATTGTAATCTTAAATAATTTTTTGTATGCTGCACTTCACTTTTGCACAATGTCCCACGACCCTATTGTATATAGGACAAGCAGTTTGGAGAATGGTTAACAGATGGATATTTCTCCACTCAAACCTCCTGATTACAATGGAAAATCAGCAGAACGTCCTTGGTTAGAAGAAAAGTCATGGTGTTATTATTGATTTCATGTTGTCTTTAATTGCAAAATAAATCCATTCGGGTTTCATTTTTATTCAGCAAAATTCAATATCCTGTGTTGAAAACATTCAAAACACATTTTAAAAATAAGCCACATGGCACAAAATGTCAGACTGATTGTGTGTGGAATACTTTCTGATAGTTTTAATTGTAAGCACTTGGTGATACAATTCTCAAAGCATAAATGACATACAAAATCCAGCGCCAACACAACAGTGTACACTCAGGTGCTGGTCATAAAATTAGAATATCATCAAAAAGTTGATTTATTTCAAGAATTCAACTTAACAGGTGAAACTAATATATTATATAGACTCATTACATGCAAAGTGAGATATGTCAAGCCTTTTTTCTTATAATTTTGATGATTATGGCGTACAGCTTATGAAACCCACAAAATCAAAATTTTAATATTACATGAAATCACACAGTAATTACGAAGTAATACCATAGTCATTGAACCAGGTTTTGGTTCTTTTGGCAGTGTGGACAGGTGCAAATCCTGCTGGAAAATGAAGGAAGCATGAAGTGCTCTGAAATTGTCCTGGTAGACAGCTGCGTTGACTCTGGATTTAATAAAGCACAGTGGACCAAAGTCCTCTTTTCTGATGAGAGCAAATTTTGCATCTCATTTGGAAACCAAGGTCCCAGAGTCTGGAGGAAGAGAGGAGAGGCACACAATCCAATATGCTTGAAGTCCAGTGTGAAGTTTCCACAGTCTGTGTTGGTTTGGGGAACCATGTCATCGGCTGGAGTTGCAAAAAAGATGCAACATTTGCTCTTATCAGAAAAGAGGACTTTGGTCCACTGTGCTTTATTAAATCCAGAGTCAACGCAGCTGTCTACCAGGACATTTTCAGAGCACTTCATTTTCCAGCAGGATTTGCACCTGCCCACACTGCCAAAATAACCAAAACCTGGTTCAATGACCATGGTATTACTGTGTAATTACTTTGTGATTACATGTAATATTCAAATTTTCTGGGATTTTGATTTCGTGGGTTTCATAAGCTGTAAGCCATAATCATCAGAATTATAACAAATAAAGGCTTGAAATATCTCACTTTGCATGTAATGAGTCTATATAATATTAGTTTCACCTGTTAAGTTGAATTCTTGATGATATTCTATTCTTTTTGATGATATTCTCATTTTATGACCAGCACCTGTATGTAGACTTGTAGTCAAGACCACCTAAACCGAGACCAAGACACTACCAAGACCAGAGGGTATCGAGACCAAGACCAAGACCAAGACGGAACAAGTCAAAACCAAGACCAAGTCGAGACCAAGTCGAGACCGGAGGGGGGAAAAACAGACTAGTGTTGAAGCTAAGTAATAACTTGTATGAATTCAAGAACAACAGCATACTAGGGTTCAGCCGCAGTTTACATTCAATACATATTAGACGGTATTACTTCAACTACACAGGCAGAACAATACAGAGACAGACCATGTCATGTGTGTGACTGTGAGCTCACTGTAAATGTTTTTGCAGACTGGGTGAGATCAACTGTGTAGCAATTGCATGACGGCTGTTACTGCACTATTAGAGGATTGAGACTCCCTTAACTTTTGTGTACTGTTGAGGACTGACATGACTGGTACTAACTGGTTCATTTGACAAAACATCAAACACCTCCAACACCATTTTGCTCCTCCAACAACTGTCTAAAGAATGAGAAATATGTAACCAATTGAAATTATACTTAATGTGTAGATGAAATCGTAACATCAAATTAAAGATACACAATTATAAACTTGGATTAGGCCTAATGTTTAGTCAACACAACAGAAATATCCAGATGATATTTAAGACCATTTATTTAGTCTAACACCATCTTAAATACAATACTGTAATCAAACAACACACACACACACACACACACACACACACACACCGTTGGCAGTGCACTCAAAGTCATCTTTCAGTTGTGCAGTTACCCAAAATCTCCTGAATGAAGTTAAAACCCATCATGTCACTGATATGTGTTTTTTAAATCAAGTGATCAAAGTGCTCGTTGCCGCTGCGATCAGTGGCACGGATAAAGTGTTTTCTCGTGTGGCTCGCCACATGCCGCACTGTCTTCACTCGGACGTGCACTTCAATCCGTTGCGGATACTCTCTATTCGTTCTGGTGAAATCACAGAACATAATGCACACAAACGTGATTGGTTGCATTTAAAGGGCGCAAAATAATAATAATGTAGCATTATCGAACGTTGTGTCGTCGTGGATATTGTAGTATTGTATTGCTAAATCCCCCGACCCCCCTAAGACAGCGAGACCTAGACAAGGCCGAGAGGTCCGAGACCAAGACAAGACCAGGACAAAAGACCGTCAAGGCCGTGACAAGACGTACATCACTACCTGTATGTAGCGGCTAGCAATAATTAGCCTAGTCGAATGCTCAGTGAACGTAGGAATCTACTACAAAAGTACTGTAGATGAAATGGATTTTGTAACTTTTGTGCTCGTGACTGAAAATAAATTCTTAAGCTTGAGGTGTGTTTAGAGTATGTGTGGTTGACTTTCAACTTAAATATTGAATATCTCAACATTGGCATTTGTCAGTCATGTCAAATTTAACGTGAATATGTACAAAGCGTTTACACCGCTTTAACTGCTTTGAGCATCAACACTATCCCTCACTTTCTGTAAACTGGATCTGTCTGATTCATCAACAAATCAGAACTCAAAGTCTATCTGTATTTTGACTTGGAAAATCCATGTGTGAAGATATTATACCACATGGTTGTTGATCGGCTGAGAAGATTTTTAAAGACTTAACCTACATTTTTATGAGAAGAGGGACTTTCATGTGAAAAGTAAAGTCTCTAACTCAAATGGGGCAGTGGTGTTGGCAATTTGAATGTTGCAAATTTGATCACCAGTTGCTAAGAAACCATTCATCACATCCGTTCCAAAATTACACACAATACAATAAATCATACAGCCTACACGTATGCAAAAAGTTTGGTAAGTTTTTACCATAACGATGACAAGTTAGAGCCGTAGAGGTGAGGGAAGAAGAATAGGCCAGATGAAAATTATGTAAATTATTTGTTTTTTCTTTCTTGTAGTAATGTTCTGGTCACTCTTTTGAGTTGGAGCTCTTCAAAATGTGTCCATTTGCATTCTTTGGAATAATAAAAGTCATAAACATAAAGATGAGCAAATTGTTTTCTTTACTAAAACTATAAAGATAACAATAACGGTAACTACATTAGAGTCCACAACTATACAGATAATAACGTTTCTGTAATATTATCTGTCACTTTAAATGCTCAAGCTGTTTAAAGCAGGATAGATTCTGATTGGCTGTCATTGTTTTTATAATTTATCAGCTAGAAAAATCGCTCTAAAAAAGTGAGTCCAACAATATTGTTTCTCTGTATCGTTATCAAAGCTGTGCTGAGGATGTCTCTATTCTCAAAATGTTAGAACATTTAATAAAGCTTTATAGTTATAGTTTTCATCCTTAGTTTGAACGGCCTTTAAATGGTGACTGAATTTTTCATTAATGGTTGAACTATTCCATTACCAATTAGACCATGATAAGTATTCATAATTGCAGATGATATTTTGCAAAAAACACTTTTTGGTGACTCCAAAACCCACGGAAGGAACAGAAATACTGCAAAAAAATATTATACAACAAAGGCGAAAAGAAGACAGAAAAAGGCCGTCCATCATACTGCTGTCCCACAAAAAGAAGACAGAGGAGCTTGCAGACAAATCACAGTGTATCAGACAACACAAACCTGTCAAATTACAACATAACAACATCAAACTTTCAACCAACAGAGAGAGAGACCGAAAGAAAGCTGGAAAAACGACAGCAAACAAGAGCCGGCATCCCGTGTGTTTGACCTTGACAGAAGTAAGCTTGTCTGATGAGATTTCATACTCCTCAGCAGTAGAAGAGGGGATCGTCTTCCATGGCTTAACACTCTATCGTTCCACCGCTCTCGCCCATTAGGGTCTTATTGATTTTCTTTCTTTTTAATCAGTAGTTTTTATCAGATGGAATCGTGCTGTACATCAAATATGAAATATTCATGGCAGTGGGTGCCTGTCAGTAAATAAATGCTTGAATAATAACCACTTACAAACCAAACTCACACACACACTTTTGGCACAATGTGGAAACAGAAACACCACTTATAAACCACGACTGTCCTCTCAGATGCACACACATGCGCAGTCTACTGTATACCATTTCAACTGCTAAGATCTTTATTTCATTCAAAGCAATAAGGCTCAAAATAAATAAAAAAATAACAACTGGTGCATTTATGTCTTTTTCATGGTCTTGGTCTATAAAATAGGAACATTTTCAGTAAATGTGCAAATACCAAGTGATTACTAATTGTATTTCACAATATTGAGATGCTGTGCCTATTTTCAGGTAGCAGAATTGCGAAATTTGTTTTAAATTTTGCTTTAAATTATGTAGCTTTTCAGTAACGAAGCCACTTTATTGATAGAGCAACATTGTAATGCTCAGAAACACCACAATGTTTTTTTTTACCTGATTACATTTCCTCAGTTTAAGGTAGGGTAGGTGATTTTTTAGAGAGGCTAGCAATAGCAAGCTAGCTTTGAAAGCATAAGATCCCACCCTCCATTCAGACTGTCTCCAAAGCCACGCGTCCTTCAAAACACATGAACGTGTACAGAGTTCACAAAGCATCACGAGACGAGAGTCAGCTTCAAACTAACTTATGTCTCGTAGCACATAACATTAGGTAACACTTTACAATAAGGTTCATTAGTTAATGTATTAACTAACATTAACTAACCATGCGCAGTACATTTGTTACTGTATTTGTTAATCTTTGTTAACGTTAGTTAATAGAAATACAGCTGTTCATTGTTTGTTCATGTTAGTTCACAATGCATGAACTAATGTTAACAAGATTTTCATAAAGTATTAGTAAATGTTGAAATTAACATGAACAAAGATAAATAAATGCTGTATATGTGCAGTTCATTATTAGTTCATGTTAACTAATGTAGTTAACTAATGTTAACTAACGAACCTTATTGTAAAGTGTTACCTAACATTACAATAATAATGAACGTAAACAACTTAAAGAGCACTGATCTGTACCAGCTGACTGCTACAGCTTTATTTCAGCGTTGATAGTGTTGCCATTGAAGCGCATAAATTCGAGTAACAAACCGCTTCGAATATAAGATAACACGTTTCCATCTCTACAAATTACAGTAGTTATGGCGTGAATGCAGCATAAGCTCTTTGTTTAGGTTCAGGAGGAACTGTAAAAGGTTGCGGTGGAACTGTAAAAACTTTTTCAGTTGCATTCAGACCGTAAGCAATGATTGGATGAACATTATGGTCCTACGCCTTCCACAGGCGACATATATATACATATAAATACATTTACATACACTTAACTAAGTGATTGCTATCCAGATGTGAAGAGACTTTCATCCAGCATAACAAAAGAAAAAACAAATCTGCAAAAAAATTCCCAACCCTGCCATTAAGTGTGTCCCATAATTTTATTGGCTCTTTAGAATCAGAACTAGTGATGTTTGATTCATGATTGGCAAAATGGTCTTAATATGGTAGCAATTCAGTTTGAATCATTAGGACATTTAATTTCTCACTGATCCATTGGGACAGGTCAACAACAGCACTGGATAATGTAGAATATGAATTGCAGAATGCATAATTATTTATTTATTTATCTGTCTGTTAGTTGTGTATTATGTTTGATGGCTATACTGTTGGTGGCAAAGCAGTTTCCCTATCAATATACCCACAATCCACTGAAACTAAACCTGTGTGATGAAAACTACATGAAAACAAGTTACAGTAAGTATAGTGACCGTGATTGTTTTTATATATACATTGTTACATGTGTCCAAATAATATTTTGGTGAATATACATTTGTAAATTTTTCTTTAGAGTAGTTTGTGTCTTTGCTGGCTGTATTTGATGAATAGCTTGCCATGCACTGACTATGCTTGGCACTTCAGGATACCAGAATGGCTACTTGGTGTGTTAAGATGAATATCCATCTTTAAACAGAGACAGCACTGCATTCACATGACAAGCTCAAGCCCAAGCATCAACCTGTCTGCCTTGGACAGGTCCGCCTCCCTAGTGATTTCTGTAGAGATTAATTATCATATTAATCAATTATTCATGATCTGCCAGTGGACAGGCGGAGCTTAAAACCTACTATTTGACATGGCAGTGAACATGGCAGTCCTCATTAGAAATTTACAATGCAAAGGATGTGTAATATTTATGAAGGGCAATAGAGACACACAAAAGAAAAAGGCTTTAACATCAACATCTCTGTCTGTCTTCCTTTCAAATATTTTTTACTTAAGTCTTGTTTCATTGACTTAAGCAAATAAGGGCTGTGTCTGAAACCAAAGGCAACTGTCCAGTCAACCTAGGACTTTACAGGCAGCATTTGTGTACAAAAACCTCCAAAGCAAACTCATTTCAGACAAGATTCAAAGGCACTGTAATGTCACATCTAATGATAAAGAAGATATTCAAGTGAGCTTTAGGGTGCGTTTACACGACAACAATGTACTAAAAATGGAAACGTTTTTTTCTTTGTGTTTTTCATGAAAAGATGACAACGTTGTCAACACGATCCCCGTTAACATGGATCCGCGAAAAACAAATAAAACACTGTATTATGCCACGCCAGTAGTTGGCGATGTTACTTTGTAAAGAAAAACACTACACCCCTATAGACTGAACGAGTAATACTCATATGCATGACATCGCTGTTTACACAAATCCACATCAGATAATAATGGTATCGGTTTCAAAAACTTGCACTTTGAAACCCATTTTCAAAAATTCACATTTGAAAAACACTCTGTTTTTGTGTAAATGAATGGCCAAAACTCACACAAATGTTTAATTTCAGTATAGTGTAAACGGACCCTTAGAGATAACCAGGTTAGTATTAATTACTATAATGTTTATTTCTCAAAAAATAGATACATTTAGAAATAGATTCTAAATTTAATCTAAAAAAAAAAAAAAAAAAAACCTTTAAAATGAGTTGTGCCACGACAATACATTAATACTCATAACTATTCATAACTATTTTGATTTTGTCATGATTATTCTTAGTTTCACCATCATGGACTTTTAGTTTGTTTTCGCCAGTTTCCTGTCTTCCTTTGTTCAGTTTTACTGGCACTCTCTAGTTGTCAGATATGATAAGATCATGGTAACAGATATGATTAGTTTTCAGTTCAGCTATGTGTCATTAATTGCCCTCGTTTGCCTTGCTATTAAAGAGGCTGTGATTCTTCACTCATTGTCCGGTCCCGTTTCGGCGTAGCGGTTCCCTTTCAAGGGAACTCGAGCTGCGTCGAGACGTGGTGGGAACGCCTTGCGTGATTGCGTCGTGAAGCACGTGTAAAATCAGTCCAATGGAAAAATGAGACGTCATAGGCGGGTGACGTCATCGACCAGGAAGCTTTTAAAGCACCCTTGCGATCATACCACATTAGCTTTGTTGCCTTCAGCAAGTGCGATCTGTGTTACTGTCCTTTGTCTATTTATTGTTGTCTGTCTCAGTATCTAGATATATATTATGGAGAAACCTCGTTTTATCTCGGGTGGGGACGCGCATCAGCTTTGCATTGCTTGTTTGGGAGTAGAGGATACCCAGTCAGTTCTCGAGGGGACTGAGCATTGCGAGAGGTTGTCTGTTTCACCTCGCTCCCGCCGGGCGTTCTTCAAGGAGGACGGTTCGGTGCGCGCTCCCCGAGGCGCGAGTCCCGCTGCTGCCGAGGCACAGCGGCGATGCACATCTTGGGGATCGCCAATGGATCTAACAGCGAGGTTTGAGACGGGCGCGCCCTATCTCTGCCTTCACGTGTTAGATCCAGTGCCTTATCTCAGGGAGAAGCACGCGCTGCGGTTTCTTCTTCCCGGGATGAGACACTCGTGCTGCGATCTCCAGTTCTGAGGAATTGGTATCGTTAGTGTTTTGAAAAAAAAAGAAAAAGAAGGATATATGTATATTATAAACAAGGCAGATGTTTGTGAGTTTTCAATGAATAAATAAATAAGTCAGCTCATAACTCTGTTGTATAAAGAGGAGCTTATAAAAGGAGGTTTTATTTTGTGCTGATTGCCAAGTTAAATGTTTTCTGGCCAGCTGAACATTATGAGAGTGAGAATATAAGTAAATCTCTATATATCAGCCTCCTCGTCGGGGATTGACGTTTTTTCCTATCTCCACACTGAGGAGTTGAGATCGTGGAACAAACCAGTTTCTATTTTATGTGTTTATCCCCAAAACTTCTACTTAAGTAACGTTTTAGGTATTAAATATCATAGTATGACAGTGCCTCGGGTTAAAGAGACGCTTATTAGCTATCTCTCTCCCGAGTCGGCGTCATCATTACCCCGACTTTATCCACCAGCCATCATAAAGAATAAATAAATATTTTTAGGCAGCATTGGTGGGTAAACTATATAAGGACATGGATGACTGTGAGGATGTCAGCACTGACGCTATTCGAGAATATATATATACGTTTTTCTGATGTAAAGGAAAATTAAGATAAAATATGTCTGTTCCTCGGAACGCTCCACTTAAAAAAAAACGAAGAAATAAACTTTTCAGCGGCGTTACAAAGGTGTCTTCCTCACCGATCTAATGTTCCTGAGACTGCTGGGCGGGAGCAGTCTCAGCCTACTAAAGCTCCTCTCAGCATAAAGTGCTGCAAAACAGAGCGTTGCCATTCGGGCTCATCCACAATCGAGGGGACCTTGGTGGCGGTCGCAATCTAGCCAGTTAGAGATATGCAAGATATGAGGACTGTTTTATCTCTAAAATAGCTTGAAAGAAGAAGCCCTGACGCCAAGGCTGCAGGCTTCTGAGGGTGGTCCCCTCCGGGGTAGGGACGGTTTTGAGAAATCGTTTCTCCTCGGCGCCCTCTGGGGTGCGACTCTCTGAGGAGGGACGCAACGCTTCCAGTGTGGTTTTCCTGCCGGATCGCCGTTCAGGACACCGAGGTGTCAGCGTCCCCAAACGATCCTCCGAGGAGGGTCGTAGAGCAGTCAGTTCGGTTTCCCTGCCGGTTCGCCGTTTCAGGGCGCCGAGGTGCCTGCTTTTTCCAACGATCCTCTGAGGAGGGTCGTAGGAACTAAGCTAGTTAGAGGTAGGCAAGATCTGAGAACTGTCGTTATCTTTAATTAAACTTAGACAAGAAGTCCTGACGCTGAGGCTATCAGGCTTCTGAGGGTTCCTCCGGGGCAGGAACGGTTTGGAGAAATCGTTTCTCCTCGGCGCCCTCTGGGGTGCGACTCTCTGAGGAGGGTCGCAGCGCTGCCAGTTCGGTTGTTCCCTGCCGGTTCTCCGTTCAGGGCACCGAGGTGTCAGCGTCCTCCGAGGAGGTTCGTAGAATGGTCAGGTCGGTTGTTCCCTGCCGGTTCGCCGCTTTAGGGCACCGAAGTGACTGTTCAACCAAATCCAGAGGCCAGTCTCGAGAGACTGGTGCCCTTAGCAGAATTTCTGGCAGCGGGGAAACTACTGCCACATATTTCTCACTGGGTCCTGCACACTATAGAAAAGGGTTCAGAATTAAGTTCGGTTCTCGTCCGCCCAGATTTCTAGGGGTCCTCCCCACAGTGGTGGACCTCGAGCAGGCTCTGTTTATGGAGCAGGAAGTGCTGACACTTCTGCAAAAAGGAGCTATAGAAGTGGTTCCTCCTCCCAGCAGACAGTCAGGGTTTTACAGCCGCTACTTCATTGTTCCGAAAGAGGATGAGGGGCTGCGTCCTATTCTAGACCTGTGTCAATTAAAAAGCAGGTTTCAGAATCTCATGTTCATAGTATGCTTACGCTAATATGATTGTGTCACAGATTCAGCCCGAGGACTGGTCTGTTACAATAGACTTGAAGGACGCTTATCTATCCATCCTCATCACAGGAGGTTCCTGAGGTTTGCTTTTGGGGGTGAAGCATACCAGTATCGGGTTTTTCCATTCGGCCTATGTTTATCACCCCGGTGACTGTTCAGACTGTTTCAGACTGTTGGGTCTCATGGCAGCTGCGTCCAATGTAATTATGTTTGGCCTTCTGTACATGAGACCCCTGCAGTGGTGGCTCAGGACCAAGGGGTTTTCTCAGAGGGGAAATCCGTTTTCGCATGATCAGGGTCACGCGGCTATGCCTACGTGCCTCGGCCATGTGAAATAACCTTGGTTCCTCGCCCAGGCCCAGTGTTGGGGGCTTCTTGTCGACGTTTATGCTATCGACGGATGCTTCCCTCACAAGTGGGGGGTGATCATGAGTGGTCACTCGGCGAAGGGTCTTTGGCAGGACCATCTCCTTTTGGCACATAATTGGTAAATAAGTGATGGCGGTATTCCGAGAATATCAATACTTCCTGTTAGAACTGAGAGGTCACCATGTGCCTGTCCTTCTGGACAGCACACTGATGGTCTCGTATATCAGAGCAGATATCCTGTTGAGGCAGGGGCTGAGAACCGGGGAATGGAGACTTCACCCCCCGAAGTGGTGGAGCTTCATTGGGAGAACTTCGGTTACAACTTTGCCCTTGTGGTTATACCTGACGCATCCAGCACCGCTTGGACTGGATGCGATTGTATTAGGTTTGGTCGAGGCTACACCTTTACGCATTTCCCGATATCTTTTGCTCCCGGGAGTTACCCTCATCTGGAGTCATGGATACTGTGGGCTCGGCCTCTGAGGGGGCCCAGCTCATAGATTCAGGTCTCTCGACTGAGGTCGTGGAGACCATACTCCAGTCTAGAGCTCCCACCACGAGAAGACTGAATATGCATTGAAATGTAAACTGTTCTCTGCCTGGTGCGGAGAACACCTTCTGAATCTTGCTATCTGCCCTATGGTACAGTACTTGATTTCTGTAATGAATGTTTCTTTGCTGGGTTATCTCTGAGGAGAGATCCTTATTTCATCTTCTCCGGGGTACATGAGGCTGAGGCCTGCACGTACTTGGATTTGCACCTGGTATGGTGGTAGTCTTTCTTCACCCCAGGCCGGGTTGTATTCCTAGGTCCCTACTCAATTTGCGGGTAATTTGTGCTGCAGGCCTTCTGTCCTCCACCTTAATCAGGAAAAGCTAAAGACAGATAGTGAGCAAGCGAGTAGTTGAGGCTATCTCACTTGCTTATTTAGCGGCTGGACAGCCTTCACCTTTGGCTGTCCAGACCCACTCTACTAAGAGTATGGCTGCCTCTGGCTTTAATTTCAGGAGTTTCTCTGCACGACATCTGTAAGACGGCAGGCTGGTCCTCATCGCATACATTTGTCAATTTTTATGACTTGGACCTAGACTCCACTCCAAGGTCTAGGGGGCTTGTTTCTTAGTGTGCGCATGGTCTTCATACAGAACAGGCATTTGTCATATGGCGTCGTGGGTATAGGGTTCCCACCGCGTCTCGACGCAGCTCGAGTTCCCTTGAAAGGGAACGTCTCAGGTTACGTATGTAACCCTGGTTCCCTGAGAGGGAATGAGACGCTGTGTCGCCTTGCCATACTCCCAGCATGCCTGTGATCGACTTGCTTCAGGCTTTTTTAAAGCTAATGTGGTATGATCGCAAGGGTGCTTTATAGCTTCCTGGTCGATGACGTCACCCGCCTATGACATCTAATTTTTCCATTGGACTGATTTTACACGTGCTTCACGACGCAATCACGCAAGGCGTTCCCACCGCGTCTCGACGCAGCGTCTCGTTCCCTCTCAGGGAACCAGGGTTACATACGTAACCTGAGACGTTGGTTTTGTTTGCTCATCTCTTTTGTATTTCCTTCTGAGTGGATTATTAAAGACGTTATACCTGATCTTCATCGTGTTTTCCTTACAGATTTGTGGCAAATGTATCGATCCTAATGCAAACGTTTTTGTACAATCGGCTCTCGCACCCCTGAGGGGTTAGATTTGGGAGGGCAGGTGCTTAATTTTTTTTATAAAAATAGTACATTTGATACATTTTATACGGAGTTGTTGGTAGAGGATATTTAGACTAACTCCACCCACTGACGTCTGGTTGGGACAGACAAAATCACGAAAGACGCTGGATTTTCTACAATAGCAAATAATGTAGGGGTAAGGCCCGTGGCAGAAAGTTTTGATGCAAATAGACCTGAGTTCGAATCTGCCTTTTGCCGAATCTGCTCTACTCCCTTTTTCCTATCACATATCAGATCGGAAAAGTATTTATTTGAAATAAAAATTAAGAAAATATTCAAAAGAGGAAATAAAGTGTCCAACGTGTGTTTAAAAATAATAAAGTGTTTATCGGCCAGGTGTAGGCAGGGCTTTATTGTACCAATAAGGCAGCATCCATTTAATAATTTTAATAATATAATTATTTACACTCTCTATTATTATTGCATACCGTTTAATGTACAACAACAATGAGATGCAAATAGTATCTGCCACTATTTATATGTATAAAAGCAATTAAGTAGGCTATTATTTACACTTATTGTAAAGAAAATATTGCAATTTTTTCATAGGCTAGTGTAAATAGAATCTACTTATACTTGCACTTAGTGTGATAGCCGCTTAAATATATATTATATATAATATATATTAAATGTGTACCCTAAGATACACAACAACACACACTTTAAAGTGCAGTCTGAAGTTGTTAATGTGCATTTGTGTGGGGTTTTTTGTGTTTTTTTTTTGCATGATATAGGCAGTCTAATTACTTTCCGTGATCAGTGTGAAGAGGAGTTGTCATGGCGATCATATCGTCGTTGTGTTGACAGGACCTTAAACACTAGTATCAGTAAAGTTGACTTTACAACCAGCCTTTCACACATTGCCTGTACTTTTCACTGTACCTGCTCTTTGTGTTACTTGTTCTAATGATATTAGTTTATTACTTAATCAGCAGTCCCAGTCACATTAGTGACACATTCACAAACACTCCAAAAACATAATTTCCACAAGAAAGTACACAACACTAACAAAAAAATGATGGTGTAATGGTTATACCACAGTACTTTGATTCATACAGTGCATGGTATAAATGATTAGCATTTTCATATACTGTACCATGGAATTAGGAACTTCTCATGAATACATAGGACCCTTTTTTCAGTTAATGGACGGTTAAATGCTTATCCTTTAGAAAATGTCTATCTGTTTCAGAAAGTATTATTTTCTATTAATTGTTTATCAGGTTTGGAGTTGTTTCAACAATGTTATCTAAATGTAGGATTTATTAATAGAACATTAATATAGCCTAATCAAATAGACTAAATCAACCAATCAATCCATCAATCAATTACTAAATAAATAATAGGGGTTTACCAGTTGGAACCAAATTTTGATTTGCAATTACTGATTTTTATTCATTTTTATGTTTGAGTTTGATGAATGTTGTCAACACTACAACTAGATTTATATTACATCTAAATTAAAGCTAGTGTTAACTCTTTTCCCGCCATTGACAGAATTTCTGACAATCCATGTTTTCAATGTTATACGGTAGGGGGCACTATTACATTACGCAGTCTTTAACAAAAACAAGATTTTTTTCATCTTTTAACTCAAAATGGTGTTTTTTAAAGCAAGAATAAAATGTTTTTAAAAAAGCAAAAAAGTCTGTTCTTTCTTTTGATATATTGCATTTCAGATATTCATACAACAAAATATTCTGGTGGCCATGAAACTTTTGTGAAAATGATCAAAAATGCTGGCACTGGCTGGCAACTTTTTTCAAAAACACTGGCGGGGAAGAGTTAATATAACAAGCTATCAAACTACAACAATTCAATTGATTATGTCAAAATTATTAGGCTACATTTTTCAATGATTTTAATTGTTGGATTAAACTTGGTAATTTTGACAGTTTGACCCAAGAGCATACACAAACACAAACATACACATCTCATGGGGGTTTCACACCCATGTTTCACTGAAGTTTGAATAGTATACTTTTGGTCATATCAGCCATTCTTGCAGGGATTGTTAGAGGGTTGCACAACTGGCTTTGGAAAATCTGATCACAAATGGCATGCATTGCTGGTAAACATAAGATATAATTTCGTTATGACAACAATAACAGTTTAAGAGGGGATAGTGTTTGTAAATTGCATTTCCAAACTCCAGCAGCGTATAATACATCATATCATGGACAACATGAGCAATGCAAACAAGTTTATCAATGCATGAATCAATCTCACTCTAAATGCCGACGATTTCTGATACGGTTTTCTAACTGATAATTTTTTTTTAATTGCTTCCCTGCATGTGGGCAAAGACATATATAATATAGAAGAGTGAAAACACTCAAAGTAACATGAACCTCTCTGTCTTCCTTACACTGAACTACAGCATCTCACCAGAGACGGATCATGTGCGGCTGCAGAATGATCAGTCACATGGTATTTACAACTCAAGAATCCAGAACTGAGACCCCCTGTGCAAAGCTAGTAGAATTCAAGGTTACACTTTATTTCGATAGTCCACTTTAGACATTCTACTAACTATAAGTAACTTTGCAACTATGTCAACTAACTGTCATTAGTGGACTATAGTATATGTTAGGTGGTTAGGTGTTAGGGTTAGGGTTAGGGTTAGGAGAATAAGTTGACTTGTAGTTGCCAAGTTACTTATAGTCAGAATGTCGGGTGGAGGACTAACAAAATTAAGTATTAGCAAATATTAAGCAGACAGTCTACTAATGCTCTAATGACAGTCAGTTGACATGTAGCTGCAAAGTTAATTATAGCTAGTAGAATGTCTAAAGTGGACTATCGAAATCAAGTGTTACCGAATTCAAGACTTATTACTTTTATTTAACTGTTTTTTGTTGTTGTTGTATGACACAACATCTTAAAGAGGACCTATTTTCCTTTTTCTACATGTTCAATGTTCTTTAGTGTGAAACTTCAAAGGGAGTTATTCTCTATTTCACTAAGTTTCTGAACTCCTTCTGGGAACAAATATGTCACAGCATTCCTCATTTTTTGTCATGACAACTCTCTGACAATGTTAATAAGTTTGGTCTTGGCAGAGTATGTATGCTATACTGCTGCTGTTATTGTTGCTGCTGCAGAGCTGCTGTGAGCAAGTAAGACATGCTGCTGCTGTACAATATAGCGTACATGAATTACCGATGTCAGATCTATACTGTACAAGTGGAGCTGGGGAGGGTGGAGGGTTTCTAAAAAAGCGCGCTGCAACTACACAGACACTGACCAAGTATTTGAAAGTTGAGCAGCGAGTTCATTGGCTGCTGATACTACAGGAACCAATCAGCTGTGCCCTATAGAGAATGATGTGATTGCAAGCAGATTCTTTTCAGGACCTATTAGCCTGCGTCATCTCGGGTTTGAAGACAGAACTTTGTATTTAAATAATTCCAGGCCAAGACATACACAAAAAAAAGAAGAAAAATGTATGGTTATGGTAAGAGGCGTGACATTTCCGAAACACATTTTAAAAGTGCTTAACCAATCACAACACATTGGTCAAGTTGACCAATAAGTGCATATTTCACTTTTCAGAAGGAGGGGCTTTGGAGACAAGAACTAAACAGAGCATTACTGACATAATATGAAGAGAGGTGCTGCACCAATGCAAAATATGTGAAAGAAATAGTGTTCTTGAACATTCAAGCATGAAAACCTACTTTTGTAGATAGCTAAATCAAACTCAAGACCTTGTAAAAGGGCATTGCTTGTGGCATAAGGCCTTAAAAATGCATTGCTTGTGGCATAAGACTCATTGCATTGGTCAAAGATGTCTATTTTATGCAGTTTTATATAGAAAACAAAAGCGGAGTGACTGTTACTCTGCCGTCATTTTCTGGATAACTGAAGTAGGTATGGCGGTAATTTGATTAGTCGAATCGGCTTATTCTTGATGGCCAGGTTTTAAAGGGATAGTTCACCCACAAATGACAATTTTATCATCATTTACTCACCCTCATGTTTTTCCAAACCTGTATGAGTTTCTTGCTTCTGTTGAACACAAAATAAGATATTTTTGAAGAATGTTGGTAACCAAATAGTTGACTTCCATAGTATTTTCTTTCCTACAAAGGAAATCAATGGGGTCCTTTAACTGTCTGGTTACCAACATTCTTCAAGATATATTGTTTTGTGTTCAACAGAAGACAGAAACTCATACAGGTTTGGAACAACATGAGGGTGAATTAATGATGACATAATTTTTATTTGTGGGTGAACTATCCCTTTAATTCAGCAACACACTTAAAGGGATAGTTCACTTTAAAATGAAAAATCTGTCATCATTTTCTCACCCTCAAGTTGTTTCAAACCTGTATGAATTTATTTCTTCTGCTTAACACAAAAGAAGATGTTTTGAAAAATGTCAGTAACCAAACAGTTAACTGGTCCCATTGACTTCCATAGTATTTTTTTTTCCTACTATGGAAGCCAATGGGACCTGTTAACTGTTTGGTTACTGACATTCTTCAAAATATCTTCCTTTGTGTTCAGCAGAAGAAATAAATTCATACAGGTTTGAAACAACTTGAGGGTGAGTAAATGATGACAGAATTTTCATTTTAAAGTGAACTATCCCTTTAATTCAGCAACAGAAAACGTAACAGGTCAAAATATTTTCTCATGAGCTTTTGTTTTCAGGCCAAACACTCATCTCCTTGGTGACAAAGTGAGCACTGTGGAAATATTTCCCATCTCCACCTTCCCTCCCATCAATTCTCACTCTCTGTCTATGTGCTTTAAACATAATCCATATGGTTTTAATGACCACAGTGCTTTCCATTGTTTGTGAATGTCGGCTTGTATTGATCAAGTGGACTGAAACCAGAATATTACTCATCACAAAAATACTGCCTTGTTATTACTGAAACACTAAAAAAACAGGACGAAATGAAGAAGGGGAAAAACAGAGAGAGAGAGAGAGAGAGAGAGAGAAAGAGAGAGAGAGAGTGTGATGGAAAGATAACAAAAAACTCTCAAATCACTGACCAGATTACCAAAATGAAACCTCTCAGAGGTACAGACAGCTAATTTCACTCATCGTACATTTACACAACAACGATGTACTAAAAACGGAAAAGCATTTGCGTTTTTTCTGCAAACAGACGACAACGTTGTCAAAACAATCCTCGTCCTCGTCCGTCAACAAAAAATTACGTGTTATTAATGCCAGGCCAGTAGATGGCGATGTCACTTTGTAAAGAAAGACTATGTGTCTATAGACCTTAAGCGCCAGAGAAACTAGGGCGCAGCCATCTTTAGAATATTGTCTTTGAACTTCCGTTTTTGGGGTTGCTCTGTATATTTCTATAGCATTGCTGGCCAGGGGTGCGTTTCCCGTACAACTATATAGCTCACTTCTTAACTACCATAGTATGATGCATCGTTGGAGAAATCAACTAGCTCGTCACGACTGTTTCCCGAAACCGTATGCCGCAAAGTATCGTTCAACCACGTTGGTTTATGACGTCTCGCATGTGGTGGACTAATAACTTATTTTAATTAATCTGTTTGAGATCGAATTAACGCTAGATTTTGTCATATAAGTTACAGACATGGCATCTGAAGACAATTTCAAATTTTTCTCAGTTATTTTGCTTTATTACCAGACTCAATATTTGGCTCGTACTTACATAGTAGAGCACGTTCGCACATGTGCAGTCTTCAAAAACGGTGCTTTAAATCTCTTGACAAACTAAAAGACGTAAATTACATTTGTATGTATTCTAAATAAATAACACGGGTTGTACTGAATGTCAGCTTGCTTATTTTGCTAAAGATAAGGATTTATTCAGTCTACATCTCATGTAAACTAGAAACTATGCTTCTAACCACAGCTCGAGAGCTGTCGTTCCAACCACACAAGTTTGCGATGCTGTTTGCGAACGTTCGTTGGAACGATGGTTTCGGGAAACACCAAATCGTTGAACTATGCTGATAACGACGGAACTTGCGACCATAGTTGGCTAACGATGCTTTCGGGAAACGCACCCCTGGAGTAATTCGCTTTTTAAGTGGATTTACTCAATGTAAAGTTAATGAAAGTTATCATGAGGATTGTAATGTTTAAAGCAAATGTCTTAACAAATGTCAGTAGATTTTAAAACAAGCCGTTCATTCATAAATACCCAAGATCGCTGTGACAATACAGACCGGAAGACAAAAGACAACGAGCGCAGCGCTGAAAAGGGGCGGGGCTACATAAGGTCTATAGACTGAACACGTAATACGAATGCGCAATGATGTCACCGCTTTCAGTTGCGCGCACATTAAAGCTCCCACAATATCCCTGTTCTTGAATCGGTGAATCAGTGAGTTGTCTCAAAAACAGCTGCAGACTGATTCATGAATCACTCGATCAGTGTGATTTGTGAACCAATTCAATATTTTCTTTGGAAAGAATCGGACATTGCTGCATCTTCGAGGTACAAAGAATGTTTTAATGGAATGTGTTGTAAAAAATAAAATATTATGCTTTGGAATGTAGTGAAGTAAAAGTAAAAATTGCGCAAAATACTACATTTGGCTAACATTGGAAGAAATGGCAAAATATCAATGTTCATAGTTGATTTAATAAAGTGCACCTGTGTGACTTCATATATCCACAAAAAGCAGCTTGACATTACAGTATTTAGTGTTGCAAAAGGGGCTCAGAAAATGTAAGATATGGTTTTGAGAAAAGCTCTAGCATCATTTGTTTGCAGCTGCCACCTGCTTATTTTTTCATATTATGCCATTCAGACATTTTGAATGTGTCCTATACCTTTGCATTTGTCTCTCTAGTCATTCATATGTTTTAGGGCCTATAGAACAATGGATATTATATCTCATATGACAAAATTTCTTTCTCTTTGGCCTCTTCCTTTTTTAAAATTATTATTATTAACCTATGGCAGCAAGTCAGTGAATGCAGGATATCAGAAATTAATTTCCCTCACACCCCAAAGGACTTGTGTGACCTGCGTTCAGTGACGGAATAACCTTTAGATCTGAATGCTAATCAGGCCAGAACCCACATTGCTACTGTTAACAAGGCTTAAGGCAGAAACACACCTTTAGAAATAATTACTCCATGAATCAATCTGATATCCTCCCAACGCAATGCCTATTATGACACATGCTATTAATATATTTATATCTTATAGTTGACTAGGTTTGTTGACCACATTTTAAAAATGAATAATAAAAGAACATTGTGTTTATTTATCATAATTGCATTGAATAAATGAAAAACAAGGCAGAAGATTAATCAAATGATTTATATTGAATAAATATTAAAAATAACTACCCTATTTCTCAGATCTTGTGAAATTCGTTATAATGAAATCTCTTTAAGTTAAATAATATTGATGATTTAGTATTTGACAGTATTGCTGACTTGGCTGCACTGACACTATTGGATGAGAACTGAACTAAGTGGGATGATGACATCACTGTTTTCTCCAGAGCTTCTATCTATCTATCTATCATGTCTGTCTGTCTGTCTGTCTGTCTGTCTGTCTGTCTGTCTGTCACAAATTGCTGCAAGGAGGAAAACAGGCCAAACTGACTGAAGATATATTTTTTTCTTAAGATAAAGCTGTTGTAATGGCATCCATTTTAAATTATTCCAAATTACTCTTGTTGATGTGCCAGCTGGGGTAAAGCTAAATAATGAAAATTATATTTATCACAAATAAATATTGCATGCAGAGCATCTCTGTATGAAAGAAAGAAAGAAAGAAAGAAAGAAAGAAAGAAAGAAAGAAAGAAAGAAAGAAAGAAAGAAAGAAAGAAAGAAAGAAAGAAAGAAAGAAAGAAAGAAAGAAAGAAAAGACTTGTCAGTTTTATTCATGATGCATGTCATACACATCCCTGCTGTTTTTTCTTTCTCAGATTGTAACATCCAGCATCAGCAGGCAGAGTGTTTGGGCCCCTGGGGGCCCTGCTGAGGAATGGAGAGGGACGTGGCTGAGAGGACGTCCTTGAGAGCAGCACAGCTGTGGAAAAGAGGAAAAGAAAAAGACGTCCAAATCTCATTAAGTCTGAGTATCACCACCCACATCTGGGACTGGAGAAAAGAAGAAGAAAAAAAGAAGGCCAAAATGATTTTTTATCACTAAAATAAAAATGTGCTTTAATTGTTTTTATGTATGTGACGTGAATGTTTAGACACATTCTGTTCAACATATACTGTAAGGTACCCTTCACTTTGCTCATAGTGCCCTATGAAGTGGACCATCTGTGAGATTCCAAATTGTATAGGAAGCGTACAAGTCCAGTCAAAAGGGCACTGCAAATGCTATACAGAACAAGCGTATGTCGATAAATCACTTCAGGCTTGGTAGTTTGTGAATTTAAAGAGCACAAGATGTGACCGTTTGGTTGCACTTTATTTAAAGGTGTCTTTAGCCACACTTCCACTGTCAGGCCGAACAGTTCTAAATGGTAAGGAACGGTTGCAGTTATATTTCCATTTGAGCTTGGTTTCGCCATGGTACAATTACAGATATGCCAGATATGGTCAGCACGTTTGGCTAACTGTGCCGGACCGTGCTGGTAGAATGTGTGTAGTGACGTCGGAACTCGGGATTGGTCACTTGTCTGTTGCCTGGCTACCAGTTTCTCTGTAGCTGACCAAGCACGCTATATTTGAGCGTTAACGCAATAAGTTAACGCAAGTTAATAATACAATTTAAAGAAATATCTGATCATCCTCAATAAAATACACAGTCACTATTTACATCTCATATCATCTGTAAGCTTATTAATTACCAAGGCTGTTCTTGTGTTATGACTGATGCATTTGTATTATATTTTAAAGAGCGGCCGATACCATCCTCACTGTGGAAAATGAAACCATATTCGTACCGGAATGGAACTGTTAAGCAATTTACGGTTTGGCCCGACGGTGGAAAAACGGCTTTTGTTACAGTGTAATTGCACCTATAAGTAGTTAGTAGTATTTCTGCATAATTTACTGTTACTACCATAGTAAGTACATGTAACATGTGTAACAAGGACAATCAATTGTAACAGATGGTTACAATGGATCAAGTAACAGTACACATTATCAAATAACCCAATAACATTTATTTTCATAATAAGCATTGCAACAGTATGCCATACAGTAATAATACAATACATAATACCGGAAATTTATATTTCTATATGTTTTTTTTAGTTATCTTTTATTTTGTGTAATACACTATGTTTTGGTTGCCATTTGGATTCACCTCTTTTAATGTTAGTTAACGTTTTAGTAATTGTGTTGTGTTTTTGTCATTTTTAGTAGCTTTTGTTTTTTTAAATATTGAAATATGTGTTATAGTTTAAGTTTTTAGTTTTAGTTTCTTTAGTTGTAGTCTTTTTAGTACATAGTATATATAGTAATTTTGTGACATATTATTATACTTTTATTATAATTAATAGAACTGTTTTCTATTTGAGTAGCCTATATAAAAATAAAAATAAACGATTTATTCCTGTGATGGCAAAGCTGAATTTTTTAGCGTCATTATTTCAGTCTTCAGTGTCACATGATCCCTCAGAACGAGAACTGTGTGAATCTACATGAACATGTACATTTATGCAGCATATACTGACATGTTTATTATAAAACAACCTCATAAAACTGCTCATATAGTAACCCAAGTGAATGTCTTTGCCAGTTCTTAAGGTCAGGATATAAGCCGCAAAGGAAGGAACAGCTGGGAGGAAAGATGGTTGTCTGTCCTCATCTGGTTTATATTAAGTATGTGTGTGTGAGAGAGGGATATGTCTCATTACACAGATGGCTGTTTAAGAGATAACACACCTGTGTAAGCATTTTAAACTGGATGGGTTTGGTTGTCAGTATGCAAGTGTGTTTATTATCCATTTGTGTCTGAATCCCTTTGGTCCACTGACTTGAGAAATGCTTAGAGAGCTCGACAATTTACAGGAACAGGTGGATATAAGTATGCATGTGAGTGCATTTTTGCAGTTGTGTGTGTTTACAGAGTGGTAAGTGCCAAGATATATTGTATATGTACAATATATTAACGCTTTTCTTGCCATTGACAACATTTTCCATCATTTATCACACTACACTGCCTCACCATCGACGGGTTTTTCTCCATGTGTCACTGCTATATGGTAGGGGGCGCTATTACGGATCTTCCCCACCACCATTTTGAATTGCTTTCAAATTCGTCAAGTGGACGAGGGAAGTGTATTTGGACAGACCCTCGAACCCTCGATTTTGACCGAGGGAGTGAGTCTACTCAGGCAGATCCATAGACCACAATGCACCATGATTCCACCATAGGAAGCTAGAATTTTACTTTGTTAATTATGAATATTTTTCTTACACAAACTCATCGCTTTGCTTCAAAAGGCACAGCGATTAATTCAAAATTAACCCACAGGAGTTTGTTAATAATGGATATATTCACTTTTTTGAGCTTCAAACTGTTGGTTGCAATTCACTGCCATTATCAAGCTTGGAAGAGCCAGGATATTTTAATATAACTCCGATTGTATTCGTCTGAAAGAAGAACCGTTTTATTTCTAGATATAACCATTTTAACTCTATCACCCATCCCCACTGAGCACTTAATATGTCAGAAATATGTTTTAGTTGTTATTTGCACTTAATGGATCCTGGAATGCATTTTGCATGTCGGCATGCAAAACAACATATACAATAGCCAGTGCTCTGCATGCGTGTTTGTCAGAACAATAAAGCTGTGAGGTGACGTTTGTCTGGCTGAATCAGAACCCAGCAATCAAAACCCCTGAACAAGACTGCTGACACACTACGCACAAATCACTTATGCGCTGAACATTTAATGCACAACACAATGGCATCCGCCTGAGAAATGGCAAGGCAAAAGAAAAAGAAATTGCATTTTTTTACACAATCAGCCTGAAACTGTTTACCACAATTCATGATTGCCATCCATCCCACTGATTCAAAAATATGACACTGGAAAAAAAAGAGAAAAGTTAGACTTCCACAGCTTGGGAGAAAATCATTTAGCATCATGCAAACTGTGTGACATCTCTGCCACGCTGTCAAACCTTAAAACAAGTCATAATGACAAACCTCTGTGAATTGTAATATGGTTTGTAACAGCGATCATTGCAACGTGTTGTAATATAAAATCTGCATGCTGTCTTCTTGTCCTGTGTATCTGATTGAGGTAAACCATGACATTCAAATTTAAAGCCTCGTGTCAGGGTCCTGCCGCGGCAGTCTTGTCTGTCTTGTCACTGTTTAATGTTTCCTTGTTTGTCTTGTGCCTGAGCACATGGCTCGTTCTTTCTCTGTGTTAGCCATGTTCTCCTCTCATCCCAACACCTTGTTTCCCGTTACAACACCCCCTTGTTTAGTCCTTGTCTAGTCCTCATTTGCTTGATTGTGTTCACCTGATCCTCATGTGCCTCCTTTAAATCCTGTCTCTTACCATCATGTGTTTGCTGGTTTGTTGTGTGCTTCATGTGCTTATGGGTTAAACATTGTTCTTGTTCTGTATTTGATCTTGTCTCTAGCTTTAGTGAATCCTTTTGCTTTTTCTAGTTTGTTTTTGCCATTGTGATTCTAAAGTCTTGTTGAGGGTTTTTTTCTCGGTTGATTTCATTTCACTCTAGATTTTCATCTCCAGTTCCTAGTTCCCAGCAAGTTTGTTCTTTTTCATTTTTTTTAATTCATTTTTTTTATTGCAAGGTCCAGTCATTTTATTCCTATTTTTCTTTTGTTTCGCTTCTCTAGTCGTAGTTCTGTTTCAGTTTTTATTTTGCCTCTTATTTTATTTATTTACTCTCTTGTGCCTTGCCTATTTATCTTGTGTCTTGTCTTGTCTTGTTCATTGTGAGTCTTGTCCGTTGCTGCCCTGTCTGGTGTCCTGAGTTTTTCTGGCCACTGATTTTAACTGCCTGGCAACCAAGACTGAAAAAAGATGGTTATTTACACGTAGTAATAGTTCTATTTAGAACCGTATCGTCCTGAATAACCCTTAATATCCTGAAATCGTTCTTTGTGTTGGAGTTTAGGGTTCTTTATTCCCGCCTTTTGGTTTTTCAAATCTGTAACTGTCAAAGACACCTCATTAGCCTACTGATTTTCTGGAGCTCAGCTATAGGCTACAACTACACAGACTGTCAACACACTCTCAAAAGGTAAATAATTTCTTTCTTAAAATGTCTATAAATGATAACTTTAAAAATTGTAACTGGTTTCCAAACAATCATGTCTTTATCTTTTTAGTTTAACTGAACATGTAAGCGTGAGTAGCTCTGTTTAGTTAAAGGATGCTCATCTTCTACACAAAGAATGTAACATAGATATGAAAAGAACAGAGAACATACATTTGATATATCTATATCTATATTAAAACAAACATATATATACTTTATGCCTAAACATACCCAGTCACAAAAAAACAAAACAAAAACAAAAAACATTAAAGCTATCCAATGACTTTATATCACTTTTTCCTTTTAACATGGTAAAGGGCTAACAACATAGTTTATTTTTTTATGTAAAACCCAAAATAGAGGCAACAAGATATAAGACCAGGCAGATAGAGGACATATAAATATATATTAATACATAAAAATAACATTTATTATAGTAATATGAAGATGCTAACATATAAATTAATATTTTAATATATTGTTAAAAATGGTTATTTATAACACCATTAAGGTCCTATGGCACTTTCAAAGCATGGCTCTTTATGGAACCTTATAAAAAGGTTTCTATTTAGCACCAAAAGGGGTTCTGGTGTTGTTACAAGCAAAACAATCCTAATTTGGTACTGTTTCTAACCATTTCTGAGAGATCCAGCAATCCAGCCTCATGTTACTTGTGTTCCTGCCTGGTCCTTCCCACCATTATCCATCCTGGTCCTGCCTCCCAAGCAGTCCTCTAGTCCGCTATCACCCAAGACTGGTCTCAGTGGTCTATCTTCCTGCCTGTCATGTCATCTGCCCTGCCCTATAGTTGAACTGTGTTGCATGTCCCTCTCTCTCCTTGTGCCTTGTCTACAGTCCTGTTAATAAAAAAAACCTTCACTGTTATTCTGTGCCTGGGTCCTCTCTCTCTTGCAGATCCTTGACAGATCTTGACAACTTGTGTCTGACTATACCAACTCGCATTCAGAGAAGCTTACCTAATGCTGCACTAAATTTATGTTAAAAGTCAATTTGAACAGAATATTTATGATAAAGTTTATAGCAACTTCTGTTTTATGCTGAAAATGTAGTAGACTACTCTTCTGCAAGGTACTGATTTTGAATAAGTAATTACTTCCTGACCGCTAAAAAGTACATTCTATATAGTAAGAATGTGTGTGTAATCTGGACGTACTACATTTGCCATGTTGTCATTATCACATGACCTACCAGTGTTTATTTGTTTTAAGGGACTGTCCTGACTGTGTTGTTTTTATGTGATCACCAGGGGCGTCGGGAAGAGTTCGGTGCTCAACTGATTGTCCACAGCGTTTATTATACAATCTCTCACATACAATATGGCATGTGTGGTTTCTCTTGAACGCACAAAGCGAGCAGCTGAAAGCACTTGAAAGAACTGTGTCATCCTTCCTCTCTGCGGGCCAAAACTAAACTGTCAATCACATATCAACCTTAAATCAGAAAGTACTATGGAAATACAGGCCCTTTTCAACAAGCAGCGTCAGTTACGTCGCTTCCCTGCCATTCATAAATCCTCTACTGTGGCCTCATGGGATAGTAATGTGTCCATCATATACATACACACTTCAGAATCTCACTGGAAGTAGAAGGTAAACCGGGTACTTTTTGCCTAATCTTTTGAGTACTGTAAATTCAAACATACTTCTTTTGTCACATACTGTTTTTCGCCTACTATAGGGAATAATGCAATTTCGAATGCAGACTTACTTCACTGCGTTTTTGAAATTCTCTGCCATTTTTGGATATTAAAGTGTCAATTGGACCCGCATTTTAGAATGGAGTCAGTCATCTATAGGCACTTTTTGCTTACTCTTTTATGAATACTGTGACTTCAGTCATACTACTCTTTTCACATACTGCATACGATTTCGGAGAAAGTTAATCGTAGAGCCTACTGCTGCCAATGGTCAAAGCCTTACAATGCTTTGGGGAAATGCAGCCCAGATTTGTCCATGACACTGGATCTTTTTGATGAACAAAATAAATGACTTATGGCTAGTTTTGGTTCTTAAAAGAATGACTCCTATGAACAGGTTCTTTTTAGTGAATCAAACACACAAGTCTACCAGAGTAGACCAACCGATTCTCGACCAAATGATTCTTATGACCTGGCTCTTTTTAGTGAATCAAACACATGTAGCACAACCAGTGTAGTCCAACTGATTCCCATACAACTGATTCTCTTACGACTGATTCTCCAGTCGATTCCTGAACAAATTACTTTTATGAGTTCTTCATAAATTCTTCTCATTAGTTTATTCAGTTCTTTTTGGTTATTTAGTTAAATAGACCACACATAGTGTAGTTTAACCAATTATCTTACAGATGACTGTTATGAGCTGCTGTTTTTATTGAATCAAATCCATATAGCACAGCCAAATCTAACTGATCTCTGATTGAATGACTTGTGAGCATTTTTTTATTTTAATTTGTAGAGTCATTGCTGAACATTTTTTATATTTAAAATCAATCCAAACAAACACACCCCTCTCTTCATTGCTCCGCCTCCAAAGCACTTCCTCCAATCCGAACCGCCCTGCTCTAAGTCGGTATTGAACCCCGTTCAAACCAGTGTTACTCACATATAGACCCGAATCAAAGCGACCTCTGCGTCTGTTTTCAGGCCTTCCCGCTTAGCTCTCTCCAATACTGGAAAGATTTTCTATTATTAACGCGGGACCTAAAGCTCTTTCCTGATCATAAACCTTCATTTTCAAGTCCTGTTCCTCTGAGATTTTCTCTTTTATATTGTCTCTCAGCCATCTCTCTTTCTACAGTCTTTCTTTAAATCTCTCCTCTTGCTCGTTCTCTCTCCTCCACTGTCATGCGCCCCTAATGCTGATTGGCTACATATTTGTGTCACAGTGTCTGGTGGTTCCCTGGGGTTAACATTAGAGGTCTCAGTTTTCATGGTGTCTAGGCATTTTCACTACACTTCCCATAATCCTGTCTGTCACTGATTATTCATTTCCTTCAGCTGTCTCTCGTCACCTTGTTTGCACTTGTGTATATATACCCTGTCTGTTTCAGTGTTTGTCACGGAGTCCTTGTAGATTGTCCCCACACTTCCGTTATGCTTCAGAGCGTGTTGTCTTGTTGTTTGTTTATTGTTCCTCGTTCCTCGGATTGCCTTTGTATGGATTTTGACCTTTGCCTGGACTGATTGTGAGTACGGATTACCCCATTAAAACTACTGCACTTGGATCTTCGTGTCTTGTGTGTGTGTCGTGACAGAAGGACTCCGTCACCACAAGATCCAGCGGTATGAGTCTTCGTGACTTTTTCTCAATCACGAAGAGGGAGAGGAGACAGCAGAATGGGAATCCTCGAGCCGAAGAGGAGGAGCCACGCATGACTTTAGATGAGTGTTTTGCGTTGTGTGCTCGTTTCAGGGAGGAGAGTGCTGCGCTCCCGGTTAATTCCGAGGAGAGAACAGCACCCAGTCGCTCGCGGACACGTAGGAGGAGGAGGAAGACTTCCTGCCTCCCCAGTGAACCAGAGACCAACCCGGTGGCCGTCCCCGTGCAGTCCATTGTCATTACGGTGGCCGTCACCGTACAGCCCGTTGTCATCCTGGTGGCCGTCCCTGTGCAGCCTGCTGTCATCCCAGAGGCCGTCCCCTCCGAGCAGCCCGCTGTCGTCCCGGAGGCCGTCTCCTCCGAGCAGCTCGCTGTCGTCCCGGAGGCCGTCCCCGTGCAGCCCGCTGTCGTCCCGGAGGCCGTACCCGAACAGCCAGCTGTCGTCCCGGTGGTCGTCCCCTTGCAGCCTGCTGTCATCCCAGAGGCCGTCCCTGTGCAACCTGCTGTCATCTCGGAGGTCGTCTCAGAACTGCCTACCATCAGTCCTGCCATGGCAAGGAGGGCGGTCTTCCTCTTTTATGCAGTGGCATTATTGCATGCATGGAGGAGACACTGCACGTCCGTCGATCCAGAGACTGTTCGCGTCACGTCTGCTGATGCAGAGACGGATCCTGTACCGGAGGCTGTTCCCGCCAGTCCTGCCACGGCAAAGAAGGCTGTCTTCCTTTTTTATGCAGTAGCAGTACTGCGTGCTTGGAGGAGACACAGCAGGGCTGCCGAGCCTGAGCTTCACGTCACGCCTGCCGAGCCTGAGCTTCACGTCACGCCTGCCGAGCCTGAGCTTCACGTCACGCCTGCCGAGCCTGAGCTTCACGTCACGCCTGCCGAGCCTGAGCTTCACGTCACGCCTGCCGAGCCTGAGATTCACGTCACGCCTGCCGAGCCTGAGCTTCACGTCACGCCTGCCGAGCCTGAGCTTCACGTCACGCCTGCTGAGCCTGAGCTTCACGTCACGCCTGCCGAGCCTGAGCTTCACGTCACGCCTGCCGAGCCTGAGCTTCACGTCACGCCTGCCGAGCCTGAGCTTCACGTCACGCCTGCGGTTCCTGAGCCGGTGGTGCCCGTGTCTGTTCCTGAGCCGGTGGTGCCCGTGTCTGTTCCTGAGCCGGTGGTGCCCGTGTCTGTTCCTGAGCCGGTGGTGCCCGTGTCTGTTCCTGAGCCGGTGGTGCCCGTGTCTGTTCCTGAGCAGGTGGTGCCCGTGTCTGTTCCTGAGCCGGTGGTGCCCTTGTCTGTTCCTGAGCCGGTGGTGCCCGTGTCTGTTCCTGAGCCGGTGGTGCCCGTGTCTGTTCCTGAGCCGGTGGTGCCCGTGTCTGTTCCTGAGCCGGTGGTGCCCGTGTCTGTTCCTGAGCCGGTGGTGCCCGTGTCTGTTCCTGAGCCGGTGGTGCCCGTGTCTGTTCCTGAGCCGGTGGTGCCCGTGTCTGTTCCTGAGCCGGTGGTGCCCGTGTCTGTTCCTGAGCCGGTGGTGCCCGTGTCTGTTCCTGAGCCGGTGGTGCCCGTGTCTGTTCCTGAGCCGGTGGTGCCCGTGTCTGTTCCTGAGCCGGTGGTGCCCGTGTCTGTTCCTGAGCCGGTGGTGCCCGTGTCTGTTCCTGAGCCGGTGGTGCCCGTGTCTGTTCCTGAGCCGGTGGTGCCCGTGTCTGTTCCTGAGCCGGTGGTGCCCGTGTCTGTTCCTGAGCCGGTGGTGCCCGTTGCAGTTCCTGAGCCGGTGGTGCCCGTTGCAGTTCCTGAGCCGGTGGTGCCCGTTGCAGTTCCTGAGCCGGTGGTGCCCGTTGCAGTTCCTGAGCCGGTGGTGTCCGTTCCAGTTCCTGAGCCGGTGGTGTCCGTTCCAGTTCCTGAGCCGGTGGTGTCCGTTCCAGTTCCTGAGCCGGTGGTGTCCGTTCCAGTTCCTGAGCCGGTGGTGTCCGTTCCAGTTCCTGAGCCGGTGGTGTCCGTTGCAGTTTCAGTTCCTGAGCCGGTGGTGTCCGTTGCAGTTTCAGTTCCTGAGCCGGTGGTGTCCGTTGCAGTTTCAGTTCCTGAGCCGGTGGTGTCTGTTGCAGTTTCAGTTCCTGAGCTGGTGGTGTCTGTTGCAGTTCCAGTTCCTGAGCCGGTGGTGTCTGTTGCAGTTCCAGTTCCTGAGCCGGTGGTGTCTGTTGCAGTTCCAGTTCCTGAGCCGGTGGTGTCTGTTGCAGTTCCAGTTCCTGAGCCGGTGGTGTCTGTTGCTGTTCCCGTTCCTGAGCCGGTGGTGTCTGTTGCTGTTCCTGAGCCGGTGGTGTCTGTTGCTGTTCCCGTTCCTGAGCCGGTGGTGTCTGTTGCAGTTCCAGTTCCTGAGCCGGTGGTGTCTGTTGCAGTTCCAGTTCCTGAGCCGGTGGTGTCTGTTGCAGTTCCAGTTCCTGAGCCGGTGGTGTCTGTTGCAGTTCCAGTTCCTGAGCCGGTGGTGTCTGTTGCTGTTCCCGTTCCTGAGCCGGTGGTGTCTGTTGCTGTTCCTGAGCCGGTGGTGTCTGTTCCAGTTCCCGTTCCTGAGCCGGTGGTGTCTGTTCCAGTTCCTGAGCCGGTTGTAACTGTTCCTGAGCCAGGGTCTGTCTCTGTTCCGCCTTGGTCTTCACCGCCATGGCCGCCCGAGTGGTCGGCTTCACCCTGGTCGTCTCCGCCGTGGCCGCCCGAGGGGTCTTCACCGCCGTGGCCGCCCGAGGGGTCTTCACCGCCGTGGCCGCCCGAGGGGTCTTCACCGCCGTGGTCGCCCGAGGGGTCTTCACCGCCGTGGCCGCCCGAGGGGTCGTCTCCGCCCTGGCCACCCGATGGACTGTCTGCTTCGCCCTGGCCGCCCGATGGATTGTCTGTTTCGCCCTGGCCGGCGCTTAAGCCGTTCCCCCTTGTTCCTGTTCCCCTCCATGGACCTGGTCCCCCATCCCACCCCCTGATCCTCCACCTTTCCTCCTCCCGCCTGGACTCTTGTTTTGTTTGTTTCTTGTGGTCTTGGAGCGTCTGGTAGCCGCTCCGTAGAGGGGAGGTTATGTCACAGTGTCTGGTGGTTCCCTGGGGTTAACATTAGAGGTCTCAGTTTTCACGGTGTCTAGGCATTTTCACTACACTTCCCATAATCCTGTCTGTCACTGATTGTTCATTTCCTTCAGCTGTCTCTCGTCACCTTGTTTGCACTTGTGTATATATACCCTGTCTGTTTCAGTGTTTGTCACGGAGTCCTTGTAGATTGTCCCCACACTTCCGTTATGCTTCAGAGCCTGTTGTCTTGTTGTTTGTTTATTGTTCCTCGGATTGCCTTTGTATGGATTTTGACCTTTGCCTGGACTGATTGTGAGTACGGATTACCCCATTAAAACTACTGCACTTGGATCTTCGTGTCTTGTGTGTGTGTCGTGACAATTTGTTGTTGTGTTGGTCTGACCAACTTTCAAACAGCGTTTTTAAAATATTGCTTACCCCACTTTTAAGGCTTGAGAGACTTAGACTCAGTATAGTTACTGCAAGTCTGTAGTGTAGTGAGTTTTGTCAGTATTGTATGAAAATAAATGAATATGCTAATGTCATTTTTTTGTTGATTTAGTATCATTATGTAATATATAATCAAGACAAATGGATTGCAATTATTTCACCTCTAAAAAGACTGTGAAAAGTCATTCATATGTCTGTGTAAACCTTTTGGTTTACATAGACATGAAGAATTGTTGAGGAATCAAATTAGAAATGTTGAATTCCTTACAATTCCCATCCCATTCAGCATGGCTCATCCAATCAGAATTTAGCACCATAACTCTCCCTTATTTAAAATGTTTAGATTCAAAATGTTTAAAACCCTGAAAACACAGACCTTCAATTCTCTCCATCCAATATGTCGTTTGTTGATGATCTCTCATTAAAACTCATCTGAAGTGCTCACCATGCAACGCATCTGCTCGAGGGGCATTTTTCTATCTATATCTATTTTTCTCTCCTCTCATCCAACTCACAATTTTTTTTCCCTCTCATCTGTCCTTGAATAACATCAGATATGTTGTTTAACCATAAAACACTGAACACAAGTGCACACTGGGAGCAGACTGCTCTAATTAGTACATGCACACACACAAACATGGACAGTGCATTCTGAGGCCAGACGGCTTTAATTAATACAAACACACATGCCAAGGCCTCTGTGTCTCCAGTTCCCCAGCCCTCCTCAAATGACCACAGCCAAAATATTTATCAATGCAGACCTCCATGGCTTGCCATGGCCAGGAATAATCAAATAAGAAAAAAGCTTTGATTAGATGAGTTTTTTTCCAGAACCATTACAGCCACATGCCAGAAGGTCTGGAGGCTGAGTAACATCCGTGAGACAGAGTAACATCAGATCATGGAAGACACACCACTGGCAGTGATTCAATTCAACCAAACTCAGGTTTGTTCATCTCATCTCTTGTCTTCAGTTCCGTTTAACTCAACTCAGTTCTGTTCATCTCATCTCTTGTCTAGTCTTCAGTTCAGTTCAGTTCAACTCAACTCAGTTAAGTTTATCTCAACTCAGTTTTGTTCATCACATCTCTTGTTTTCAGTTTAGTTCAATTCAACTCAGTTCTGTTCATCTCTTTTGTCTTCGATTCATTTAACCCAGTTTTGTTCATCACATCTCTTGTCTTCAGTTCAGTTTAACTCAACTCAGTTCTGTTCATCTCAACTCAGTATTGTTCATCAAACCTACTGTCGTAAGTTTAGTTCAACTCGACTCAGTTCTGTTCATCTCTTCTTTTGTCTTTTATTCAGTTCAACTCAACTCAGTTTTGTTCATCAAACCTCCTGTCGTAAGTTTAGTTAAACTTGAACTCAGTTATGTTCATCTCTTCTATTGTCTTTGATTCAGTTCAACTCAACTCAACTCAATTTTGTTCATCTCATCGTCTTCAACTCAGTTACACATAACAAACATCAACTAATTTATTTTCATCTCTTCTTTTGCCTTCGATTCAATTCAACTCAGCTCAACTAATTTATGTCCTGTAATCTCAATTCAACTTAACTTTTTATTATCAATGTTTTAAACAGTTGTGCTGCTTCAGTGTTTTGAGGAAAGGCAAGTTTGAGGGACTTTATTCAAATTACCGTATATACCCGAATATAAGACGAGGTTTTTGTCCTAAAAATAGGCTGAAAAATGAGGGGTCGTCTTATATTCGCAATATAGACAAAATCACGGGTGGAAAGGGAGAAAATTAATATGAAATAGTGACTGAAACGCGACCCATTAAGACAAAACCAGCTTTCCCTTCCAAGATGTTAATCTGCACAAAAATCCTGATAATCGAGCTGTCGTCTGATGAAATCAAATACACATAAGATAAAAACAATATCTGTGCTGTGATTTAGGCTATACTTGCATGTAAAATTAGAGAAGCAACATAATATCTGTGTTTAACTGAATTAAAACGCTGCTCCTCTCTGCCGCGCGAGAGCGAGAGCGAGAGCGAGAGCGAGAGCGAGAGAGAGAGAGAGAGAGAAGTGAGACGCAGAGCGAGCGAGAGAGAGAGAGGTGGGCGAGAGAAGTGCACGCGAGACGCAGAGTGAGAGAGAGAGAAAGGTGCGCGCGCGTGCTGGAAGAGAGAGAATTAATTATCAGTGCCATTTTCAAATAAAATTATTTTCTGTTGAAAAACAGATTTTTTTCCACAAAAATCTCTTTTTGTCCCAAAAATAAGTCTGGAAATGGGGGGGTCGTCTTATATTCAGGGTCGTCTTATATTCGGGTATATACGGTAAAACCATACACCTCTATTGTCACATGCCAGTGATTATTATTATGTGCCATAGGTTGCCGATCTCTAGTTTAGTTTATAACAGCAGTTGCTTCTTTGATCATACAATAATCGTCTACAATTTTAGAAACTAATGGTCAGTACAGAGCTGCATAGAGATGGAGAAAAAAGTGACATGCGATTAACTTGTTGGATAATGGGATACACTAGATTAATGTGTCAAATCAATTTCAATCATTTGAACAGATTTAAAACCAGAATATAATGACATATCCATTATGCCTCCTAGAACACAGCTCCAATTTCTCAAAGTGAACCGCACTCATTTACTTAAGTGACATTTGTAAAATATATTATACAACATTATAGAAATCAAATAGAAAGCTAAACAAAGAGTAGGGATCACACTTTATTTTAGTCTGCTTTAAAATTGTACTAACCATAAGTAACTTTGCTACTACTGTACATGTCAACAAACTCTCATTAGTGTATTAGTAGACTGTTAGGTGTTATAGGGTTCGGGTTAGAAAAATCAAGCGTAGCATCAGTTCTGGCAGGACACGTTAGTCAAGCTCACATCAGCTGACTCTCAGCTGATCCACGTCTACCTGAATACGACGCCTACAGTATTACTGTATACATATATAAGCTTCTTCAGTATTATCAGCAGCTATCGCGTTTCTCAGGAGCGAATTACCCTCCACCATCCCCAGCTCCACCTCTCGCCCGGTCAGATTTGACATTCTGATTCCCCTTGAATCAGAATAAATTCTCGAATTATGTTGTACTTTAAAATATTGAATTAATGATATCTGCAATACATTCATGTTGGTTCTGTTCTGTTTACCCTAAGCTCTCTACCTGCTCTTATCCATGCTAGGCTGCGTGGAGTTCTCACCCAGAACAGATCCATACCGCCAATCCAAACTGTATGCTAATTGTCAATCGTATTCGACGATAGTGGTCCTGTCAGAAATATACATGTAGTTGCAAAGTTACTTAGAGTCAGTAGAATGTCTGCTGGGTAGCATCAAAATAAAGGCAGATATTGATTGACTCATATTCACTGAGTCTGTCTCAATCTGCCTCCCTGCGCTCGCAAGCTCGACGCCCATATTACATGATGACAAAACTGGCATCTACACTGTCATATATCAAACAGTCTATTCATGCGGTGACACCTCCACTTTTAAAACAATTACCTCAACAAACGAGCAAGCCGTCCTGTCATTGAGGGCTATTATTAGGTCAGAGTGGGTGTGTTCCAATCAGAGTGATGGGCCTTTGAAGAGAGAATTAGGACATAGCCAGGCAATGATTTATTTTCTAAATGACAGAGAAAGAGAGATAGAGAAACACAGAGAAAAAGAAGGAAAAGAGACTGTTGATGTATTCAATTCGCTTACCACGATTACACTACTGGATGGATTAGAAAAACTTGTGAAAAACCATCCTGTCATCTAGTCTCAAAGTGTATGAAATAAGTGTAAAAAAAAAAAAAAAATTATATAGGACATTGATAAAGCAACGCGCACACTATGTGTGAATATAAAAGATAAAATAAACTTTTTATTTAAAAAAATCATGTAATATATGAAGGCCTGCAGGGAGCTGTAGTTGATACGGTATTTCGAGGTCTGCCACTATGTGAATACTTTTGATATATTTTTGAGTGACATTTAAGTACATGCTTTAATAATCTATTCATCCATCCATTCGGCTGAAAAGGTTTTTAAACCTTTTGTCCTGTATCGGAACGCGGCAAATCTTGGAGTCTAGCATCTAACACTCACAAATTGTTTTGTTTTTCATACTATACAAATCAATGGGGACCAGCAACTGCTTGGTTACTGACATTCTTCAAATTATCTTCATGTTCAACAGAGGAAATAACTTAATGCAGGTTTACAACATCTTGAGGGTGAGTAAATAATGAGAGAATTTTAATTTTTGGGTGAACTATCCCTTGAACTAACATACTAAGGCTATGTCTACATTAATCCGGATACATTTGAAAAACTGCATCTTCGTTTCAAAACCCTCTCCGTCAACATTAGCATTTGTCTCATCCATGCTGAAACGTATACGCTAAATTCACCTAACTGCGCATGTGTACAACTGCACAAAAGCTCACTGAGATGATACAGACGGAACAGACATAATAAAGTTCTCATGCTGTTCTTCTGGCAGGATCATTTTATTTATCAACATATCTCACTGATGCGTTCAGGTCGCACTCAGTCACCATATGTTTGGTCTAAAACCAACGCTATCTCACGAGCACCTCGTACAAATTAACCACCTCGTAAAATTTGTACGAATTGCTGTGAGATCGGGTTGTCTAAAACACAACTGCCTTAATGTTTTGCCACATGACAGCAATTGCGAGTACATTTTCTATCATCTTTGCAAAACTGCGATAGTTACCACAGTCCACACTAAAACGTGAAAATGCCGTTTTCAAATGTATGCACTTAGAAAAGAGCTTTCAAAAAGCTAAATTTTCACAGGACAAAAATTTGTGTGGACAGAAGGCCAAAACGGAGAGAAAAAAAAATGTTTTTATATGAATTTACTAGTGTGGACTAGGCCTAAAGCACATCTAAAGTACTTGATTTTAACTGTGTTATTTCACATTTTATTTAAAGTTCATTTTTCAATTGCAGTTAACATGAAACTGAAATCACTGCTACCTCCCGGTGACAATTTAATTCAGTTCACACTTAAATATATATGTTTAAAGTATATATTTTTTAGTAATAAGTACTCTTTTTACAAGTATGCTAAAAGTGTACATACTTTTTTTTTACAAGGGTCATCTTATTGCTCTAGAACACATAGGCACACCGGAGATTTGATTTTGAAGATACGTTTTTGTAGCCTGATTTTGAATAAAGAAGCAACATTTATGACACATTGTTTTTCTATTTTATTGCACATTTGGCGTTATATAAGTTTAGCCAGAAGTGTGTGTTATTTTAATCATTCTGGAGGACAAGAGCTGCCCTTGCATGAATGAGGGCTTGATATGACCTCCAAAGTGAACAGGTTTAAATACTTTAATGGAACTCAACAGAAACCCTGTTCATTCAACCCAAAAAATTATTACTCTAAATATTACTGACTGATTGCCCTGCTTTCTTTATTTCCCTTTGCATTGAACATCATTGAGCATAATTAATAATTGAACAATTAATCAGCCATAGCTGCAAGCAACAATGCGTCCAGTCCAGCAAATGATCAATAACGTGTTGTGAAATTCAATCACGTCTCACTTTTGTTTGATGCTGCAGTTTAAACTAGCTGTGTAATTTATACATAAATACAGGAAGCAGAGAAGGGTTTCACTAGAAAGATACTGAATTGTTATCTGAAAGGATAAGCAGACATTCAATGAAACAAATGCCTTTTCCATTTTGGAAAAGTTACATTACAGGTCAAAAGTTTGGAATTCCAATTTTTTTTTTGTAATAATGTTTTAAAAATAAGTCTCTTCTGCTCACCAAGAATGCATTTATTTAATTAAAAATACAGTAAAACCCCTAAACCCCTCCTTTTTCTACTCTGCTCTGATTGGTCTGATTACCCAGTCTGTTGTTATTGGTCTACTCTGCTCTGATTGGTCAGATTACCCAGTCTGTTGTTATTGGTCTACTCTGCTCTGATTGGTGAGATTACCCAGTCTGTTGTTATTGGTCTACTCTGCTCTGATTGGTCAGATTACCCAGTCTGTTGTTATTGGTCTACTCTGCTCTGATTGGTGAGATTACCCAGTCTGTTGTTATTGGTCTACTCTGCTCTTATTGCTCCGATTGCCCAGTCTGTTGTTATTGGTCTACTCTGCTCTGATTGGTCAGATTGCCCAGTCTGTTGTTTTTGGTCTACTCTGCTCTGATTGGTGAGATTACCCAGTCTGTTGTTATTGGTCTACTCTGCTCTGATTGGTGAGATTACCCAGTCTGTTGTTATTGGTCTACTCTGCTCTGATTGGTGAGATTACCCAGTCTGTTGTTATTGGTCTACTCTGCTCTTATTGCTCCGATTGCCCAGTCTGTTGTTATTGGTCTACTCTGCTCTGATTGGTCAGATTGCCCAGTCTGTTGTTTTTGGTCTACTCTGCTCTGATTGATCAGATGGCCCAGTCCGTCGTGATTGGTCGACTGGAAACAAAACGTCTCGGGTTACGACTGTAACCCTTGTTCCCTGAGGAGGGAACGAGACACTGCGTCGTTGAAAACGACTCTTTGGGGACGCTCCCTAAGCGTACGCCTCTGAAGTATGAATGAAACTAATCCAATCCTGATTGGTGTTGCGTCGTGACGTAACATGTGACGGCATAACCGGATGCATAAAAGTGTCGCCGGCGCACACACACATTAGCCTCGCGATGAAGCAAGCCGCTCCCAGGCGTTAAGGGGCGTGGCAAGACGACGCAGTGTCTCGTTCCCTCCTCAGGGAACAAGGGTTACAGTCGTAACCCGAGACGTTCCCTTTCGTAGGGAACTCGCACTGCGTCGTTGAAAACGACTCTTTGGGGAACGAATACCCACTAGGCCACGCACCGAAAAAGCCTGTCCTAGAGTGAAGTTGATCTCAGGCACTTAAGCTAGGACGAGAGCACTCGTGCGCCAGACGCACTAAGGAGGTGAAGACAATAAAACCTGATGAAAGTGTGCAGGGTAGCCCAACCGGCTGCCTCACAGATCTCCTGGAGGGGCACTCCCGAACGGAGGGCCCTAGAGGACGCCATGCCTCTGTTAAAATGAGCCCTTACGGCCAAAGGTGAAGGCAAATTGCGCACCTTGTAGGCCTACTTATGGTTTGTTTGGATGCCGGGAGCCCCTTATTAGGTGACCCAAAACACACTAACAGTAGGTCCGACCTCCTCGAAGAAGAGGACCCCTCAAGGTAAATACTCGGAACCCTGACTGGCAGAGCAAAGGAACCTCTCTTCTTCTGCCGACACATGAGGTGGAGGATGAAATGCTCGCAGGACCATGGACCTAGCCATGTTAGAATGCACTTAAGGCACATAGCCGGGTCTCGGGTGCAGGATGGCCTTAACTCTGCCGGGGGCAAAACCCCAAGCAAGCTGGCGTTAGTGCCAGGGCTTGGAGATCTCCCACTCTCTTAATAATTTTAAGAAACAGCTAAGAGAAAGGCTATCTTGAACGTGAGGTCCTAGGCGAAGCCGACTGGAGGGATTCGAAGGGAGCCAGGGATAGCCCTTCGAGAACCACCACCAGGTCCCAGGAAGGACCTGACCTCCATGTACCATGGAGAAATAGTATGACCCGTTGGTGCCTCCCCAAAGGCCCATCACTCAGTGGTGCATGGACCGCCGAACTGGCAGCCACGTACACCTTAAGTGTGGACGGGGAGAGACCCGCAGAGAAACGATCTTGAAGAAACTCCAGAACTGAAGCCACTGGGCAGTTAACTGGATCTAACTCATGTTCTCTACTCCAAGTGGAAAAACCTACCACTTGAGGCCATATAATCTCATAGTAGACGGAGCCCTAGAGCTAAGTATGGTTTTGACCATCCCAGCTGATAGACCGGCATCTAGGTACTGGACCCCCTCAGGGGCAAGACCCACAATTTCCACAGCTCCGGGCGAGGGTGGAATATTGTGCCCTCCGCCTGAGACAACAGATCCCTCCTCAGAGGAATCTGCCACGGCGGAGCTATCAGAAGTGAAAATATGTCTGAAAACCATACTTGGGCCGGCCACAACGGGGCTATCAGAAGAAGACTGATGCCCTCCTGACGGACCCTCTCCAGGACTCCCGGGAGCAGAGCGATCGGGGGAAAAGCATACAGGCGAAGCCTCAGCCAAGCCTGTACCATGGCATCCAACCCCAGTGGGGCTGGATGAGTGAGGGAGAACCAAAGTGGACAGTGGGACGTCTCTCGAGACGCAAACAGATCCACTTCCATTGGTCCAACCTCTGCCATATCAACTTCACCACCTCTGGGTGAAGTCTCCATTCCCCGGGCCTCAGCCCCTGCCTCGACAGGATGTCTGCTCCCTGATTCTGAACCCTCGGGACATATATTGCTCTAATAGATAATAATTTCCCCTGGGACCATAGATTCATCTGATGCGCCAGTCTGGATAGAGGGCGCGATCTGAGTCCCCCTTGTCGGTTCAGATAAATTGATGTCTGGGAGGAAGCTCCTCGGAGCCCTGAACACAGCCAACATCTCTAGGCAAAATATATGCCAAACATGTTGATGGTTCTGCCACAGACCCCTGGCAAAGCGGCCATCCATGACCGCGCCCACGCCAGTGAAGGAGGCGCCTGTCGAAACGGTTTTCCGGCGACATGACGCTGCTAACTCTGGCCCTTGGGACAGGAACCAAGGTTTCTTCCATATTAATTAGGGAAATGAAGGCATCGGCGCGTAACCCTGATTGTTCGGAACGGATTCCCCCTTGGGGAAATCCCCTTGGCTATCAGCCACCACTGAAGGAGCCTCATGTGTAGAAGGTCCAAAAGGTATTATGTTGGACACAGCTGCCATGAGGCCCAGCAGTCTTAGAAATTGCTTTACAGTGATGGCCTGGCCTAGCTTTATCCCGGATGCCATGGCCCAGATGGACTCGATACACGCGGAAGACATATGTGCCCACATTGTATCTGAGTTCCATACCACGCCCAGAAACGTAGTTTTCTGAGCTGGTACCAACACGCTTTTCTTCGTGTTGAGTCTCACCCCCAAGCTCGGAATACGGCCAAGGACGACATCTCGATGCCGAACTGCCATTGCTCGAGACTGAGCCAGAATGGGCCAGTCGTCGATTCAATTAAGTGTGAGGATGTCCTGAAGCCTCAGTAGGACCAGAGCTGCATCCATACACTTGGAGCTTTTGTGAGGGGAGAGTGCTAGGCCAAACGGAAGAACCCAAATTTGGTACGCTTCGCCCCCGAAAGCGAACCTCAGGAACCTCCTGTATATTGGAAGGATGGAGCACGGAAGTATGCGTCTTTTAGACCTATCGTGATAAACCAGTCCTCGGACCTGATTTGATTCACGATGAGCATCTTGAACCTGAAGCTCCTCAGAGAACGATTTAAGTGACTCAGATCTAAAATCGGCAGGAACCCTCCATCCTTCTTTGGAACTATAAAAGTACCGGCTGAGAAATCCGGACTCCCTGTCTGGAGGAGGAACCCATCATATGGCCTCTCTGACCAGTAAAGAGTATACTTTTTGTTCCATCACCCAATCCTGCTTTTACGCAGGACCCATGCAGATATGTTGGGTAAGCGTTTGACACGCTTCAACAAAATCTATTACGGGAACCAGCCCCTTGAGGCTGGTTTCGGGTATTCTTTGAGCATTGTTCTCGACCCCCTGAAGCAGATGACCGGCAGGGATTAGTCGAGACCGATTTTGTAACCATAGTCAATGCCCTTTTTCAAGCTTTTTGGAGCGAACACAACAGTATGCGTTCGCTGGAAACTGATGTGGCCCGAAGCGTCTTGGACGGCGGGCAACCACATAGTTTTCCTGAGGGCTCCGCTGTGAGAACAACCTCAGTTGCTCTACAACGGGGGGGAGGGAAAGGGTCTAATTTTTATTTCAGGTAGAACCTCTTTCCTGAAGCCCTCTTGCCTGAAGGACGGCCCTCAGGTCATCCTTCTGATCAAAAGAGCGAGATAAATTTATCTCTTGCCAAACTCCAGAGGGAGGGGCTCTAGAGGAAGGAGTGGGGTTTATCCCATGACTTAGATAATTATACAAGTCAGGAAAAATAAATAAATCAATAAAAATGGTAAGCTCCGGCGCTGATGTTGTGATTGTTGCTGCAGGAAGTGTTCACTTATTTCCTTTCTTAGTTATTTATTAAGCGCTTCCTGTCTAACATGTGGCCAGTTAATTTTCATCTGGCCACAGCACGGATCACAACACGCTATTAAGCCTCGATTTTTTATTTTAACATCGGGTGCTTGTCATGGGCAGAAGAAGCCGCATCGCGGGCTTAGAACCATTCGAATGAGAAAGTGCCGCAGCAGTCTCACTCTCATTAGCAAAATTCATATTTTATTATTTAATTTATTTACGAACCCCACGATCTGAGTCGCGGACCTGAACAACGGAGAACGTGAGCTGGCGATCTAATTCACGTTCATCCGCCTCGATGCTGAACACACCCACTCCCTCAGAAGCAGATAGTTCAAACATCAGGTTCTCATCACGGGCAGAAGAAGCCGCAGCGCGGGCTTCTGCACCATGAACGGGAGCCCCAGAACCTTTAAATAGGGAATGAGAAAGTGCCGCAGCAGTCTCATTCTCATCTGCAAGATCCTATCGCGAACCCCGCGTACGAAAGTAAACATTGTTCGCAGGCAGCCAATGAAGACTATTGGCTGGCATTATGCAAATGTGTTACAAACCTACAGAAAGATTGGAATTGCTTTCAGTCATTTCAAGCAGTTCAGAACCGATTCTTTCTGTATTTTTATCTTTGAAACTTTGCAGACCTTTTACATTCACAAACAGCTATTACACACTACAAGAGAGGTAATATCCCAAAAAAAAGCCACATAGGCAAATTTAATTTAGTATGTTTAGTTATATATAAAATAACATGATAAAAAAAAATAACACTAATGTTTATTTTCATGCAATTTCTAATACCAAAGTGAAAATAATGGCTGTTTTCAAAACGGCAAAAAATATCACACCTTTATCGACCGAAATACTAACCACATGGATTTTCTTTAAATTACCTTTAAAACAGCAATAGCATTAGCAAACAAATAAAAGCAAAACATAAATAGCCTAAAGCCCATAACTAATTGCAATATGAAACTCATGAGTGTCACTATCACATAATGATAATGTTATGCATAAGTACTCACAATAACAGCATCAGATGTTTACCTGGCTTTGCTCTGCAGAGAGAGACTGTCTCTATACCATCTGCTGTGAAAAACTGATCAAGTGAGATGTAAATAACAGATTGCATTTTCAGATTATATGATGAGAATTTAGCCTTGTGCATTTGAGAAAGTGAGATAAATGTAACAGCAGATGTGTAAATTCATGTCCATAAGTATTCTAATCAGAAGATCACTCAAATCCATATACTTGGCTGCACTTTTTCTGTTCAAGAGTTCAGAGGTCTACACAATATGTATAGTTCAAATTGGCCGCGATCTCACAGAAAGCAAAACAGCTGTTTTCACAGCTCAGAATGTTGCGCCTTCAATGAGAATGTGAGTGCTCACATCAGGCTTGCACTATCATCCTGTTTGTGTAGCCGCGGTCATCCCAGGGTGCTTCAGCACCAGAGAGAGCAGTTTCCTGAAAGAGCATACATGGTTTGACACTGCATCTTTTTCAAGACGTCACTCAAACCGTGTGTTTCTGCATGTGGTCGTTTCCTATCCTCATTTGACGGCCACGATCACTGTTTCACATGCCTGGGCTTAAAGGGATAGTTCATTTTAAAATGAGAATTCTGTCATCATATACTCACCCTCAAGTTGTTTCAAACCTGTATGAATTTCGTTCTTTTGGTAGATATCCCCATTCGTCAGAATCACTTCTGACTCACGTTATGATGTTTTATAAACAAAGTTCGGGAGGAGCACGATCAGATAACCAATCCAAATAACTTGTCATCAAACAATTACGTCTACCCTAATCAGCATGACAAGAAGCATATATATCCATTCTGTCAACTCACCTAACATTCCTTGACAGTTTTCCAGCATCCCTCCACCACCCCGACTCCTCACCCTTGGCTCCTCTTTTACAGCCAGGAATAC